>NC_067167.1:24961821-25301821 GCF_903995435.1 Acomys russatus | reverse complement strand
CAAAACAACCAAAAGAAAAACCACAGGAACTATACATAGACCCACACTCAATCACACTCCCATCCCACATACACAAATCCCATAAAAACATAAAACTGGAAACCATAATACAAACACAAAGAAAAAATACTACTACTACTATTATTACAAAATTATTATAATAAAGCCTCTGACTTAATGTTATGAAGCAAAGAACCTCCAAATATGCCTTTGAGTTCATTTGGTATTCACCATCTACTGCTTGTCATGGGGCCTAACCTTAAGAATAGTTTGTTTCCCCAATGAGACTCCTCTCAGTGCAGGCAGCCCCATCTGGTACAGTCCTGTGCAGGCACGTGCTGTCACAGTTTCTGTCAGTTCATAAATGCTCCACCCCTTGGCTTCTTAGTGTTTTTCATCCCTCTTGCTCTCATAATCTTTCTTCTTCTTCTTCTTCTGTAGAGTTCTCTGATCCCTGAAGGGAGGAGGGAGTTGATGAAGACATCCCTTTAAGGGCTGTGTGTTCCGAGGACTCTCATTCTCTGAGTTTGGTCTGACTGCACATCTGTTGCAGGAAGGGACTTTTCTGATGATGTGTGATGAAGGCACAGATTGTTGGAGTGTAGCAGAATGTGGCTAGGAGTCACTTTGTTGCTATGCTCCTTTAGCAGAACTGTATTATTTGATTTGTTCTAGGTCCCTGGTGTATCCAAGCTCAGGCTTTTGAATTCCTAAGCATCACTGCATATGAATGAGTCCCATCTGAAGGAGTGGACCATTAGCACAAATCAGATATTGATTTGTTACTCCCATAAGCGTTATGTCATTATTGTTGCAGAAAGGCACCATTGAATAGCAAAGGGTTTGGACTTGTATTGGCATTTTCTTTCGTCCTTTGGTAGTATACAGAGTACTTTCTAGTACCATCATGAACAGCAGTCCATGAGGGCTCTTGGTAGGTCTACCAGCTGTACTTCTCCATGTTTAGTGAGTTATTTAGGTATGGTCTTCACTGTATGGACAGCCATCAGCAGCCTTAGCAATAGCTGAGGTTGTTTGGGGATTCCCATGGTACTGCAGTGGCTAAGAACAATATTAGGTAACCCATTCCTGGAAATGGAAGCTTCGTTTGCTGAGTAGATCTGTTTGTTTGTGTTCCCCATTATTTGATGATTTCATTTAGCTATCATTCATATGTATATGAAATATATATATATATATGTGTGTGTGTGTGTGTGTGTGTGTGTGTGTGTGTGTGTGTATTAGGAAGCTTCTGCTGTACTAAGTTACCATACCACCCCTCAAATAGCCTTAATTTTAGACATCTCTCTTCATATTTCCTCCCTAACCCACCCCCTTCTTTTCCTGCTCCTGTTAGATCATCCATTACAGTCCACAGCCTCGTCCATCCATAATTATCTGTTCTACTTTTAGGTTGATCCATGTGTCTTCCCTAGTCCCTATACCTATACCTAACCCATGTGGTTCTGTGGCTCTATGCCTTGTAGCTTGCTTATTGAATCTTTTATAGCTAACATCCACCGAGAGGCACATTCCTATCAGATGTCTTCCCAACTCTGGGTTAACATCTGAGAATGATTTTATCTAGCTCCATCCATTTACCTTTGGATTTCATGACTTTATTTTCTTAACAGATGAGTAATATTCCATTGTGTAAATGTTCCACATTTTCTTTATTCATTTAGCCCTTGACAGACATCTAGGTGTTTCCAATATCTGACTATTATGGAAGCAATGAACATGGTTGAGCCAAGTGGTTTTTCTGTAGTAGAATGAAGTGTGCCCAAAAAAGGGTATAGTTGGAACTTGAGGTACTTTGGCTCCCAGCTCCTTGAGAGTTCACCACACTGATTTACATAGTGGCTATACAAGTTCACATTACCACCAGAAATTGACTGTTGTTTGTTTTATTGATCTAGTCATTCTTACTGTGGTTAAGATGAAATATCAAAGTAGTTTTGATGTATATTTTCCTGATGACTAAGGATGTTGAGTATTCTCTCTTTAGATCTGTGGCTCATTTTTGTTTCTCTCTCTCTCTCTGTCTCTCTGTCTCTCTCTCTCTCTCTGTGCCTCTCCTCTCTCCTTTCTCCTCTCTCTCTTTTAGCTCAGTTGGCCTTGAACTTGTGATCATCCTGCCCTTGCCTCATTCAACAAATGATACTGGCATGCACCATCACAAACAGCCTGTACCCCATTTTTAAACAGCGTTATTTCCTTGATGCATTTCTTTGAGTTCTTTACATATTTTAGATGTTAGTTCTCTACTGGATGAATGGTTGGTAAAAATACCATTTGTGTGCTGCCGCTTTGTCTCCTGCCTTACAGAAGCTTTAAAGTTTCATGAGACTCAATTTATTAATTGTTGTTTTTAGAGTCTGTGCTAACCATGTTCTGTTCAGGAAGTCTTTGCTGTGCCAAAGATTTCAAGATTATTCCTCCATTTCTTTTCTGTCACGTTAATATATTTGGCCTTAAGTGGGGTCTTAGATCCATTTGGAGTTTAGATTTGTGTAGAGTGTTAATTATGCATCTATTTTCATTCTTTTACATCCAATCCAATTTGACCAGCACAGTTTGGTGATAACGCTGTATTTTTTCCTCGAATGTATTAATGACTTCTTTACCAAAAATCAAGTGCCAATAGGTGTGTGGAATTATTTCTGCATCTTCAATTTGATTCCATTAATCAATATGTCTGCTTTCGTGCAAGTACGTGCTGTCTTTATTACTAAAGTTCTATATACAATTTGAGATGGTGAGTAGTGATGCCTTCAGCAGTTCTTTTAAGATTCAGAAATATTTTAGGTATCTTAGATATATATTAATAATAGCTAAGGACTCAGGGAAATTGTCATACTTTGTCAATGTTTATAAATGTGTTGAATGTGATTTAATGAATATGTTCTTTAATATTTGAAAATAATAATATTCTGATGTTATTCTACATTCAGCAAGACCAGGACAAAATGAATGATGAACTCTATAAAGAAGAGAAGATATGGAAAGAGAAATATAGAGAGCATGAGGTATATATTTGCTGTTTTGTATTCATATATTGTTATTCTTCATTTGAACTAAATGATAATGCCTTTTAAGGATATTGAGAATTTTAAGATATGTTGTCTATACAGTATGTAATTTAACATTTTTCTTTCCTTTTTTATTAATTTATTCATATTACATCGCAATGGTTATTCCATCCCTTGTATTCTCCCATTCCTCCCTCCCTCCCACTTTCCCCTTACTCCCCTCCCCTATGACTGTGACTGAGAGGGACTTCCTCCCCCTGTATATGCTCATAGGGTATCAAGTCTCTTCTTGGTAGCCTGCTGTCCTTCCTCTGAGTGCCACCAGGCCTCCCTATCCAGGGGACGTGGTCAAATATGAGGCACCAGAGTTCGTGTGAAAGTCAGACCCCACTCTCCACTCAACTGTGGACAATGTCCTGTCCATTGGCTAGATCTGGGTAGGGGTTTGAAACCTGTATTGTCCTTGGCTGGTGCCATAGTTTGAGCGGGACCCCTGGGCCCAAATCTGCCTAACATAATGTTCTTCTTGTAGGTTTCTAGGACCCTCTGGATCCTTCTACTTTACCATTCTCCCATGTAATTTAACTTATTTCAACCTTCCTGGGACCAGATCTGCCAGCCTTGATAGTCTGCTGTGGAGCTCCTGACACCACCCCAACCCTTGTCCTGTCCTTCTGTCCCCCAGTCTTCAATACCACCTGCAGTGTTTGCCCAGAGTCAGCTTGAGTCCCAGTATCTGTTCTGATCCTCTGCTGGGTGGGTGGAGTCTCTCAGAGGACATATATGTTGGGCTAATATCCACTTATAAGTGAGTCTTTTCGCGTCTGGGTTACCTCACTCAGGATGATCTTTAGGGGAGGGGAATAGGGCAGAAGAGGGAGGGAAGCTGGGAACAGGAAGATAAGAAGGAGGGAATTACAACTGGGATATAATGTGAATAAATTATAATAATGTAAAATCAAATAAAAAGAAATAAAAATGCCACAAATAGAGAAAAGAAAAAAGAAAGATAGTGAATATCCTAAAAATAAAAAGGTACTTCAGTGATTGTATCTTTGTGAAACTGAAATTCTAGTTTTTTCTAAGTTTTAAAAGTAATTGTTATACTAGGAACATTTTATAATATTTGAAAATCTGAAGCAACATTACTTATTTTGACACAATTCTTTGAGTGTATTAAAGGGTTTTGAATTTAAGGTAATTATAGTTATAAAAATTCAGTTTATATTTTTGTTTGCCAAATAATTTTTATATAAACTTACTTAATCATTTACAAACATAAAGTAGATAAAATTTCCCTTTAGTATCCAATATAGAGTAGATAAGTTACTGTTATCCAACTGAATGTTGCTTCTGTTCTTTATATTTCTTTTAATTCTTCCCTTTATACATTTCTGAAAATATAAGTTTGTACTATATATATTAAATGTAAAAATCACTAGACATATAAATAGAAAACTTTATTTGAGTGAAAAGAGGAAAATACATAATTATAAATGTCACACCACACAAATGTTAATAGAAAGGTCTATTTAAAAACAATAACTGTGATTCAGTAACAAAATAATTACACAAATGATGTATAAAGGACAATTACATGTATATGTTTTATGAAAATTAAATGGAACATTAAACTTCCATGGATGAGTGTGACAATATATTAAATATACAATGGGGCATTAGTGAAGCAGAAGAGAATTTAATTGGAAATATGTAAAGTGCTGAACAGAGAGGACAAGGCAGCAGGCAATGTAGGAAGCAGCTTAGGAAACACTTGTGAAATAATAAATACTTCATGATAGTGATCTTGAAAGGAGAGAGTGTGAGCATACTGGTAAGAGCATAATGGTAAAGGGAGTGGTTTTTTGCTTTTTAAAACATTAATTAACTAATTAGCTAATTTTGAGACAGAATTTCTCTGTGTAGCACTGGCTGTTTTGGAACTCACTCTGTAGACCAGGCTGCCTTTGAAATCAGAGACCCACCTGCCTCATTCTCACAAATGCTGGGATTAAAGATTCGTGCCACCACCTTCTGACAAGAGGGTTTGTCTCTCAAATATCCCTTTAAAATGAACATTCCATGATCGTGATCCTCAAGTAGCAATAGATAATGTGGAAAGCACACTGGAAAAGCAAAACAAAACACAAAAGGAAAAGAAAAGAAAAGAAAATCACACCTGGAATATAAAAGTGCAATTACTTAAATTTGAGTAACAGAATTAAGGAAACTTTAGAACATAGGAATAGCACACACTACATAAAACATATCAAAAATAAAACTGACATCTGACTTCAAAACTAAAATTAAGGAAGAAGAAGGATATAGCTGAATGACTCCATGGTTTCATTCCTCACTCCTAGTGCTCATCTCCTGAGTCTTTCCAGTTTCTATATTCATGCAGCATTTACTTCTATGTATATTTATGTCAGAAATCATTTTGAATAGTAAAGTTTTCCATTTTTTTACCAAGTAGTGAAGTAAATGTTTTTATTTTAATTTTTACTATATTTGAGCATGAAATTCAGGCCTATTTCTATTGCCTGCTGACTATTCAATGATATGATTTCTTTGCATATTTATATATTTTAGTTACTGCAAATTTTATGCTTAACCCATATATTCTTTTGATGCTTTAAGATTTTCACATTATGCATTAGTCTCTGCCTATTTAATAATTTTTCAGTGTGTGTCAAACATTTTGCTATGTGGCTATATATAAAAACAAATAAAAAGAAAACAAGCAAAATACCCCAAAACCAGTGTGTGTGTGTGTGTGTGTGTGTGTGTGTGTGTGTTTTATCTCACAGAAATGGATATGTTTTGTGTTTTATAGCTTTCTTGAGATTTAGAAGGGATAAGATGTGTAACTAGGCCAGAGTTTCCTCATGCTTGTATGCAAGGGCCCCTGTCTTGTTGGTACTCTGCTTCTGAAATGGTCTAATTCCTACTCTCCATTATCACAGCATCCGTGTCAGGAAGTTTGAGTCTCTCTCTTACATGGATTTTGGCCTGTTTTCCCCTTCATGTCTCCTGTGTCATCTTGATTTCAATTGCTTTCTGTTTGTAGATAATCCCTTAATTGTTAACTTATTGGTTCATAACTTGAGTATAATATAAACTCTACAATGTGACCCAAATCATTTATGCATTTAAAAATTCATTTTCTAAAAATATTGACTTATTTTTCTCAGTGAATTTTATAGCTGTTTCGTTCTACCTGTAGGTTTTGTAATATATTTAATATACTTATAAAAGTACTGATTTAGCTGATGCTTATTACTACTCCTCTTTATTTTAGGAACTTATTAGAAACATGCATTTACAAATGGAGGAGGAAAGAACAAGATTATGTGAGTTGCAAGAAAAAGAAAAAGCACGTTTGCTAAACTTGCAACATAATGCAGCTGTAAAAATTCAAGCTAAATACAAAGCATTGGTAACTTACCGAAAATATAGCCCCATCATAAGAGAGCAAATAGAAAATAAGAAAAGAAAAGCACAGGAGCGGAAAGAGAGGGAAGCGAAGATCCGACAGAAGGAGGAAGAAAGAAGACGAAGAATTAAAGAGGAGCAGAAGATGGAGGAGGAAAGGAAGAAGAAGATGCTGGAAGAGAGGAGAAGGCGAGAAAGGGAATATGAAGAGAAAAAGAGCCTCCTGAGACGAGAAAGAGAAGAGCAACGGAACAAGGAGAAAATGAGACAGAGCGAAGATGCCCACCAACTGCTAACCATTAACTGCACTTTAAAGAAGGGAAAGTGCCATGGCAAGCAGCAGGCTGCAGGAAATAAGTCACAGAGTAAGGCTGATATAGCTGAAGAGTTAGTGGACACCAGCTCAGAGAAGACAGAAGATGCTTGTCTAGTTCAGCAATCCAACAAGAGGAAAAATGGGCGCACACAGCACAAACAGCTTACATTAAAGGAATCAATAGGAGTAAAATTAACACCAAGCCAGGCAATTTTGGCAGAATTAAAAATTAATGAAAATATACCAAATCTGAAAGTGACTGAAAACAGTGAGAATTTATCAAATAAGCAATGTTCAGAAAAATTAGCTAACCAAGAAATTGACTTCAAAAACACAGACCAGAGAGGGGAATGGAAAAACTCAGACCTAAAGGAAAATGTGACTCAAGAGTGCCAGAGACATGAACTAAAGTCTCAAAATCACAAAGAGGAAACCGTAATGCATGACACAAAGGAGAATGCAGGGCAAAAAACCCCAAAAGTGTTTGCATTCAATCAAGAAATGAGTGAAGAGGACAAAAATGAAAGACAGGAAATCAAACATAATCAAGAGAGATTGGCTGAAAAGATAAAGAAAATGGAGATCACACAGCAGGAGAGTTCACTGTATGGGGAGAATAATACTTCATCTGTTTCCACACAAAAAGACCCACCCTCACTAATATTAGAAAATCCTGCATGTGCAGAAAGAAATATAATACTAGAAGACAAAGAGATTGATGTAAAATCAAAAAGAATTGAGGAATTGCCAGAAGACAGTGTGCTAACTGGTGATGCTGTGGTCCTTAACTCAGATGCCTCGGTGATTACAGGAGGCAAGACAGATCAGCAGGGTCCTACAGAAGGCAGGGCAGACCAGAAAGGTCCTACAGGAGGCAAAACAGACCAGCAGAGTCCTAAAGAAGGCAAGACAGACCAGCAGGGTCTTACAGAAGGCAGGACAGACCAGAAAGGCCCTACAGAAGGCAGGACAGACCAGAAAGGCCCTACAGAAGGCAGGGCAGACCAGAAAGGTCCTACAGGAGGCAAAACAGACCAGCAGAGTCCTAAAGAAGGCAAGACAGACCAGCAGGGTCTTATAGAAGGTAGGACAGACCAGAAAGGTCCTACAGAAGGCAGGACAGACCAGAAAGGTCCTACAGAAGGAAGGACAGACCAGAAAGGTCCTACAGAAGGCAGGACAGACCAGCAGGGTCCTACAGAAGGCAAGACAGACCAGCAGGGTCCTACAGAAGACAGGACAGACCAGCAGGGTCCTACAGAAGGCAAGACAGACCAGCAGGGTCCTACAGAAGGCAGGACAGACCAGCAGGGTCCTACAGAAGGCAGGACAGACCAGAAAAGTCCTACAGAAGGCAGGACAGACCAGCAGGGTCCTACAGAAGGCAGGACAGACCAGCAGGGTCCTACAGAAGGCAGGACAGACCAGCAGGGTCCTACAGAAGGCAGGACAGACCAGCAGGGTCCTACAGAAGGCAGGAGAGACCAGCCGGGGCCTGTCTCGGGCGCACTTGCTTCCAGTTCAGAGGCTGGCAGTCACAGTGCAAATAGCCCCTTGCTCACTGAAGAAGGAGAGGGCATACCTAAATGTGAGAGTAGAGAAAGCCCGGAACAATGGGAGCCAAAGAAGTCTGAAAGCGACAGTGTCCTGGCTTGCTCTGTTTCACAGAGAGCAGTTTTATCTTCAGTTGAGGAAAGGAGACTAGCTTGGATAAAATCATCTAAACCTTGGTCCGAAATCTTTGAACAAAATCAACTCAAGAAAATCATTAAAAAAAAGAGACTTGTGAAATGTCCAGCAAATACAATGCCTCCTTTGGATTCCTCAGCCATTCTTCAGCATGGCCCTTGGGATACATTACAGCAGGTATTTATGACTTGGCAATACTAGTTTTATATTGAATTAAAATTAATTGTCTATAATGCAATTTTTCCTTTCAATGGTTTTATATATAAGAATTGTGCCACTTAATAAATGTAGTTGCTAATGAAATGCTAATTAAATACTGCTTCATTTTAGAGACTCTCAAGTTTTTCAGGACCTTACCCATCTCAACAGTGTAAAGGGCTTTGATTTATATTTTACAATGTCTGAAGCCCTGATTCAAAGCCCTTTTGGAACATGTGGCAATTATGGCTGGATTTAGATAAGGACACTTAATGCTTTTGCTGTTCTATTGGGAAGGATACGCAGGCTCCGTTAACATGGAAATAGCTCCTAGCAGTGAAAGATGGAAGATCCTAGATTTCCTGTATTGAAATGTTTTTTTTAACCATATGCCATATAATCGTAATCACATATGCTGGCAACAGGGCTGAGTTTTCTTTTCTTTTTCTTTTTTTTTCATTTCTTTCTTTTCTTTCCTCTTGATATTTGAGATAGGTAGGTTTTCTCTGTGTAGCCTTGGCTGTTTGGCTGGCTTGGACACACTCTGTCGACCAGGCTGCTTTCAAACTCACAGAGATTGACCTCCCTCTACTTCTCTGATTGGGAATTCAGGCATGCTCCACCATGCCCCAGCAGTATGCTTTGTTTTCTTTTTTCTTTCTTTCTTTCTTTCTTTCTTTCTTTCTTTCTTTCTTTCTTTCCTCCCTCCTTCCCTCCCTTTCTTCCTTTCTCTTTCTTTTTTTAAAATTTATTTATTCACTTTACATCCTGATCATAGCTTCCTCTCTCTTCTCTGCCTGGTCCCCCTGTCCTACTCCTCAGAAATGAGGAGCTACCCCACATCTACCCCATACCAGTACATCAGGTCACATCAGGACTGAGAATATCCTTTTCCACCGAGGCCTGGCAAAGCAGACTGTCCAGAGGGAAGTGATCAAAAAGCAGGCAATAGAGTCCATGTCAGAGAGAGGCCCCTGTTCCCCTTACTAGAAGACTCATATGAAGACCAGGCTGCTCATCAATAGTGGGGATCATGGAGTCTGAAGAGGCTGCCTTCTTCCCAGGACTTCTAGTGGAGGAAGGAGAGCACCAAATCACTCACAAAAACTTCAGCCCAAAATGTACCCTGCCTACAAGATATGCAGACATAAAGATAGAGCATAAACTGAGGGAATGTCCAACCAATGGCTGGCTCAACCTGAGACCCATCCCATGGGAGAAAGCCAACCTCTGACACAATTAATGATACTCTGCTATGCTATCTGATGGGAGCCTAGCATAACTGTCCTATGAGACTCTCTATGCAGCAGTGGATTAAAACAGATACTGAGACTCATAGGCAAATATCAGGCAGAGAGCTGGGAGCCTTGTGAAAATTTGAGGGGGGATAGAGATAGAAGGATTTGGAGGGGACAGGAGCTCCACAAGAAGACCAACAGATCCAACTAGCCAGAGCCTAGTGGGGCTTGTGGAACTGAAGCAACAACCAGCACAGACTGGATTTCTGCCCCTAACACAGATGTAGCCAGTGTAGTTTTCTTTAAGACATAGAAACTGATGTTTAAGAATGTTTTCATCCAATGCCTCAAACAAGTTACAAGTTTTATATAACTGTAGCTTGAGAGCAAAATTTTGAGTAAAAATTTAATTTAGAGATGTATATTTAGACCTCAGTTTTAAGCAGTATAGTTTTTAGCTGACGCAGCTGTGCTCCAGCACTTGATGAAGTGATTATTAGAGTCGATTGCATATGGTGATACCTGACCCTCTTTGAAGCTAAAAATCAAGTGCCAGGTACCTAGTATTAGATTGAATCAGGGTAGAAATTTCACACCATATGAGCTCTGGTACTGGTTTTCCAGAGACTGTGAGAGTTATGTTTTAAATGTTGCAGACTATCTAAAATCAGTGGGCCACAAGACTACTCATCACACATAGAAACTGAACATGAGGCAGGAGAGAGAGGTATGAGGTCCATCTATCAGTGTGCAGGCAAGCTCTACCATGCATCAGGGAGAGACCCAAATCAAAGCCCCTTTGTGTCTCGGTTGGAGTAGGAAGCCAGCTTCTGGCACCGTGTTTTCAAGATGAGAAGGAAGGAATGGAACCAATGATCCACTCTCTATGTCACCAGCTCCTAAGACACGTAGGGCCTGCCTTACTCTCTAAAGGGACCATGATTCTGAAGGTCAACTCATCAGAGGACACTAGTCCATGCATTGTAAGAGTGGATGACAAACACTCTCTTATACAACAGAAGAGGGCTACAGCCAGTGAGCTAGTCACAAGTAGCCCCATATCCTCTAAGGCGATTTTTCATTAAAATGTGCTTAAGGATTTCAAGTTTTTTGTTGCCCTTATTTAAAGGAAATGACAAGGTCTTGCTGTGGAGCACATACTGGCCTTAAACTTGGATACCCTGCCCTACTCCCCCGTGTTCTGAGATCACAGGCCTGAACAACCATGGGTGTTTGTCCTTTTTAGTACTTCAGGCCATCCCCAGGGCCTTGTTTCTGCCACTCAAGTGTTCTCCTACTAACCTACCCCCAATACTATACACCACTTTTATACAGACATATGCCTAGACAAATAAACATATTAATAAATAATACAGTATTTTATTCACTTGGTAAGTTTCCATTTGTCTAATATATTTGACCAATACTTACTGGTGAGCTGAACAGAAAAATACAGCCTTTGTCCCTATGGAACATAAGCAAAGAAATGCTCCATAAACTTTGACTACAGTAAATAAGATTCCTGATTTTTCTGTGAAAGGAGAGTAAATTAATGGGGTTTGTTGATATATTTTCTTTGTGTGCTGGGGGACTAAACTATACTATCAAGAGCTCTACAACTGAACTATATCCCTTCCTCTTTTGTAAGAAAAAAATATTTTGAGACAGGGCTTCATAGAATTCCCCAGGATGGCGTTGAGTTCACTGCACAGCATTGGTGAACTGAAGTGTTAGGTTCCTGTCTCAACCCCCGGAGTACTCGGGACTGTAGGTCTGCACCATGAATTCTGGATAGTGATGAGGTTTGGAAGAGACATCTTGGTCAGAGAAAAACAACATAAGGAACAAGAGCTAGAATTGACACAATAAAATGCCATCTATTTCCTAGTCATTGTTTGGCCATGGCTACCAGCTCTGTATACTCTGTACGGCTACATGTCAGTGCTCTCCATGGGTCTTCACTATTTTTTTCCTGCATGATTCTGTTTCTGGGGCCATTATTTTAATAGTTTTCTTTCTCTAAGTTTGTTTCAGCCTTCTCCATATAATAACAGTATTCATTACTTGAAAAACTTTCCTCGTGTACACATCTTAGAGCTAGCTACAGGTGGCAGTTCTAGGCCCACATATAGTGTAAGGGAGTGAAACCTAAGTAAGAGGAACCATGCTATTATTCCTTCTTACTCATTGGTCTCTGCCCTATCAGTGAGAAGAGTATTAACCTTTCTCCTGGATGTTTCTCCTCTTCACCCCCTGTTCTTTCTTGAGAACTCCTGTCAGTTTCCACAAATGGAGAATTAACTCTCTGTGCAGTGATTCTAAATGTGGGGTTTGCCACCTCTATTGGGGTGGTGCATAAGGTAAACTGTATGTCAGACATTTACAGTACGATTCACAGCAGTAGCAAAAATACAGTTATGGGATAGCAACCCAATTTTATGGCCGGGGCTTACTGCTACATGAAGAACTGTACTTAAAGGGTCACAGCATTAGGAAGGTTGAGAACCACTCTCCTAAGGCAAGGCCTAATCAGGGTCTTCTAGAGTGCGAACTAGGTATTTTTGTTCAATAGATTGAATACATATTATCTGCTATTTAAACCTCTTTTTTTCATGACAGGGTTTCTCTGTGTAGCCTTGGCTCTCCTGGACTCACTCTGTAGACCTCACTGGCCTCAGATTCACAGAGATCCATCTGCATCTGCCTCTCCCTTATTGGGATTAAAGGTGTGCACCACCGCTACCCAGCTACTTAAGCATCTTAAGTGATGTGGTCAGCACTGTGGGCAGTCTGATTTGATTAGCTGTATTGTACAGGCCTCTACTGTACTTTCACTGTCCACTAAAGCAACTAATGCAAACTACACTTTGCTTTGAAGCATCAAATATATTTGATAAAAGTGAAAAATAAGTGTTAATGTGTCACAAAAATACTAAAATGCTATAAAATACTTTTTTGTTTCCAGAAACTTTCTGTAATTATTCTGTTTGACAGATAGTTAACCATTGTCTTTTATTCAACTTTCCTACTTTGCTTTTCTAGTCATTTAGTGTCATATCTCTGTGCTTATCCTGACCTCTAATACCATCTTCCTAAGATTCTTCTAAAGTGGTGAGGGATAAACTATACTTCTCCTAGGGTTAAATTCAAGAATAATTGATAATTAAATCTCTAAAGTATATGGCAATCTTAGGTTTTATGTATATATGGAGAGAGATGTCAAGAATTTCATAAAATATGTATGATTAAATAAAAACTAATAATCATAAAATAATGAATTAATCTTGGCTTTTATAGGTGAGACAATTCATTCTCAAGCAAAATGAGCTTTAGAACACAAAACTTCCAAATGTTTTTGTACTTTCCTTCAAGGCAAAAGAAAATATGACTGCTCTAAATATATTTGAGCATTGCTACAAGATGAGACAACTCATTATTTTTTAAATTTGAAAATATTTAGTCTAACTCCTTTATGACCCAGCTGATATTTTTCAAGCCAACCAAAGAGTGTTGGACACATATGATTACTAATTCTATATTGAATTATGTAAAGGATGCGGAGTAATTTTAAGCAGGTGATTACTATAATACATACGTCAAACAATGAATATAAACTCTTATTTTGATGTCATGTGCTTGGAAACCTTTAGGGTGGGTATAAGCTACATTCCAATGTCAAAAGATTTTTTTAATGTTCAAAGAAACAAAAGGAGTACTGTGAAACTGCCCATACACAGTCAAAGGTGGGTGCCTCTACAAGTTGCCAACATAATCTTCCTTCATGAATTTTAATGAATTTAAACTACAGAAAATGGAAAGGTTGCCCTGATCAGTAACTAAATTTGAACATGAATATATAGTTATCTGAAATAGGCATGTTACCAAACAAAGCAAAATAATGTGCTTTATTGCCAATCAACTTTCATTATTATATAGCTGGCTGTAATTGTCAAATTTTGATTTATTCTCAATTTAAATGTTTTCATTTTCTAGTGCACAGCCACTTCTCTAACTATAGAATTCATTTGCTTGCATTCATACCCAGTAAGCAGTCATTATCACTTAAGTGGATGATACATTTTCATTCTGAAAAGAATTGAAAGGTTATTAGCTGCAAGAATTGCTTTATGTAATGAATACTTGGTGCACTCTAAGATGATTTTGAAAGTAGAACCTTTATTTACCTAACGTGTAAGAAATATGGTATTATTCTTGCTGATTAATCAAGAAATAGGCCAAATGTTGTCTGTATATATCTCCCAGTATATGGCCCTGCCAGAGATCCAGGGATCTCAAAGCATGGACCAAAAATAACTATATATATATATATAACTATATATATATATAACTATATATATATATATTTTATATATGTTATATACGTATATATAAATATAGATAAATTATATAGATAAATATATATCAATTAGATATATATAAATATAATAATATATTATGCACCGAAAATAATTTCCAAACTTGATAAACAACAACAAAAATTTGCTAAAATTGCAAGAAACCTAATAAGGGATTGCCACATTGCCTGCACGTATTTTAGAGTTGAGCTCAAATTGATTGTGAATGCTTGCATTAACTTATCTTGGTATAGTGCAAGAAAAAGAGACCAGATAGCTGGACGTAATCTGAGTTCCTAACAAAGGTGGGATTCAACATATACAATTACTTAGGTGAACTTTTGAAGACCTTTGTGAGGCTAAAATAATCTATACTGCGATGTTCAACAGTGCCACTCATCACAATGTTCTTGAAACCTCCAGGTTAAAGACGTTACGTTTCAGGATTTGCCTGGCTGTAGTCTCTCCACACTAGCAGACTACTCAAGTCTTCAGCTCCTGTGTCTCCGACGCTGTGGCTTAACTTCCTTGCACAGCCTGAGCCACTGCAAAAACCTTAAGTACGTCGATGTGCAGGCAAGTTGCTTGTTCTACTATAACTTACCATACAACAAAAATTAAATAGATTCATGCTTGTATTTTAGAAATGAGAAGTTTGAAGAAGCCATAAAATCACTTGATACACGAGGTTTAAAGCAAGGACCACGAGCATAAATTCCTAGGGACCAAATAGAGGAGCTATTGATAACCTAAGCCCGAAATTGTTTTGTTTTGTAAGTGGTGAAGTGACTATAACAAGTAACAATGTTCTTTAAAATAGAGTTAGAAGAAACAGCCACTGATTTCTAGGTATTCTGCAGCTAGGAATGGCTGAATACTTCCTACTGTTTGGCTTGGTGTCTTTAATGATTGTCACACATTAGCTGGGTTGAGAATTTACAAAACCTTTTTAAAAATTGCCTTAACAAGGAGGTTTCAGAAGTTTAGACTATCCTGTGGTTGTTTGAGGGTCTTTGTTTTCAAGACTGAGTGTTCAGCCAGACATGTGCCAGTGTGTAAGTGCATATCAAGCACCTGTCTGCGTCATGTCATGCAGTGTTTTCGTTGGCTGAGCTCTGAGTTCATGTAAGAGGAAAACACGTATGCGCCAACATTAGGTTATCATGTTTCTTGGAGACTATCAAACTGACATTCCTTCACAATCCACCATTTTCTATACTAAGTCACATATAGAAAATAGGTTCACGTCCCAAAGACCAGCAAATCTCATCAGTTTATGCCATCACTTCATGAGCTTTGCACCTAAGTCAGATCCGGGTAGAAGAATAGCTTCTCAGTGCACTTTCTCGGGTACATTGCAGAAGAGTGGTCCCTACAAGGCAAAGGGCTGCAAAGGAAAATGGAAAGACATCCCCCCTCAGACACACTGGAATAATGGTGAGAGCAGGCTCAGTTAACCAGCACAACATTCCCATCGAAGAGCACCAGCAACATGACCAATAAATAATCTATCGTGTTCATTCAGATTGTTCAAAATATTTGGTTTTATTGTCCTCAACATTCATTTAAGACATTAAACAAATGGACAGTAGCTAATTCTTTGTTTTATACTTAATTTTCCCTCTAGGTGGTGTAGTTATTTGCATGATTATTTTAGAAATGACTTATACTTCGATTTAGACATTACATCTCAACCTTAATATTTTTGAAAGGATTAAGTAGTATATTTATAAGGCATTGAAATAAAGCTATTCCATTCTTTCTTTGCTTTAGGAAAACCACATTGAGACCATCAATTGTGAAAACTTGGAAAATCTCTGTGTTGTTCTTCTTAATAAAAACCTGCTGACTTCTATTCATGGTTTCGATGGATGCACCAACATCCAAAGCCTTGAACTTTCACATAATAAGATCACTCGAATCAGTAAGAGCAATTTTAATATTTAAACCTTTATTTTGCATAATTGTATTTTGTTTCATTCACTCCTTTTCAGAATTATCCCCTCCAGCTCACTAGGGAGCTATCTTCGTTGATAAAAATGTTCACTTCCAAGCATGAACACCTTAGTTTGATCTCCAGAACCCAAGTAATATATCATGGGGAGATTGAGGTAAATGCCTGGTGGGTAAAGTGCTTGCTGTTGAAGCCTTAGGACCTGAGATTGGAGCAGAGAATCCATCTAAATGCTGCATCAGTGTGGGGACCTACCTGTAACCCTGGTCACCAGAGGTAGGAGACAGGGCATCTTTGGTATGAGATAGCTTGTGGGGTTAGTCCTAACAATGAGCTCTGGGTTTAATTGAGAGGTTCTCCCTCAGTGGATGAGATGCAAGAGCAATGCAAGATGATTCCCTCAACATCACTCTCAGGCCTTCACATGCACACTCATTCACAGTGTTTTAACATACATCCATGCATTTTCACATGCATAGAGCATACACACTACATACACATACGTGCACACACATGGATACGCATGAGAAATGAAAAAACAAGTGCTACGTTGGAGTAAGCATTTGTAATCTCAGTGGTAAGGAAGTAAAGACACTCAGATTCTTGGGCCAACCTGGCCTAAATAGTTAAGTTCCAGTTCAATTAAGACACACATCATAAACAGACACACACACACACATACACACAGACACACACACACACACACACACACACACACATTGACACATTGTAGACCACTATCCCTGACTTGCATACTTTACTATTTTTATATTTATTTAACTTAGATGAGAAAATGGCATATTTTAATGTATATTAAAACAATATGATCCATTTATAGTGAATGCATAGCCCTTAGTAGGCACTGAAGTTAGGGCATCCCCTTTTTGTTCCTTTTCCTATAGAACTGAATTAAACTCACTGGGGATTTCCAAACCCCTGTCTCTGGCCTGATTCCAGGAGCCTAGCCTTGCACACTTCTCGGCACTGTGATAACACTTCCCTCTCTCACTGGCTGTTCTCTACTGAATACATCACTTGAATTGGCCCCTTCCTCTTTCACCGAGGCTGCTAATATCAAAGGAGAGGACGTACAGGGGTGAACTTCCCGTGAGGCTTGCAGTACCTCATGCCTTAATGCACATAGCTGTGTGCCTGCAATTTTATCTTTCATGTTTTCTAATCCTTTCACTAACTAGATTGTCTTAAAACATCCATACAGTGTGTATGTTGCATTCTGATTACGTTTACTACAACCTCTCCTGCCTTCCTTCCATCCCTGGCAACTGTCCCTGCACCCCTTTCCCATACTCATGCTTTTTGTTTTGTTTTGTGGACCATCGAGTTTAACCAGGGCCCTCTGCATGAGCGTGCATTAGGGGCTATCCACTGAAGCTTGCAGAGCTCAGCAGGGTATACACACTGAAGACAGCGACGTTACTCCCACCTTTAATGTCCATAGTAGAAATGTTTCTCCAGGGAAGAATACAGCCTCATGGTTCCTCTTCCAATCATTGACTGATTGCTGACAGGTTCATACTTGTGCAGACCCAGTGCAGGCAACTATGTCTGACATGACTGCAGTGACTGTGTCATCCTTAGAAGATAGATGCTTAGAAGATAGCATCCTGCAGCCCTTCTCCTTAGTACCTGATTCTTACATTCTTTCTACTCCTTCTTCTGAAATATCCCCTGAAGAGTGCTAATGTGCTGGCATTTGCAGAAATGATACACACAATACATGTGTAATATATACATTTCATATATGTCATTATAAGCATGTATGTATTAGATCAATTTTTGTTGCTAAAATAAAATATTCCGCCAGGTGGTGGTGGCGCACGCCTTTAATTCCAGCACTTGGGAGGCAGAGGCAGGTGGATCTCTGTGAGTTCGAGGCCAGGCTGGTCTACAAAGGGAGTCCAGAACAGCTAAGGCTACACAGGGAAACCCTGTCTTGAGAAACCATTTAAAAAAAACAAGATAAAATATTCCTATAAAGCCTCTTAGGGAGAAAGGGTTATTTTGGCACACAACTGAAGGGCATAATCTGTCACATTTGGGACATCTTGTTGGCAGGAACTTGAGGTAGCTGGTCCCCTTGTATCCACTTATATCTCCTCATATTCCTTTCTGCAGATTCTGATACATATTTTAATTGACTCTGTTTTTGTAAGTTGTCATTTTTCTGAAAATTTACATTTATTGCTAAAAAAGCTTTCTTACTATTTTTTATTTTCATTTCCTTCTTTTTTCTCATAGCCAGAGTAATATTTACATTTCTACTGTTAGAAAAGAAAAACATCCTTGTTTTTCAACACCGTCTTTTTTCAATTGTCTTAAAGGACATACATTGAAAATGTGATTGCCTCATATTCTGTTCCCATGTTCTTCTCCCATATACTTTCAGTCCACCCATGAATTTTATCAAATGGAAATACTGACACTCTGGCTGCACTTTTTGTTTTGAAATTCTTGTGTAAATACATTAGAAAATTTTTTTAAATGAAGGTAAGAACCTTGATCATGTATTACTTTGTGGGTACACACTAGCGTATTGAAGTTAAAAATAAAAAACAAACTGTTTTTATAAAAAAATGATAGAATCACCATTTATATTGGCAGTAGGGCTGTGTGGGAATTTGTATAAGCAATGGATTTCCTGGGACAGGTTATCTATAAGATTTATGTGAAAACTGCCACAGCTCTAATTGATGTGCCTGAGGTATCTCAGTAGTACAGAGCAAACAAGGCTAAGATGTCGCTGCTGTCTGTTGGGTGCAGTGAGAGTGCTGTATTTATTGAGTGTGAGGAGACTGTATATTTGCAAGTGCTTTCCTGATGATCAGTGTAGTCTGTTTCTCATCTACAGGAACAGCTTAGAAATTCTGGTCAAGCTAAGTGGAAAGATAGATTTTGTCATTTGGGTGAAATATTGATCTTAAGAGTTCTCACAGAGGAGCACAAAAATGGATTAGTATTTGGAAGTAGTAAGTTACAATTCCACTGTATAGTATTTTGTAAGGAGGTGAAATAAAATTGGCCTGGAAACCATGCTATTTTATATTTTTGGTTTCAAACTTACCTGGTTGCCAGTGCTTTGTTGTGCACAATATGCTCATTTACATTAGGAAATATCATTTTTATCTGATTTTTTCTTCAGGTTTAAGTGGACAAGATTAGCGATTTTATTATTATTCTCTTTAAAGCAATTCATTTGCATTTAAAATTAATTCACTGCTAATTAAATAATACAATGCAAAGAGAGACATGAAATACTTAGATTAATTTCAAAATATGAGGTGCTTTTTTTCTTTTTACAAAAGTAGTGGTAAATTCAAGTGACGAAATTGGTTTTATTGTTTTTACTGGATTTGATATCTAAGTATATGCATGTACATTAATGTCTATGGGAACATATATTTTCACTATCATAATTGAAATATAAATTTATTTGTAAATTGAGTGGCAGTGTTAAGAATGCTGCATAAGAAAGTACATATTATTTTTAATCAATGAAGTAAATAGGTAAGCAGCTCTTTTGGAGTATTCATCTTTTTTATTAATTAAACATTTTTATTTTTACATATACATTTATATTATTACACATATATACAATAAACTACCTACAGCAACAAGAACCATGACATAATCAGGAATTATATAAATGTTACATTCTTAGTGTTTTGGCTATTTGTATTTGACAGCCTTGAAGAAAACATCTTTCCTATCTTGGTGCACCTAAAATTGTGAATGTAGATCAATCTCCATCACATCTTGTCATTATCAACTTAAAACATCTATCTAGAACTAAAAGCACTTTTGTACAAATTGTGTAGTAACATAAAGTGCACTGTTTATGTTTCTACATTGCTAGCAACTCAGAACTATTTGTAAGGACATTACCATTGAAGAGGAATTTGACACAATCTGGAGGCATTTGTGTTTATTTAACATAAGCACATAAAAGCTTACTGCTCAAGTTGTCTCTAGAGAATTAATTTTTATCAGAGCACACATTTGGTTATTCTTCTATTATTTAAATGGTTTTATTTTCTTGCATTTTCCCTTAATAATTTAATTTGGTTAGCCTGCAGGTAAAAGGGGTGGTTTGGTATAATCTGTACAAATACTGTCTGCTTTTGCCTAAAATTGATAAAGCATTTGCTTTCCATTTGTGATCTGGAGGAATAATTCTGCATGGAATTTTGTTGCTTATGGCTAAAGTTTCAAAATTGGCTTACAGAAAATTTTTAGATTTTGAGTTGTCTTGAAATGGTTTTCTTTTAAAAATACTCAATGCCAATGGAAAACAGATAATTTTTAAACAAGTGATAATCAAGGATTCTATATTTCTTTCAGTTTCATCTTGGTTCTTAATGACTTCAACAGAAACATTAAAAGTATATTGTTCTTGGAAATAACTGTTTTATAAAAAGGGTTTTATGAAAAGAAAACTTTTATAAGTCTCATTTCCAGAAAATATAATTTAATGGAACAGAAATAGGGAGCCTTTGTTTAAGTAATTTAATCGTGTTCAGCTCACTGGCTGCTCACATAGAGACTATGGGGTAGGTGGAGACGAATCTCCTCTTCCTACTCACACTTGATAAATCCAAGGCGAGGACCCTGAGGTAAAGCAGTTGAAGACACTCTCATAGCAAAGGATGTGTACAGGATTTGAGAATTGGAATTCATTCTATTACCTTACTTTAAAATTGGTGGGTGGTTTGTTTGTTTGTTTGTTTGTTTTGTTTTGAAATTATAATATAATAACACCAAACATCTGCAACACAGCTCCAGAAGCTAAGGCTCAGAGTCATTGTGTAAGTTGTGGCAAAAATATATCAAGATTAACTTTTCTCCCAAAAGATGTATTTGAGTTAATGAAGGATAAATAAAGTAAAACTTGGAGACATTTTGTAAGTAGAAATGTTTTCATTATTATTGCATGAATTTTTGAGTCCACTAGATGGCACTAGCTCACCTTTTGAAAAGCACACTGTCTTAGTGTTATGTAAAAAGGAATTGCCGGTAGAGAAAAAGCTGACCCTAGGTTTTTGCCTAACTTGTGGTGAGATTATGGCAAGTAGCCATATTTGGATAAGTTCCCTGACTCCTCTTTCAGTGTTCTGTTTCTGTACTTCACTTATGACCCTTGAGAACTTTGAACTGAAATTAAAACTCTTAATGTCTCCTGAGCTATGTGTAGGGATGGATAAAAAGTCCTTGGGCATAGCCATCTTTGTAAAGTTGAAAGAACTCAGCCTTCAACATTATATTTAGAGAAAGCTTCCAGGCTACTTTCACATCTTTACTTTTTCTGTTTATTTCAGGTGACAGGAAAGCCTCTGTACTTAAATAGTCCAGGATTCCCTGCCTAGGGCATGGTGTCACCCACAATGGACAGGCCTTCTCACACCAACTAGTATTGCAGGAATGTCACCTGAAGGACACTCTTTGCTTATGCTCAAGCACACTTTCTGTGATCAGGAGGCTTTCAAAGAACCTTTTAAAGATTCTTTTTAATGAAATAAATTCAAGAACACCTTAGTAACCCTTTATATTTAGTATTGTTTCAGTCTTTTGAAAGAAGTTTTTTTTTTTTTGTTTTGTTTTGTTTTTAGTATTTTTGTGCCTGTTTTTGTTTTTGATAGGGAAGAAAAACAATCTGCTCTTTAGACTAGGAAAAGATAATTTTCTTAGGAGTGTTTTGGTTCCACTTCCTGTCTATGTGCAGAAGACATTATGACAAAAGCACATTAAAAGAGAAAGAGTATTTGGTTTGCCATTCTGCCATTGCAAGGCAAAGCAGCAGGAACTGGAAGCAGCTGCTGCTCATGCTGTATCCACAGCCAGGAAGTAGAGAGCATTGAAAACTGCATGCTAGTTTTCAGCTTGCTCTCTTTATAAGTGACAGTCCACGATTTCCTGCCTAAGTAATGATCCCACCCACAATGGACAGTCCTTGTCACACCAATGAATATAATCAGGACAATTTCCACAGACGTTCCCACAGAGCAACTTAATTTGACAATATCTCACTGAGGGGTTTCTGAGGTGAATCTAAATTGTGTTAACAATTAAAAGTAACTTTCACAAATGTTTTGTTTTAGTTTCATGCATTGTTTTTTAAACATTTTGGAAAGTAGGAAGAAGAAAAGTACAAATTAACTCTAACATCCAATTCATCTCTATATATCCATCATTTGATTTAAATATATTTACTGGTTCAATTTATTATTTAATCTGCTCTATATGCTACTTTTGGACATATTAATAATACACTTTTCTTTGAAAATATGCTCCTCTTGAAGGTAACAGACTCAATTTCCTGCATATTTATAGTAATTTAATTTTTTGCTTTACTGTATATATTTCATCAATGTAGTACTTATCCTTTGGAAATGCTATTCTGTATAACTTAACATATTATTCTTAATTCTCTTAAAAATACAAATAACCGTCACTCCATAAATAAAAGAAGCAAGCAGCAGTAAAGCAAAACATATTTCCTACAATAACAGCTAGCTTAGAGTAGATTGGGACTGTAGAACTCAGACTATTAATTCTTCATGCTATGCTATCTATCTATGGAATGTGGTGCTAATAATTTTAGCATAGCCGTGCATTAGAAGAGCAAGACAGTAGTTCATGATGACTCCCCCCCTCTCTGTAGGTGTGTGTGTACATGTGTGTGAAGGTTCATAAGGGAATATACATGTCATTGTTCAGGTGCTTTCAAGTTTCATTTGCTTGGGTGGTTGGTAGGTTTGTGAGAAAGGGAATGTCCTTGGCCTGGGACTCACCAACTAGCTTAGTTGGGCTGCCCACGTAGCCTCAGGGACCTCCTGCCTTTGTATCCTCTGTGCTGGATAACAAGTATGCAGCACTGTGCCCTTGGCTTTCTTTACATGGGATATACGAATTAAACTCAGGCCCTTAGGCTTACAAAGTGAGCATTTTATGAAATAAAGATCTTCCTAAACCTATATCAAATCTTTTTTTGTTTATTTAACTTTGGAGATTATAATAAAATTATTAATTTCTCTCTTTTCTTTCCTCTTTCTAAGCCTTCTCATGTCTCCCTCATTGCTATCTTTCAAATTCATGGCCTCTTTTTAAAAATTCTTGCAACATGCATATATATGTACACATATATATTCCTAAGTATAACCTGCTCAATTGCAATAATGTTACTCATATGTATATTTTTCAGGGCTGATCACTTAGTATTGGAAAACCAATTGGTGTGCTCTTCTTGGTGAATACTATTTCTTCCATTCTCAGGAATTTTTAATTGCCCTTACATCTTTCCATAAGGTTTAGGCCTTGTGGCCCTCTCTTTGTCTATTTTGGCATGTCTATTCCCTCATCATCTGGCTCTTTACAATGTATCTTTCACCTCTTCTGCAATGTTCCCTTAGCACTAGGGAGCATTTTGTAGATGTATCTTACCATTGGGTCTGGTATCCACAAATCTGCATTTTCACTGGATACAGTTTTCTTTAATTGTTCCCATCTGTTGCAAGACGTTTCCTTGATGAGGAGTGAGGACGACACTCCTCTGTCCATACAAGGGCAAACGTTTACAGTGTAGTTAAGGATTGTGCTGGTTTAATATGGTGGTGGTATTAGGTTGTCTTCCAAGATCCATGACTACACTTCCCCTGTATAGTTGGCTAGTTTCTAACAAGACATGATTTCCCTCTTGCTAATCAGGTTTTAGGGCCTATTAGAGAGCTATTGGTTATCACCAAAATTTGGCCATCACTACTATACCTTTAAGATTTTTGTGACATGCTGGCCCTTGTGACTCATAGGTGTTCTGCTAGCAAGGACTGTTGCTTACCTAATATCTTTGGAAGGTTGCACTGCCCCTTCTGATACCATGAAAGCTAGTATTCAAGAAGCCATTCAGATCAGCTTCAGATTAGGGAACTCAGGGCCTAGTGTCTGAAATACATCATGTCTTGAGCAATAGGGATGGATTTTCCACCTCTGTCAGTCAACCAAGGCCAATATCAGTAGGCTATATGTTTTGAGAGACTATTGGGCACCCCTGATCAACAACTCTAAAGAATGTTTCTTATGCCCGGTATTGGGGTATTTTTTATGTGGCTATTGGATCTTGGAGGGAACATTGTCAGCCCAGATAGGAAAAAAAATCATATATATATATATGCATGTAATATGGCTTTTATAAATAATTAATAGAATGATTCCTTACAATTTTCAGACATACTTGGTATCCTCCATCCTCCTGTATTTTTTTTGTTCCCCCTTCCATAAAGCGCCTCCTTTTCCCATTTTTCTGATTATCTAATCACTGGTCCCCTGTGGTTCCATTCTCTATTCTTTAATTCCTATAACTTTTTTCTGCTATGAATATTTTTGGGAACATGATATTTTATTTATGAAAATTTATAAATTGTTTTGTACACTTAGAGAAATTGTATCTCTTTTAAATATTTCTTTTCATTTACAGTAAAGATTTCCATCTTAGTCACTGAATCTGGAGCATTCAAATCAACTTTCATTTGGATATAGGGGACCATTGTAAAACACTGAAACTTCTCATACATAGTTTTTTTATGGTTATACATTAATATTGAGAGTATCAGTAAGTAGGGCATTTTCATTTACTCATCTAAAATGTTAGTAATAAAGTATCAGAAGTTATAAAACTTTTTGTGTGATAGATATTTTTCTAAAAATGATACAGTAAATGAGAGCCATCGTTCACATACTTTTAACTCTAAGTGTTTGAATTAACTGAAGGGAGCTTTTATATTTTCCTAAGACTTCAAATCTCTGAAGGTGCTCAACAATGGTAGAAATTATGGAAATGGTGGAAATATGCAAAGTATGTACGTAATGTGTGGAGACCACTCAAATGTTTGATATTCCATCCCCTTAAGCTTTTATCATTAACATCTGAAATCTTTGAGCTCTTTGGTCATTACCAAAATATCCAATCAGGTATTTTATTTATTAATATGATATTTTAATGAGCATCATGTCTCTTTGTAGTATATTAAATGTTTACCAAGAAGCAAAATTTATAAATTAAAACTAATGTTAGGCTTGCATTTTACACTTGAATATCAGTCATCCTCTTCATCAGATGCAACCAACAGATCAGTGACTTTTTTCTATTCTGTGCTGTGAAGAATTTGCCATGTTGCCTTCTCTTTGTTCTTCAAAACCTTTTCTTTTGATGGCAAGTTACTAGTATCTCCTAAATCTCGTACACCTTCCCTTTAAATGGACATGAATAATTTTTACTGAAGGAAATGTTTTAAAACTTATTTGTGGGGGTAATAGGAGAAATATGCTCAGTATACAATAGGCACTGAAAACGCCCTCATCATGTGTCACCATGCGTAATGATCAATACACAGAAATGTATAAAAAACAATTTATCATGTAAGTCTACCTAATGAAGTTTTAAACACTAAAGCCTAACTCTTGTGCTACAGAACTGTAGAATTGCATGCATATTGGTACGCATGATTTAGCCAGCATTCCTTTATCCAGATTCTGTTTCACTTCCCAAACTCCAGCAATCACTACCCTACTCTTTTCTTCTAAGAGAGTAACATGTTTAGTGTCCACATATGAGTGATAATGTTGTAAGAGTCATTTTATTACGGCTTATTTCACCAGGTATATCTTCCGCCAATTTCATCAAAATTTGAATTTTATAGTTTTTATGAATGAATGATACTCACATTCATTGTAATGCTATCATGGGCTTTATTTGTTCATTCATCTATCCACAAACATGGTGGTTGTGTCTCTTGCCTACCTAAGGGAATAGAGCTTCAATAAACACAAGATTACAGATATGTCTTACAGATGTGTCTTCCATGTGTTGGTTTCATTTCCTTTGCACATAGACTTAGAAATGGATTACTTGAGTCATGTGATAGCACTACATTTTTGTATTATTCTCCATATGACTGTGCTAATCCACATTCCTACCAACACTGTCTGAGAATTTCTTTTTTCCTCATCCTCAGCAGCCCTTTAATGTTCTTTTAACTTTTTAACAGTAGTTTTATCTTGGATAAAATGCTATCTTAATGTGATTTTGATGTGTACATCCCAAATTACTAGTGATATTGAGAATATATTTTTCACTTAGATGTTCACTAATTGTATACTTTCTCTTGAGAAACCATTACTTGTATCATACAAACCTTTTTCTTTGCTTTCTTTTAATTTTAATTTATTTGATTTACTTATCATATTTTTGGTCCAAATTTTTCATTTCTTCTAAGTTCCTTTTCAGAATTTCTCTTTTGTATCTGGATTATTTTCTTTTCTCCCACTAATTAATGTAATTTACAATACATCCCAATCCCATTTTCCTCTCACTCCCAGTCTCTCCTTCTCATCTCCCTTTCTTCCAGCACCTCCTTCTTTTCTCTTCAGAGAAGGGGAGGCCTCCTTGTATATCATCCCCCCCTAGGCATATCAAGATACAGGAGGACTAGGCTTATCTTCTCCTGTTGAGGCTAGGCATAGCAGCCCAGGTAGGAGAAAGGGGCCCAAAGGCAGGCAGCAGAGTCAGAGACAGCTCTTGCTCCAATTCTTAGGGGACCCACATGAAGACCACAATGCTACACAGTTTCTGCATATATGTAGGGGGCCTGGCTCTAGGCCATGCATGCTCTTTGGTTGGTGGTTCAGTATCTGTGAGCTTCTATGGGCCCAGATTAGTATATCTTAAGCTTTTCTCGTGGTGTTCTTGACCTCTCTGGCTTCTTCAATCCATTTCTTCCTCTTCCACAAGATTTTCCAAGCTCTGTCTAATGATTGGGTGTGGGTCTCTGCACAGTTGCTGGATGAAGCCTTTCAGAGCACAGTTATGCTAGTCTCCCATCTTCAAGTATAGTATACTTTGGTTACTAGTGTCAGGGTTTGGGTCTCAAGTTGGGCCAGTCATTGGTTGGTCATTCCCTTAATTTCGGCTGGATTTTTAACCCTATGCATCTTGTAGGCAGGACAAATTTTGGATCAAAGGCTTTATGGGTGAATAGATATCCTCATGCCTCCATTGGAAGTCTTGTCTGGTTATTTCAGGTTCCATATCCCCTGTTACTAGGAGTCTTATCTAGGGTCACCCATAAGGAGCCCTGGGAGTTTCCCTTGTCCTAGGTTTCTGGCTCTTCCCTGAGCTGCTCGCCCACACAGCAATTTCAGTTCTCTCTCCCTCAGTGCGCCCCACAGTTGATCCCTCCTGTTTCACTTCTCACCATCTCTCTCACCCAGTTCCCTCTCGTCATCTGCCTCAGAGGTCTATTTGGTTTCTCCTTCTGAATGAGATTCAAACATCCTCTCTTGGACCCACCTTATAACTTACCTTCTTTCAGTCTGTAGATGATAGCATTACTATCCTGTGCTTTATGGCTACTATCTACTTATAGGAGAGTACATACCATGCATGTCTTTCTGGTCTGAGTTACCTTGCTCAGGAAGGTATTTTCTAGTTCTATCCATTTGCCTGAAAATTTCATTCGGGGCATGCATACTAAGAATTGAGATGTCATCTTTTTTGATTAATTTTGGTTGAAAGTCTATTTTGTTAGATATTAGGATGTCTACTCCAGCTTGCTTGTTGGGTCCACTTGCTTCAAACCTCTTTTTTCAACACTTTACACTGAGGTCACGTCTATCTTTGTCGCTGAGCTGTGTTTCTTGTATGCACTACGTTTATTCATTTGGGAGCTTTTGTCTTTTTCTGCCTATGACTGTTCTCATTCACTTTCTTACCAACAGTGTATAAAGTGTTTTTCTCTTCGTCCTCACTAGCCCTTTAATATTTTTAAGCTTTTTAACAGCTTTATCTTTGATAAAATTCTACCTAATTGTGATTTTGATGTGTGTATCCCTAATGAGTAGTGAAACTGAGAATTTATTTTTTTTTCATGTAGCTATTCGCTAATTATATACTTTCTTTGGAGAAACTATTATTAATAACACACAAAACTTTTGATTTGTTTTTTTTCTATTTCAATTTACTCTATTCACGTTTCTTTTGTTTTTCTGTTTTGTTTTGTTTTTTGATACAGGGTTTTTCTCTGTAGCCTTGCTTGCTCTGCGCTTGCTTTGTAGACTAGGCTGGCCTTAACCTCACAGCGATCCACCTGTCTCTGCCTCCTGAGTGCTGGGATTAAAGGCGTGCACCACCACACCTGGCTTTTCTTATTTTCCTTCTTTTATTTAAAGCACAGAATACTTCCATTATATAACAAATTTTTTTTGTTTCAGATCAGAGAAAGACCATGATACTTATGAGCCTTTAGAATAGCTAAACACTTCTTCCAAAAAAAGACTAAACAAGTACAAGAAAAAATTGTTGTGGGGATTTTATTAACTACTTTGAGCCCTGTAGCTAAACAGTTATCATTTTTATCTGGTGGCACCTTCTTGCCTTCTTCTCTTGCGTTTTCAGTTCTCTATGTTGATAGTGTGATTCTGGTAGGTGCATTGTCTTCATCAATGTGTGTAGCAATTTCACATGCAGGTGTATCTTAGGGTGGTGTTTTGTAAGTCTGTGTTGCCTTGGGTCTAGTTGGGCATAGTGGTATCATTTCTATATAGTTCCAGTGTTACTCATGGCTTAATGCAGGCTACATGTGAGGTACAGGGTAGCAGTGCTATGGGAAGGGCTACACAAAATGGTGGGTAGGTTTTGTCTCATATTGAGGTCGGGCAGCAGCAGCAAATTTTCCTCATTATGAGAAGACCTTTCTAGGTTGGACTGGGAGGCTGCTTTGTTCATTGTACTCTCTTCTTTACAAGGCTGCTCTGAATTCTCAACTCTACACCTTCGATTTCATCTGCATTATCCCCCAGAAATATTCCTCAAATGCTCTCTGAACAGCAGCCATTTAGTTTTGTTTTTAAAGATTTGATTTTAGGCACACGTGCATGTGTGTGTGTGTGTGTGTGTGTGTGTGTGTGTGTGTGTGTGTGTGTGTGTGAGTGTGTGTGTGTGTGTATGTGTGTGTGTGTTTTGGAGTTGTATCTGCAATGTTACTTATACTCCTTCCATTTCTCCACATCTCTAATGGGTGACTGCTGCCTTCAAAACCTAAAACAATATGGCTATCTGTTATTTTTTGGCCACATTTCATTTAGTGGTTTGTGAGCAGGCATGTAGGCATGGCACTGGAGCTGGAGCTGTGAACATACATGTGAGCCACCATCATGAGGCATAAAGAGCTAACTAGAAATAGTGTGAGCCTTTGAAACTAAATTTAGAGTCCACTTTTAGTGCCACACCTCCTCCAGGGCCACACATCCCAATAATTCTGAAACAGCTCTACCAACTGAGGACCATTTACTGAAACATATAAGCACATCGGGGCTGTTCCTATTGGAATGACCACAAAATCTAGGTCAAGGGCATTTCAGTTTTATGAGGCTTGAAATATCTTTATTTCATTAAATTGAAATATTTAGCAGATTTTTAAAATCATATTAAAAATACGGTTAGAACTAGGGTATGTTTTAAAATCTGATATTGTCTGATGGACTTAACATGTTTCATGCTGAGAGAATGCAAAGTGGACCACACATATGGAATAGAGCTTGTAGATGGCATTTTAAGAGAAGGGGATGGTGTGAGACAATGATTGCAGAGATAATGAAAGCCAAATGCAGACAGTTCTGTGGGTCATTTAAAGAGACTTTTCTCCATTGCTAAAACTCCACAATCCATTATACCAATTTTTTACCTTCAACTTTACCATGTTTTAAAACATTTATAAAAAAATTTTTACATATAGATTTATATTATTACACATATGTGCAATAAACTACCTATAGCGAGAAGAATCCTGACATAATCAGGAATTATATAAATGTTACAGTCTTAGTGTTTTGGCTGTTTGTATTTGACAGTGTTGAAGAAAACAGCTTTCCTATCTTGGTGCATCTAAAATTCAGAATGTAAATCAGTCTTCATCACATCTTGTCATTATCAACTTACTTAACTCCTAAACAGCTAAGCTTCATTGTAAAACTAAGCTACCTGGTTTTCAACTCCATCAGAGACTTGAGAAGGAATAAACTTGATTACCTGAGTAGTTTTTTTCCTGATAATGCTATTACTATCTCTAGCATGCAAGTCTCCAGTGACTTCATTGCTGCCAAAGCAATGGTGTCTCTCTCTCTCTCTCTCTCTCTCTCTCTCTCTCTCTCTCACATAACTATGCCTGATATTATCCACATTATGTAATTTAGTAAAACTAAACATATTTTTTTATTATTTATAAGCATATGCCTTTATTATTTTCCTGTATGTGCCACACAATTCCAGTTTACTGTACTTCTCTGCTTCTCTCAAATGTTCTTTTGTGAAAATCAGTACTCATCCCTGCAACATGTTTCATTCTTTTTTCTTGAGTGACATTTGAAAATATATATGTATATACATATATATACACTTACAACTGCAAGTTCAAATTAATTCTGGTGGAGATTACCAATTTCCTTTGTATCATTGTTTGAATATTCTCATCACCAATGTATGCGTTAAATATTGCTATCATTTTTCAATCTGTATAACTATGTAATTAAACACTGTATTTCCATGACTAGACACAGTGGTGCATGTCTGTAGTTCCAGGACTTGGGAGGGTAAAGTAGGAAGTTCAAGAGATCAGTGCTAGCCTGAACTATGTCACAAATTTTAAGTCAGCCTGTATTTACAGGGAAACGCTGTGTGTATGTATGTATGTATGTATGTATGTATGTATGTATGTATGTATGTATATATATATATATATATATAAAAACTAGGAATAGCTGTAGATATAAACTTATTCCCTTTTTAAATATATTTTATTAATTTATTCATATTACATCTAAATTGTTACCCCATCCCTTGTATCCTCCCATTCCTCCCTCCCTCCCATGTTTCCCTTACTCCCCTCCCCTGTGACTGTGACTGCGGGGGACCTCTTCCCCCTGTATATGCTCATAGGGTAAATTTATTCCCAAATACCAGTTTGCATGATATTACATCTCAAGAAGAATATATAGTACAAATGTGATATTAGAAAATGTGTCTTCCAGGTGGTTTAGAATCTTTGAAATATCTTCAGCAACTAACTGTGGACCATAATCAGTTAATTAGCACTAAAGGTCTTTGTGAAGCACCCACCATCATATACCTGGATTGCTCACATAATCATCTTACTGATGTTGATGGCATCGGAAATTGTGGATTGCTCCAAATAATAAAGTTGCAGGGAAATTATCTAAGAGAGGTAAATTATTTAAAGTAATTGATGTCTATAAATAATGCTGTATTTTTCCTTTAATAAAAATATCTACCATACGTTTTGAAAGCAATTGGATAATATGCTTTGTGTTTTTAAATTAATCTCCTATATGTTATTTTCAAGTTACCTTTATCCTTTTTTAGCTTTTGATAGCTTACATTAATTACACACAATAATGGATTTCATTATGATGTTGGCACACATTGCATAAAATATTTTTGGCTGTATTTTCAAAACACATTCCACTCTCTTGTTTACTTCCAACACCAGTTATTTCTCTTTTGGATTAGGTCTCTCTTATATCATTTCTTTGATGTATGTGGGTGAGAGACGGGAGAAAGAGAGAGGGACAGAAAGAGACTGCATGAGTTTCATTCGGGTTGTCAACAGGAATATGGCTATAGGATTGTTTTTTACAGGAACATCTACATCCCACTCTTAACTACATAAAAATCTTCAGAGAAGGGTAGGTCTCCATGTGACACCTCCCATTCCATGACTAGGTGTTGAGCAGCCTAGTCCTGAGGAGATCTTGTGCAGGTAGTCAAAGCTACTATGTGTTCAAGAATGTAACAGCCATGACATGCCCTGAAGATAGTGTTATACCTCATTCAACGAGGTCCCAACATCCTTTCTGCTCCTTCTCAAGTGTTCTGCGAGCCTTTGGAGGAATACTTTCATTGTCCCATTTATCGATGGCCTTCCATCACTAATTTATTCTCTCTACTTTAATTAGTTATGAGTCTCCACAGTCACTTAGGAGAGCCACAATTCTCTGAAACTGACAGCAGACATTTTTTATATGATACTAAACTTAGTTATTGAGAAGGCATTTTTGAGAAGTCCATTATGTTTAGTTAACAAAATAACTGCAGTACTTCCCCATTAGAACTTATGAACTCCCCATCTATGAGAATTTATTCCAGATTTATACAACGGGCATCAAATTCAATCAGAAAGCAGTGGTTTACTCCAATAACAGATTTGCCACTATTGAACTGCTGGGTTCATCCCACTGGTCGTGTGAGTATTGCTGAGCAAAAGGTGGTACACCACTGAGTATATGAGTGTTGATGGCATTTGGATCCTGGAAGCTTGTATAGTATTTTGCAACACCCTGAAGGCTAGATAGCAAAGAAACTTCCAGCCCAATTCCATTTTATTTCTCTATGTCATGCAACCAAGGCAAGTGACATTTTTTTCATTAAATAATTTCTTTAAATACTTACATCCCAATTATTATCCCCCCACTTGTATCTTCCTGTTTCATTCAGTAACCTGTGGCCTCTGGGAGCAGCTTCGTATACCTACAGAATATTGTAAATAAAAACTCATTTTTTTGATTTTGATTAGATTTTCTACACATAGTTACCCCATGGTTTTTCCTCTCATGCTTGTATTCTTACATTCTTCTATCTTTGCTTAAATGTTTTCCTCACCCATAGGCTTCTTTTTATTGTTTTATTTTTTACTCATTTAGGAAGACTCCCAAATGTTTATAGTGTCTTATGATATAAACTTACATAAAAATTTCAGAATACTAAAATATAGAGTATCATAATATTTCTGTTTTACTTATGCCATAAATTGGACCACAATTATCTTGTATTGAAATTAAATTGAATTTTGTCTGAAAATTCTTTTATAAAGACTATCAAAAATAATAAAGTTAATTTGGATGCATTTTATTCATATGGGAAGACTCATGCTAATATACTTTGAATTGTGGTTTATTGTTTACCAGGCTTTAGTAGAATCTATATTGTTCAGTTTGGTTACAAAACATTTTGCCTGCTATCAAGTAACCAAATATATTTAATTGTAGCCTCCATCCTTAAGAAATCATGTTCTGCTTAGAGAACTGCACTTGGATGACAACAGCATCTCAAGCATGGAAGTGCTCTCTTCTTGTTGGCTGCCTTTACTACAAGCCCTAAGTATCTCTCAAAACAGGTGAAACTATATTTCATTTTGCCAGTGAATTGAAACAAGTCATTTAAAAATTGTTGTGTGATATACATAAACAACTCGAGAAATGGGATCCCTGCAATTAAAGCAGGATTCATCAAAATAAATCAGTTTACAAGATACAAAGATAACCAAAGAGTGTAAAAACCGAAGAGGCTGATTCCCCTTAGGCTTTTGTATAATTCTATCAGTTTATTCTCATTTTGTTTGCCCCTATAATGTCCTTGTAGCTCAGTCTCATGGTAGGTTTGCTTATGTTTATAGAGAATAAGTCTTTGGAAAATACAGAATGTAGGAAATTTAATTCACTCTCTCAAATGGAATTTATTGAGTCAGGAAATGATGGGTTTTAGTCTTCTCTCAATTTGCTTGTCCTTTGTAGTTGTTAGATGGATCCCATAAGGACATAAAATAACACTTAAAAAGTCTCAGCACTGGAGTACGATAAGTGCCTGCATCAAAAGATACACAAGAGATGACCCAACATCTGGAATTTTTGACATAATTATTGTGTAAAGTCAAAATATCACTATAATATGTGTCCTTTTTTCTCTCTGTGCCTAATATTTCACTGAAACCTGTTCACACTAATATGATTAATTTGCTTACCACAGGCATGTGGAGTAAGGTGTGGGCTAACTATAACAAGAAATTACTTTTTTGAGTTACATGATGCTTATAAGATGAATGTTTAGGCCCTCATAAATCATATAAAACTATCTCTCAATCTCTTCCAAGTAGTATTTATCTTTTATCATATTTTTACATTAAGAGTTAAAACTGAATATATATTTTAAAATCCATTTAGATTGTTTTAATTGGATCTAATTATAAAACTTTATTTACATTTAATTGGACATTGCTTGGATTTGAAGTAAGCACCTTCAAGTGTACCTACATAAGGACTTTCTACTTACATGAATATATCAGATATTTTTTAAAATGTGATCTTGAATTAAGTGATCAGTTTTCTCTTAGACATATGTAGTAAACCATGCGAGAATGTGTACAGCACACATATTTGACAAAAGTAGTTCTGAAACTACTAGAAAACATTTGAATTAGTATTATAAAAGACTGTCTTTAGTTTCTTGACTACTTTAAGCATACAAGTAAATAGTCTTTTCTGTCAAAGTTAAAATTAGCTCAGGTGAAAAGCTATGGCTTTGCCATTCTCTGATGGTAGTCACGTATCAGTCTGTTGCAAAGGGAATTATTCAATTAGATTCGTTTGTTTTTTTGAATTGATAATCATCATTGGAATAATTATTCCAAATGGTTGTTATTTGAAATTTTGTTTGCTTACATGTAACTTTGGATACTAAGGTGAAGCTTTTCATTTTGAGAGCGATAACAATGAGTGACATAAGTTGTAACCCTTAAAAACCTCTTAAAGATGGACATTTTCGCTTTTATAGCTTCTCTGTATAAAATCTTTTTCAGAGTAAAATTGATGAGCATCAGTGTTTCATTTGTGGCTCCTATATTTTATAAAAACTACTATGCATGTATATATGGCATGAAAATAGAGACAAACTTTTCTATGGGTAAGGCAGGGCCAAGTAGAAATGTGGATGTGGAGGTAGGTGAAGAATACTGTCAATGTACATTGTATATTGTTATAAAATTGTGAAAGTATTATTTACAATATATGACAAGCAATTATATATAATAATTATTATACATACCACAATGAATTTTAATAATACTGTCACAGATTTAAATATATTTTATACTATCAAATCCTTTTTACATGTTATCAATGCTATTAGTGAAACAAGAGATTTGAAAGCATGCAAGGAAAAGAAATGATTTCCTAATGGCATAAAACAGAAATAATCTCAAGGTTTATGTTTTTTTCATTCATATTCATTTGTTTAGCTATGATCAATGTCAGAGTGTTCTGCCTGTGCACTTTCTGCAGAGCTACAAACTTAGGCCTGTTCAGGTTTGTGGTCTGAGCCTGTGACATCACAGTCAGTGGATATTGAGCACCTCTTTTCATTGTCTGATCCTTAACTCCTCCCCAGGTGGCAAAGAGCTGCTGTTGCCTATCTTCCAAGTACAAAATTGTAGGCATCATCCATATAGGGAATATATGTGCATCCATTTCAGAAATCGACAAGTTTACATTGTAGATACTAAAATATACTTGTACAGACATCATTGGGATGAATAATTAAGATATGTTTAAATTATATTTATTTTCTTTAATTTTTGGTAACTCTTCACCACAAGGAATAGATTATACATCCACATACTTCCTTTTCTAGCAAATGAAATACACATAAAGAAGAGTATTTAGTGAATATTGTTTGGAATACTTGTTTCATCCTGTCTTCTGTTTCGAATTTTCATTAAGACATGTGACTGGTTTAAGTTTGACTAAGTGGAGTTCTAGCTAGAAGACTCTCTGGCTATATAAACTGTTCTCCTTCCACTGAGACCCTAAGTGGGAGCAGAGTGGAAACTTACCCATTGGGTGCTCAATGTACAAATCTTTTGCTTTTTGTCGTCTTTGAAATTTATATCGTTTAATGCCCAGGGCTAATGTGACAAGGTCAAGCCGTATTAGGTTTTCACTAATGTCCCTTTGTCTTTCTGGTTTGAATTTTCTTGGAAAAAAATATTCATGAAATGTCAGTAAAGTGAAAAACTATAGATGTTTTAAAAAAGAAATCTATGATCAGATTTCTACCATCACAATGAATAAAGAATCATAAAGATCCAGTTTTCTTGATTTAGGTTTCAAAAAGGACAATTTAAAAATCATGATTTTAAAAGAATGGCTATATGAACAGATAAAAAGTAATATTACAGACATTTAACCATAGCAGATACATATTTATGTAAATTGATTTTATAGAGAAAAATCATTGTTTTTAAATTGTAAAACTGCATTGATTATTTTCATTTCATATTTTGAAATATATGTCACCATATAGCATTGAGAAGTGCATATAATATTCCACAGAAAGATAGTAATTGTATTGTGAAGGATGAAGCAATTTACTACCTACTGAGTTTTAGTAAAAAAAACATGGATTTAATATTAAGATGTAGTAAAGTTATAAAAAATAATTTTGTTATATACTTTTATACTATTACAAGAAGAATTAAAATTTCATACTATAAAACTATTAAGAACATGATAAGGTGGAAAACATTATAAGATTAAGACTTAAGTCTAATAATTTTCTATCCAAAATGTTTTAATTTTGTCCCGCCTCCTTTCTCCTTTCCATGCTACGTTCCCTTCCGTGCCTTTCATTTGTTTATTCTCTCTTCTTCCCTTTCTTCCTGTCACATCCATGTGACATATAAGTCAGTTTTACTCTCATGTTGTACAAAGCAGGGTTTGTAGGGCTAATGTTTTTCCTACTTTCTCTTCGTACTTTTTATTCTGCACTGCATCACCACGCGACTGTGTTAAAGGAATAGTGCCCAGGATTAGAATGAATGGTTGTATTGTGTTTAGGAGTGACAGCACAGAAAGGCATTTTCCTCTAGCCTCATTATTTTGTCTACATTTCATCAGTAGTATCTTCTTTCTCTCTACTAATGCAGACCAGGGTAGGACAAGGGAGGAGTCAAGGTGCATACAAGGGTCAGTCTGTGCCAGCCCCCCATGAGCCTCTTAGGCACAGTGCTGCTGCTGTGTGGCCTCTGACTTTAGAATAATAGTTATGATAGAGAGACAGACAGACAGACAGACAGACACACACACACACACACACACACACACACACACACACAGAGACAGAGAGAGAGAGAGAGAGAGAGAGAGAGAGAGAGAGAGGCAGTGAAACAGACACAGAAAGAAATGGCAGAGTTAATAATATTAGACTCAACTCTTCTTTAACTGATGGTTATGATGAGCAATTACAGAATTCCAATATTAATAGGAAGAATTAACTACAAAGACATTGACAGTTTTCATAATAATGACTTTAGGCAAATAAGTATTTGTATTAAATATTCAGGTAAACTGGCATGATTTTAATTTGCAAATAACTATTATAGTGCATTTTTATGCTGCCAAGTATTGATCGACTTGTCTCCATTAGAAATGTCAATTAAGATGAAATTCACTTGCCTTTCACAGCTTTTATTTGAAATGATATATGCTATATGTTAAATACAATTTATATTTTTCTTACTTTAAAAAGTTCTTAAATGAAAAATCTTTGGGGATATCAATAATTTCATTATTATAATATAAAAACATAGATTATGAGGATATAAAATTTAATTTATTTTTGATAAAATTGAATTCATTCTACAAATATAAATTTTTACAATATTATCTTCCTGGAAGTACTGTTTATAAGTTAAGCATATTTCTTGTTGTGAATTAAACAGTACTACTCTAGGTATTTGTATTGATAATAATTCTACCTAGCAAAACATTTTTCACTGAACAATTATTCTATTAAACATGGTTTTTAAGGGTTTGTATGTGTACACACATATAATACATATACACACACATATAGATATATATACACACACACAAACATACACATACACATATATGTCCAATCTGTTGAGTTTGCTTTTGTTGTTTGTATGTATTATGTGGTTTCAAGGATGACACCCTTCATGGACAACTAATAAGGCAGTTAAACCCTGGGTGGGGTTAATTCTCCTTCTTTTGGCAGATCTTGGTTGCCTCTAGGTTTTTGGATAGAGGAGGAATGCTGGAAAATGTCCCCCTTTCGTGTTAACATGTCCACTGATATTGCCAGTATTTCTATTTTGTTTGTGCAACTGTTCAACAGCCCATTCTGACTCTTACAGTCGTTCTGCACCTTTCTTAAGATGTTCCTGGAGCCATAGTTTTCATAGCTGTAATGTAGATTTACACTTTGGAGCTGGACTTCTTATGATTTATTTATTTCTGTAGTACACACACACACACACACACACACACTAACACACACACACACACTGCATGTTCACCTGTGTGTATATGTGTGTAACAAAATAATAAAAAAATATAGGCTGTCACCTTGGCAGGGAGATTGGAAACTTTTGACCTAGTGTAGCTGGGAGGGCCTGGAGTGATGTAAGTTTATTTAAATTAAAAACATTTAAAAATTATAGTAATCCTCAATTGTACCTTAAAGATTTGGGCCATGTGCTTAAACTAGTAGAGAAAAAACAAATAATGTATTTTCTGTATAACTAGCTTTATAAAAAGATAAAACAAAATAATAATAATTTTAAATTGAATAGCCAATACACATCAAAGCATGTGGTACTTGTGACTGAAATTCACAATTCCACGGTAATTTCTTTTTTAAATGGATCAAAATCTTCCATTATTGTAATGTTCCATGTTAAATGCTTTTTTAAAATGAGCATCGATTTTCCATAATAGGATTACTTACATTCTTAGGCTTATTACATTTTTAATAAATGCAGTTACTCAAAGTTTTAATTGTACTGCTTTGTATTGTACAATTATAGATAATTGTATACAGTTTCTTCTAATTATATAATTGTATTAGGTAAATGAGTTGTACTTCAAATGAATTATGTTAAGAATATGCTTGTTAATTTTTTTCAATGAATTTTTATATTTTGTTTTCAGTTTAACAACAATTGTACCACTTTTTCATTTTGTGTCTTTGGAAAAACTAGATGTCAGGAACAATTGTCTTTCTGGTAAGTTGGAATTCTCCTATTATTATTATTTTTTTTAGAATAGGCTTTTGAGTCTCTGTTTCGAATGTAGGAAAGGTTTGTTCTGAATACATTTGCATTTGTATAGGTGAAGATGAGTAAAAAGATTATTGCTAACTTTTTTATTTCTGATTGCCTCACCCATTAAAAGTTTGTTCAAGAATTATAAATGAATTCCTCTAAAATATTTTTTCATGTACCCTCCGAGTCAGTACCCTCCAAGTAGCAGCTACAGTCTGAATTAGCCACCCACCATAAGCTGTTTTTGTCCTTATATTAAACAAACAATATTGATTTTTTGCCTCCAAAATTCTTAGATTTGCATGAAATCTTACCTTATTGTTTATTCAGTTATATGCTTTTTTGGATTAAAATGTTTATTTGCTAAAATTAAACAATTTATATGTTCATTTTTATTGATACTTTAAAGTTTTATGTATCATAAATATAAAATTCATACAGATAATCTTTCTTTAACTTTTAAAATTTCATGTAAAACGGTGTCAGACCCCTTGGAACTGGAGTTAAGATGTAAGCTGCCAGTGGATGCTGGGAATTGAACCCGGGTCCTTTGGAAGAGCAGACTGTCCTTTTAACCATTGAGGCATGTCTCCAGCTCCCTTATACAGATATACTTATGCAATTTTTTTGCATATGTATATGTCCAGTATAGATTTATTGGATAAATGCATAAAAGTATAGTTTCTGAATAATAGAGTAGATACAGGATTTTCAGTTTGGCAGTTAAGTTAGTAGTGATTAGTTTCCTTCTTTGCAGGCTCAGCTTTATCATCTTTTGTGTAAGATACTTTAGTTTTCAACGGTGTGTATACCTCTACTGCAGAGACTGGTAGTCAGAAGAATGTACATCTTCCTGTTACATGAGAGTCTCTAGCCCTTTCCCCTGATGCTGGCAACTTGCACTATGTGGGGTATTTTCCAGCCTCCGTAATACCCAACACTTTGCCAAGGACATGTGATGAATGCTCAAATGACATCTGCAACATTCATGCATCTGCTCTTCAGTTCTTTTTTAAAGAAAGTTAGCCACCTTTCCACTGTAATTCAGCAAAGCAGACTCCATGTTCTACTGTCCTTCTAGATAACTAATATTCTTCTAGACAGATAATTATTGAGATCATAGAATGATTAGAAGGATGTGTTGTGTGTTTCCTTTGTGTCAGATTCAGACTTAAAAATAGGGATATCATGTATGTATGTTTTTGTGTATGTGCACACATGTGCATGTGTGGGCAGTGTTAATTTTTGTGGGTAATCAAATCCATACACATTGCTCTGTATAGTGACGTAGATTTACTTACAAGCTTTACTTCTAAAGCTATAATAGGTACACATGATTCTGTCTATTTGTTATTTAGCCTTTTATTTGGTGTCATAAATTTTGTTCTAAATATAGTAGAGCATTAAGTACATCATCTCGTTTAGTCTTCACACAACAAGACAATCTAAAACTGGATTGTAGAAATGACTTGCCTAAGTTTATGCAGTTGCTAAATGGTAGCAACATAATTCTATACTAGAATATTTTCCACTCAGTACCTTCTCTGTTCCAAAGTATGGAGTCTTCAAGGGAAAAAATGTAAATACTACCTTATTTTAACTGAGAAATGGAGAAAACAATGATTTACTTATGACATTTTATTTTAAAGCTACCTATATCCTTAACTATATTTTTTTAAATAAATTTTAACAATTTTTTTTATAGATCTGACAAGTATCCTGTGTTGGTTCAATGCATGCTACTCTCTCCGTGAACTTTCTCTTACCGGAAACCCAGTACTCCAAGAAATAAACTGGAGGTAAGAAAACTGTTTTTAATCTGTGACTACCATGTTTGTTGGTTTCTTTATCATTTTGTCAGTAATTGATAAAATGATATGATTTATTTAACATTTTTGAGACAAAATATGATACCAATTTTCCTACAAAAATTGCTACAGTCACTTGAAAATAGTTTAAATTATCTTTGAGTATTATAAAAATAATTTGTGGCAAATGCCTTTAATCTCTGCACTCTGGGAGGCAGAGGCAGGTGGATCATTGTGAGTTTGAGGCCAGCCTAGTCTGCAAGGTAGTCCAGGACATCTAAAGCTACACAGAGAAACCTTGTCTAGAAAAACCAAAAATAAGTTAATAAGAATAGATAGATAGATAGATAGATAGATAGATAGATAGATAGATAGATAAAATAAAAATAGTTCTTACAGTATCATTAGTCTAAATTATTTTCTCACATATCGATGAGTTAACAGAAACATGAAAGTATGATTGTGATGCAAGCAGTTGATTAGAAGTAAATTTATTATGATAACAACTTGGATTTTGCTTTTATAGAGGACACATTTCTGTCAATGCCTCGTGAGCCAGTTAAATCATGTAACTTACTAGTTCAATTATTTCCATTTGAAAGTTGAACTGATAAAATAAAACTGGAGTGGTGTGTTCCCTTACTTGAAAGTTAAGCCTGTCAAATTTCAGTTAGATCAATCGGCCTAGCGCACATTTCATAATCTATAAGAAGAGATTCATTTATCTAGAGGGTTTAAAATCAAGAGGTCTATAAAATATGGATTTTTTAATGAAACGGCTAACTCAACTTTGATACAGTTTGTTTCAGTGAACTTTACATAACCCCATGGTACCAACAAAGGGATTAGTTGTAGATTTTCCCCACTGGTTTCTTACTTTCATGTCAAGCCAGTGATAACATGCACAGAACTGGTGTACTGAAAAAAAATCTCTTTTAAAACATAATCCACAGGCAGCATTTACAATCTCCTTTGAGAATTTGTTTCATTGACTGATGATTAATGGAGCTTTTTAAGTGGCAGAATATGCACCAGGAAGTTTTCACTGAATGAAATATTGATTTCACCCTTGAGTAGGAGGAGCCCAGCTGGAAAAACTAATCTTGAAATCTCACAGTGTTCATATACTTCATTCCCAACATTAATCAGCTTTCTCATATATTCCCCGTAAGCTCATGCGGCTGACTGGTGAACTTAAGGACAGTCCACACACTGTTGTCTTTTGCAGGTCTGAGGACTGTTCCCTTCAAAATTTAAAGAATTGTCTTAAATAAAGCAGTAAATCGAGTTTGAACCATGATTATATATCTCATAGATTTTTCACACATTGTTACTGTCTAGAATACCCAAGCAAATTTTTACATATAATAGAATTTCAAAATAATCTGATGAAAATAACCTGTTTGGGAACTTGTGTGTCAAAGTGAGGAAGACGGCATCAAAACGTGTCTAACGCAGACATTCAAACAGAGCCCACTCTTACTTAAATTACACTGCCTTGTTAAAATACTTTATATCACCATATTTATGTCAGTACCCAAATGGAAAATATTTGGTGGAATATTATTGGTTTTTTCCCTTTCTTATCTGGTTCTTTCCAACACAAGCAGCTGCCAATTAGTGCCAACTGCAATATTTTGGAATATATCTGACATCCAATGCTATCATGAAAATTATTTGTTTACTTTTTTCATTATTTTTGTATAAAATGTATTTATCTTTAGATGTAATACGTGTGGTGATATGCATTTACATTACCATGGATCTGACAAAATAGTCTTGTATTTTCCCCAAGGTTTATATCAGCAGCAAACTTAGTTAAACTAAAATTTCATTTTGTAATTATTTTCATTGTACACTGGTTTTTCTGTATATTTTATGTATATTATCCATATCCAGTGTTCCTGCAACACTGACCTAAGAAACTTTTATATTATTTGTGCAAAACTAATGGCTACTTTAGTCAATAAACATCTCTATAACAGTGAGAGCTTAAAAATTGCTCTTATTTCATTTTAGAAATTCTTGTTGGTATTTTTCTGATATATAAGATAATGCTACATGTGTGTACTAATAATTTTTTAACTTAAAATAATTTGTTTTACCTATAAATTTTAATATCATTAAAGAAGACAATCACACATCTAATTAGTTTATATCCACTTATAGTCTTCTTCAAATTCATTATTTTTGAACTATATATTATATATGTATTTACCTTTTATAGAAAATAGATGCTAGTTTTAAGTCAAATTCAAAATTAGGAAGTACAGTATACCATGTCCTCTGTTGCTAACATGTATTAAGTCCTACACTGTAGATACCTTGTACCTGAATGTTAACTTGTTGCAGTCAGCCTCCGTGGACACATTGTTGTCACTCAAAGGCCATAGTTACTGTTAAAATGTGCTCTGTTAAATCTATTTCCCATGGATTTTGTTAAACTATGCTCTACTAAATCTCTTTCCCTTGGGTTTTGACTTCTGCATCATCACATCAGTCCACATGGAGAACCATGCAGACTACTTCCACTTCCTTCAGAATCCATATTCCTTCAACCCTTACCCTATGGCACACGGACCTTTCTGTAGATCCACACTTCTCACAGGGTCATATAATGAGAGTCAAGCACTGCAAGCACTCATTGTATTGGCATCTTTCTGTTAATAAGAATTTTGTGTTCTTCACACCGTGGCTTCATGGGTCACTTTGTCACTCAGTAAGCACCTCTTGGCTCTCTGTAGAAGTTCATTTCTCCTCACCTACTGAATGACAACTTGCCTGATTCTAAGTGGAGGCAGTTATGAATAAAGTGGCTGATAGTACCTTTGTAGGAGTTTAGTGTGTACTTATATTCTTAATTCATTTTGGTAAGTCCTACAGGTTATTGCTTAATTGTATAGAATGGCATATTTAGTCTTTTTTAAAATATGTTTTATTAATTTATTCATATTACATCTCAATTGTTATCCCAACCCTTGTATCTTCCCATCCCACCCTCCCTCCCATTTTCCCCTTACTCTCCTCCCCTAGGACTGTGTATGAGGGGGACCTCTTCCCCCTGTATATGCTCATAGGGTATTTAGCCTTTTAACAGATTTGCAAAATGTACTACAAAATGCCTGTGATATATTTTCGCTAAAACCAGAGACATAAGAGAATTCTGTTGTTTCAGATCTCTGCTGTCTTTTGATTGTTATCTATGTTTTGGATTTTGGCCAATCTGAAAGATATGTAATAGTACCTCATTATTGCTTTAATTTCCATGTCTCTAGTGAGTCTGAACTACATTTTCCCATATACTTACTTCCGTAAATATCCCTTCATAGGAGTCTTAGTGTTTTATTGCTGTGAAGAGACACCAGGGTTATGGCAACTCTTAAAAAGAAAACATTTACTTGGGGCTGATTACAGTTTCAAACACTTAGTCCATTATGGTCATGGCATGTAGCATGGTGGCAAGCAGGCAGAGTAGTTGAGAGATCTGCATCTGGACCTACAGCCAGTGGGAATAGAAACACTGGGAATGGGCTTGTGCTTTTTGAATCTTCATAGTCCACCACCAGTGACACACTTCCTCCAATAAGGCTACTCCACCAAGGCCACACCTCCTGATCCTTCTAACTTGTTGACTAAACATTCAAATGTAAGAGAGTATGGGGACCATTCTTATTCAAACCACCGCAGTAAGGTGTCTATTCCATTCTATTGCCCATTTCTTAACTTAGTCATATTTCTTATTTTCAACTTTGTATATTTTGAATAAATTTTTGTTAGATTTATAGTTCTCAAATATTTTCTCTTCCCTTGAGGGTTTTTTCTCTAGAGTATATGCATATATTTATATGTATATATACATGTGTATATATATATATAGAGAGAGAGAGAGAGAGAGAGCTAGAAAATTCATATTGTATATGACAGGATGTTACATGGTTTTGAGTAAACTTAACTATCATTTTCTCTGCAAAATCAAGCACACTCTCTTAGATGAACAGTCTATGTTATGTGAAGTTTTATGGTTATTTTAAAACAAAAGTCCTTATCGAGATTATTAATGTCTTTGCTGTTTCTACTAGGGATTCTGTATTGAACACATTACCTGCTCTGAGAATCCTCAATGGTGACATACTGAACTCTTGCTCTGACATCCATATTGAGGAACATTGTCATCAGGACCTAAGATGTTTCTTGGCACTTTGTCAATACCAACTTCAAGAGTTCAGTTTATTAACTGACAAGTATATCACACAGAAGGGGTAAGATTCTGATTTTACTTCTGTTGTACTTAAAACAAATAATATAATATAAACACATGATTGGATATATTATGATTATCACCATGGCACTAGTTTAATTAGAAGCAGTGTGTCTGGAGAAATTTCTACCTGCAGTGTTACTCTCAACATCGTATATATTCTTTGTTTTTAATTTATTATAGTTTATTCAGATTACATCCTGAATGTTATACCCCTGTTTGTACCTTCCCATTCCCCCCGCCTTTCCTCTTCCACCATGCTCCCCTCCCTAGATATCTGACAGAACGGGACCTCCTCCCCCACCCTATGACCACAGCTTATCAGGTCTCATCTGGATAGCCTGCTTCTTTGTGTGCTGCTGGGCCTCCTCACAAAGGGGAAGTGATCAAATAGGAGGCATCAGAGTTCATGTCAGAGTCAGTCCCCACTCTTCCCACATCCATGGAGAATGAGATGTCCATTGGTTAGGTCTGAATGAGGAGACTAGGTTTACTGCATGCCTTGTCCTTGGTTGGTACAGCAGTTTGTGCAGTCCTCCCTGGGTCCAGATCCACCAGCCTTGATGGTCTTCTTGTGGAGCTCCTTGACCCTCTGAGTCCTTCTATCTCCCCATTCTTCCATACCCCTCTCTCCTGGAGTCCAGTAGCCAGTCCTAGCATCTGTCCTGATTTCCCACTGAGTGAAGACTCTCAGAGGACTTCAGGACCCAGCAATTCCACTCATGGGCATATACCTGAAAGATGCTCCAGCACACAACAAGGACATTTGCTCAACTATGTTAAGAGCAGTCTTATTCATAATATCCAGAATCTGAAAAGAACCTTGATGTCCCTCAACTGAAAAATGGAGAAAGAAACTGTGGTATATTTACACTATGGAATACTAAGCTATTAAAAACAAGGAAATCTTGAAATCTGCAGGCAAATGGATGGAACTAGAAATTATCATCCTGAGTGTGTTAACCCAGACCCAGAAAGTCACATATGGCATGTACTCACTTATAAGCGGATATTAGCCCAGCATGGATGTCCTCTGATTTTTCTTCTATAGTTCCATTAGAAAGAGAAAATAGCATATACTTCCTAATGTTTAATGTAATTACTAAGCCATGATGTCTTTTTTTCATTTTTATTTTTTAGATTACAATATAATTATATTATTTTCCATTCTCTTTTCTTCCTGCAAGTCTTCTCACATACCCCTTTGAATGGAGAAGGTCTAGAGCCAGAGTCCTTCAGGTTCTCAGTAATATCCGGTGACATTTGTAATTGATAGCAAGGCAGAAAGATGGAAAGACCTCTTTTAAATGCATGGGCTCTTTTTTCTTTAATTGTTTTACATATATATATGTGTGTGTGTATGTGTGTGTATAATCTGTGTGTGTGTGTGTGTGTGTATAATCTGTGTGTGTGTGTGTCTGTATGTGCACACATACATGCGCACGTGCACACATGCACACACACACACACACACAGAGACCTAAGTGCACAAATACAAGTAGCTCAGTCTGTATAATGTCATTTATGTATGTTTTTAGGCTTGGCCATTTCTCTTGGGGAGCCATTTTGTAACTGGTATGGTCAGCTGCTATGAGAGGCTCTAGGAGACTAAGTCATATGCTGATTGTTACTATTACATTGTCAAACATACTTCTCTTATATCAGTTATTTTCTATTTGAAGTTTTTATGAATATATGGATAATTCATGATAAAATTTTCACATTTAAAAATAATTTTAATGTAAAAAACACTTAAGGAGATTATTATTATATATTTACTGTATCCAAAGAATAGTTGTTGTTAAATAGTAAATTTACTTATTTACTTGTTTATTCTGGAATAGTGATGGAATAGATTGCCTTGTATGCACTACACAAAAATGCTGTAAAGTGAGATAAATAGGAATAATGGAGGTTAAAAGTGTGACTAAAAATGAGGCTCAATCAGGCCAAATCCTCTACATTTGTTAAAGTTTTCCAATGAGTGTATGGAATTTTGATAATTACATAGGAATAAAACCCAAAATATAGAAATCCCATCATTGTTCAAGGGGACCTTAGCCATTCACACGTAAATTATCTTTGCCATAGATAACGGTTGTTCATAGATACACAGAAATGAAACCTTTCCCATAATATAAGTTCTGTGAGTACCCAATACAAAAATTTTGTTTAACAAGAGTGAGTGTACACAATGCTTTTAATTCATTTGTAGCATCTCTAGATTTCGGCAGTCGTTATTTCTCATGTTTATGATAGTACAATGAGTGATTTTTTTCATCTTTAAACCAAAAATACACTGAATTAAAGTGGGCCTAACAGTTTTAGGCATTTTGTCTTGTTTGGTACAGATCAGAATAAAGCAATGTTTTGTTTCAAATATATAAAATAGTATGTAAGTGGTTAGAAATAAATTATAACGAATAATACTTCCAATTTTAAGTTTATGTTTGGCCACATAGTAAATTTTATTTTTAAAATCTTCACAAGTGCAGTTCTGCTCCTTTAATGTTCTCATCTTTTGTTTGTTCAGGGAGCGTCTCACCTTGCATGCTGCAGACAAACTCTCTCACTACTACAAAAACTTAATGAAACTCAGTAATGAATGCAGGCGTGCCCATGAACATGGGGCTGTAAATATCCTGAAGAGGGCCGAGCCAGAAGTGGAGGAAAAAAATCCAGCCTTCTCAAACACTGACAGCATGCTGCAAAATGAGGTCTTTCATTCTTGGACTAATAATTATAAACTAGATTCACCAGATAGTTCTGAGAAGCTGACAGACTCTGGCTCCAGACCCTCCCCACTGAACCAGGAGGAACTGGAAGAAAGAAATCAGGAAACCCTTATGGCACAGCAGAAGGAACACAGCAGGACAAACAGTCTCTCCATCAGAAGAGCCTCATTCATAGAACCAAAGATGGAAAATTCTCTAATGAGTAGTCATCAGCATGCTGAACAAAGTGAACCAGTGTAAGACCTTTTGAATAGATGTTACATGTACTGTTTGTATGTGTGTGCCAGGTGTATGTGTATGTTTGCACACATGTGGCTGTGTATGCCCATGCCTACAGAGGCCAGAAGAGGACACTGGGTGTCATACTCTCTCACTGTCTTATTCCCTAGGCACAGTGTCTCCCACTGAGCTCATATCTCTGTTGACAGCCAGCATGTACTGGTCATCTTCCTGTCCTGATATACCATAGCTCTGGAATTACAGGTGCATAGGGCTACCTCTGAATCTTTATTTGAGTGTTTCAAATCCCAGCTACTATCTTCAGCTCTGCAAGTGTTCTTTTCCATTTAAGCAGCTCCCCAGCAACAGAACCTATTCTTGATAACTGATGACAGTCAAGTGGTGCCAGCTGGTAACTAGGTAATTAAAGTCAGCATTATTTTTATTTTTATTCCCTTAACTACTTTTCATAATATGCGCAATTAACTCTTTACTTTAGAAATTAAGTTGGTTAAATTTAGACAGGGTTACATCATTTTCTAAGATTAATTTTCGAGAGTATGAAATTGATTTTTTTGCTTCCAAACTTCTAAATACCTAAAATTATTTTAATAAAACTTAGTATATACTTTAATTTATTATAATTAATAAGATTACTTCATTTCTGGAAATACTGATCTGGTAAACATATAGTAAGTATGTATGTTGGATTTTGCATGCATGTGTAATAGATTTTTTTTTTTCATAGCAGCTCTGTAAGGTAAGGCTGTGTTCTGAGTAAATAAATCACATGAAGTCCCTTGTAAGCCTTAAATTCCTTAATAAATCTCCCAGAATGCTGTAACTACTGAACTAGTAAGGATGGCTTTGACTTTGGCCAGTCAACTTCATGGTTTTGGTTTCTTTGTTTCTTAGTGTAGGCCCAGCAAGATTCACCTTCTCCTGTTGATGGGTATCTGGGCTAATTCTATTTCCTTTTTGGTGTGTGACAGAGTTTCCATTATATAGCCCAGGCAGGCCTTTTACTCATAAACCTATTTTAGGCTTACAAATTTTGAGATTACAATAATGAACCTTCATACTGGTCTTATTTTCTTTATTAAGTTTATTATATTATATAATTATTTTGAAATATCCTAATTTACTTTCATCCAAAAAATAAATGAAGAGGAAATAGTTGCATAAATATGACTTAAATCTTTAGCATATTTTATGAACTTTGGTTTATTCTACAAAGTGAAAATATTTTGCAGAAGTGTGTTTCTCCTGAGTATTAAAATTATGTTGTCTTAAGTCAGGTATAGTGGAGCATGCCTTTAATCCCAGCACTTGGGAGGCAGAGCCAGGCAGATCTCTGTGAGTTCAAAGTCTATAAAGTGAGTCCAGGACAGCCAAGGCTACACAGAGAACCCTGTCTTAGTTATTTTTCTATTGCTGTGAGGAGACATCATGACCAAAGCAACTTATAAAAGAAAGCATTTAATGGGGAGCTTGCTTGCAGAGGATGTGTCCATGACTATTATGACAGGGAGAAAGGCAGCAGGCAGACGGGCCTGCCATTGGAGTAGTAGCTAAGAACTTACATCAGATCAACAAGTTGAAGGTAGAGAAGATGATTTGGTTAGGTGTAGGTTTTGAACCCTCAAAACCCAGTGCTCATGACACACCTTCATCAGCAAGGCCACATCTCCTAATCTTTCCTAAAATGGTTCTCCCAGCTAAAGACCTAATACTCAAATATATTAGCTAATTATGGTCATTCTCATTCAAACCACTAAATATGTGTACTTTGACCATATATTGTAGCCATAACTTCAATGTTATATTCATGGCAAAAATATTAGATGACTAAACTGGCTTTAAGTAAAATGCTAGTGACAGAGATGATGGTAATGATGTTGACAGTGGTGATTATGATTATAAAATCACTATGGAAAAGTCAATCACTAATAGAAAACAATTTTGTTATGCCTCCTAATTTCCTTCAAATATATTTAGACAAAAAGTACATACTCATATTTCAGAGAGTCTATTACTTAATTCCAATTTTTGTAGCTGAATATCATGATGAAGGAGAAAATTTCATTGGGTTTAACAATTGCATTAATTACTTTTCTGTTTCTGTGATTAAAACACCGTGAGAAAAGAAACTTACAGAAGGAAGTACCTATATGGGTTAGGGTTTTGGAGTGGTAAGAGTTCATCATCATCTCAGTAAGGAAATGTAGCATCATGCTGACATGATGTCTAAGCAACAAGCTAAGAGATCACATCATGAAGAACAAGCAGGGATGGCTCATGGCTTTTGAAACCTCAAAGCCTGCCCCAATCACACAGCCCCTTCTATAAGGCCATACCTCCTAAAGCTACTTACATAGTGCTACCAATTAGAGACCAACTATTCAAGAGCCTGAGACTTTGGGGACATCTCACTCAAACCACCATATTCCATTCCCTGGCTCCAGTAGTCTCATAATTATCTTATACTGTAAAATGTATTCAGTTCAAGCCAAAAAGTCTCCATATTCTTTTAGTCTCAACACTGTTTAAAAATGCAAAGTTTCTTCTCAAGCTCAGAGAAATCTCCTAACTGTAACCTCTTGTAAGATTAAAAAGCAAATCATACACTGCCAACGTATAGTGGCACAGGATGTACATTAGAATTCCAAAAGGAAGCATAAAGGACATAGTGAAGACATACTGAACGAAAGGAAGGCCAAAATCCAGCAGGGCAAAACTCAAATCTTACATATCCATCCGTGATGTCAAAGTATTTAGATGGCTCCACCCTTCGAGCCTTGCTGCCAGCCACACACATCTCTCCTGGAGTGGCCCTCTCCTGATGTGAACCGTCCTTGATAGACACTCCATGACTCACTCCATCATCTACCAACGTATCCAGTGCAACCCAGCCTTCACTTGCATAGCTCAGGAAATAGCTTATCAAGGTCTTTACACAGGGACTTCCCTGCCATGCACTTCACCTCATTCAGCTCTGTAACACTGCAGAAGCTTCCATGACTCCTTAATTTGTATATCTTTCATAGTTTGAAAGCCTGCATTGTGTAGAAAAAACATTATGTGTTCAAATACACTACTTATTGTTGTTGTTGTTAATTTCACAGGGTTTATAATTAGGAGATTGTCTTAAATCTCAGAAGAGACTTTGGACTTTTAAATAGCACTGAGATTTAAAGATTAAGGGGACTTCAGCATCAGACTAAACACATTTTTCATTATGGTATGGCCAGGAGCCTTTAGAGGCAGGAACATCGAATGTGGTGGTTTGAATGAGAGGCCCCTATTTCAGACTGTTGAATACTGAGATGGTTGTGCCTCTTGGATGGGTTTAAGACGTGGGGGTGACAGGGAAGGATAGATCCCAGGCTGCTTGAATAATTTTGAAGAAGCTTTTGTTTGTTGTTCCTTTCTTGGAGCAAAACATTCCTTAGGAGTTTTCCTTTCAGACTTTAGAAGCATGGCTGAATGGTTTGCTCTCTGAATATCCTTCCCGTTGTTCTGAACAAAGCAGGTCAAGCTCCTCCTGAACGTCCTCATTTCTCTCAGTACAAGCCTTGGCCTCCATATTGTTCTATTTCTCATCAGACTATACATTCCTTTCTGCCCACTTGATCTTTTTCATTGCAGATCTGCATAATAGCAATTAGTAGTTACTACAAGACAGCACCAATATTAATTTGTTTTACAATCTCCTCTGCCAAAAGTATTTATTCCATTACTTTTTAGATTTAAGCCAAGGAAAGTGCTTAGGACAAGGGTAGAAAGCAGTCACACATTTTTCCCCCAAAATGTAACAACCATATTCTCTAATCCAGTTGACCATATTGACCTGGATCTCCATGGTTCAAATTGCTTTTAGTATTGCTCTGATCCAAGCTCCTCTAAAATGGACCGTTAATCTCTGATTACAGCACTCAACTACTTTTCTAGTCCAAAAGTTTCAAAATCATCCAAATTCCCCCCAAAAGAACATACTCATGTTCTTCACAAAATAGCCCACTCCCTGATACCAACTTCTGTATAAGTTACTTTTCTATCGCTATGATAGATGATCAAAGCACTTTGTAGAAGATGGGGTTAATTTTGAGGGTAATGGCTCCAAAGAGATAAGAGTTCATCACCATCAGAACAAAGCAACAGGGCAGCAAGAAGGCATGGTATCTGGAGCAGCAATCTGGGAGGAAGACTATTTCTTTTTTTTAATATATTTTATTAATTTATTCATATTACATCTCAATTGTTATCTCATCCCTTGTATCCTCCCCTTCCTCACTCCCTCCCATTTTCCCCTTACTCCCCTCCCTTAAGACTGTGACTGTGGGGGACTTCCTCCCCCTGTATATGCTCATAGGGTATCAAGTCTCTTCTTGGTAGCCTGCTATCCTTCCTCTGAGTGCCACCAGGCCTCCCCATCCAGGGGATGTGGTCAAATATGGGGCATCAGAGTTCATGTGAAAGTCAGACCCCACTCTCCACTCAACTGTGGAGAGCGTCCTATCCATTGGCTAGATTTGGGTAGGAGTTTGAAGTTTACTGCACATATTGGAGGAAGACTATTTCAATACTCAAGACTATGGGAGATCATCTCATTCAATCCAGCAAAACAAACATCAAGTTATTAAATTTTCTGTCAAGAAAATATTGAGGAATAGAATCTTTGTTGCATATATCTCTTAAGTCAAACACAGGCATTGCATAAGAAATCAAGACAGGATAGCTATCACTCTCATTATACCTTGTACCTTCTTACAATTCTTATGCTACTCTAGGAGAAAAGAAACAAATTCTAACTTAGGAGAGCTATGCAGTGTCTAATACTGTCACATAGTCGTGGCCCAGGACACGGTATCATTTCCTAACAGGCTCAGACATGAATAGTGCATTTTCAAGGGGCCAAGAAGCGAAGAAAAGATGGTTTAAAAAAGTCTCCTAGGGTCCTTCCTCTTACCACGAAGAATGTGAAGGATGTCATTTCCTCTTCCTCTCTATGGCAGCTAATGCTGATAAACACCTTAGCCCTTCTTGCCAAGCCATATTGGTTTCTATACTTTTGGAACCCCTCTTCTGTATTATCTTTTCCAACTCTGAAACAATGGCCTCATTGTCTAGAAGAATCTGTGTAATGTCTTCTTAAAAGTATTAAAGACAAAACAAAAATTTCAAACTTTCCCTGAAACTAAATCCCTCTCTAAACTTGTGGCTCATTCTTCTTCCAGATTGGATATCCATTCTACTTTACATCTATGACTCTCGTTTGAAAAAGAAGTGATTTTGTTTTTAAATGACATTTTATGTTATTTATATTCATGTACAGGTCAAAAGACCTTTATTTTTATTTTTTGACAATTTATTACAAGAGTGCTCTATTTAGATCATTCTCAGCCCTTCCTCTCCACCTCTAAGTCCTTCTGTGTCTCATTTACTCATCCTCAAATTTATAACTTCTTAATTATTTGATATATATGCACATATAAATACAACCTGATATCCATTTAATTATGGGGCCAACCAGGTGAGCTTACATAACCTATTAGGGACTCACTCTAGCGCTATGGCCTTGTAAGTTCATCCTCATCCTCAATGGCATAGCAAGTGTTGCTGTCATTGTATTGGGCCTGTATAGGCAGCCATATTACTGAGTTCCGTGGGTTCAGTTTCCCTGCCAGTTATAAAGCACCCTGTTTGCAGCAGCTTATGCAGACCTTTTATTTACTTTCTGTATATTCATGCATACTAACATAGTTTTTTTTTTCCTGTTTAGTAAGGCAGCTGTTCTAATCCAAGCCCAATGGCGTAGCTACATTGCACGCAGACAGATTAAGTGCTCTGCAAAAATGCATCCTACGGCAAGAGAACCCCTGCATAATCCCTTCCTCAGTAACCGGACTACTTCAAATAAAGAAAGAAGAAAAAATATTATGAGTAGCCGAGAACAGAGGGAGAAAGCTGCTCTTCAGATTCAGGTTAATTCTAAAATGTTTTATAGTGAAGTTAATCACAAAAATATATTTCTCATCTTTCACTCAGTCATTCTGTGATTTTTAAAAGTTTCATTGGTTTAAAGTTATTGAGTTTTTTCACATTTGCATAGATTTACATGCTGCAGGCTAGTTATCAGTAGGCGATAACTGTCAAGACTGTATATAATAGTCTTCTATTTGAAATAATATGGCCATGAGTGTTGTTCAGATTAAAACCATACAATGATATTTAAAACTGTCTCTCATTGTAGAAGTCCTTTACTTCCTTGATTTGATTTATTTCAAGATATTTCATGAGACCTTTATAAACTGAGTTATTTTCTGCTTTCTTCCTCAGTAAAGTTGGTATATAGGAAGGTATATAGGAAGGATTTTTAGGACTTTCTGTTTACCTGTTTTAGTTTCTTTTTATTGAGAATTGAATATGTGCATATAATGAATTTTAATCAAATCCACCTCTCATTTCACCCCCACATATCCCCCTTCCTCCTTTTCCTACCTAATTCTTGTGCTCTTTTTAAAGATCCACTGGGTCTACTATTGTTCGTATGGCTAATTTCAATGTTCAGCAAAGTAGGAGAATTCAAAATTAACCTGAAAGTCATCAGCCTAAGATGATTATGTGGTCCTTGTCCTTGATTCTATGTCATATACATATGTTAAACAATTCAGACATCTCTGTAATGACAATGACTTGATTGTGAATGATCTTGTTGATGTGTTCTTGAATTTAGTTTGCAAGCATTTTATTACGAATTTTTATATTTATATTACTCAGGGAGGTTGGGCCATCCTTCTGTTGTTGGATCTTTATTTGATTTTGGTATTGGAGTGATAGAAGAGTTCTTCAGTGGTGGCAACACCTTTAATTCCAGCACTTGGGAGGCAGAACCAGGTAGAGCTCTGTGATTTGGAGGCCATCATGTCTACAAAAAACACAAAAAGAGAATTCTTCATAAAAAGAATATGGAACTGTTTCTTTTCTATTATGGAATAACTTGAGGAACACTGATGCTAGTTCTTTACACTATTTGTTTATACAGTTATTTTGAAATTACATTTAATACTTTAACATTTCTATGTATTTGACTCTATGTGTGCTTCTATTTTCTTCTTTAGAAACTCTGTTTCCAATGGCATATTTAATTGTTCCTCTCTCCTCTCCTCCCATTCCCAGTCTCTCCCCCCTCTGTCTCTCTGTCCCTTTCTTTCTTTCTCTCTCTGTCTCTCTGTCTCTCTCTCTCTCTCTCTCTCTCTCTCTCTCTCTTTTCTCTTTCTCTCTCATCTTCTCCTCTCTCTCTCTCTATTGTCCTCCTGTTTGACATGTGTATTGCTAGGTCAGGGGTTTTATGCACACATAATGGAAAATAAAGATGAAGCTCACACAGCAGATTACTCAGAATGTCCTCTGAGAGCCACAATCACAGTGGTTTAAAAACAGAGAAGAAACTGTGGGTGTTTTGTAGTGCAGGAAATGGGAAGCTTCAGGTGTACTGTGGAGGTTGCAGCTGTAGGGCAGTGTTGGAGCCAGCCATCCGATCAGTTTGCAAAGCATATGTAGCGTTCTTCAGTGAACAACTACATAGGGACAAGAACAGGGAAGCGATAAGTCTACTGACAACTCTCAGTGGTTCTTGGCCGATTGCTTGGGTTTTGATTCAGCTTCCTGGAATCTTCCCTAAGGAGGCTGAGTCTGACTTCTGTCTGAGACTGGCTGTGGCAGGCATGGGTGATCGCTATCCTTGAAGACAGTCTGGCCAATTTGTATATTCTGATTCTCAGTGTAGCAAAATATCAGCATAATGTTATAAAAAATGATTACTAAAAACTGCCCTAAAATACCTTTTGCAGTCAAATTTGTTGTTGGGGGTCTGTATTTTAGTTTATAATTAAGTGAATTCATTTTTTAAAAATCACTTAACTATCTTGTAGAGTTATACACAAAGCATGAATTATTTTTATTTTCTACATATTTTCTCTTAGATCATATTTAATTACTTTAGTTTTTAACAATTTTTGTGAGCATGCATGTGACTTCAAACTCATATTTAAACAAAGATTGGTTATTCAGAAATTAAAAGCATTTTATCACTAATTTTTGAGATAGTGCCTGGAACTCTCTATATTAATTAGGTTCACCTCAGGTTTCACCTAGATACAGGCTCCCAAGTGCTGGGAAATTCAAGACTCTGTTGCTGTGTCATTTAACATTCATATGTAACCACCATAAAAATTAATTTTATAACTTAGTATTTTATTCTTAAATGTAAATAATTATATAAACATGTGTATTTCAGCATGGTCGTGCACCTCACTGTTGGTTTTATACCTCATGTATCCTAAAGCTCCCTCTGTAGAAATATATGAATATTATCTATTCTCTGGAGCATTATTATACTTGGAACTTAGGTGAGAGAGCTTCTCTATTCCAGACTTATTAAAGGACCTGACTATTTTTAGTTTCATTATTCTGTGCTGAGTTTACTTTTTCCTGAAATTAATTTATTTTGGGCCACGATACCATCTCCCTAATATGGTAATTTAAATACACTGGGGTTTTTCTAAATGAGCTTTGACTTACTTTAAACATAATGATTAGAAAATGAGCAAAATTGACCTTTTAAAAATGTCTTTCTTCTTGGTTCAGAATGGGTCCTGGAGGAATTGTCAGATAATTGATTGGTTGACCTACATGTGCAGTAGAGGGAGTGATAAAGATTCTTCTCTGCTTACTACAAAAGGAAGTCTCGAGAGATTCAGACACATGCGGTCATTTAATTTATCTTGCAGTTGTACGTGTCACATAAAGTTCAAAAAACAGATTATTGAGCCATTAAACTAAGTTCTAAGATGTTTTATCTTCCTAATGGGATAACACAGAGAATCTGGTTTAGGGTTTGATCTGTAACCCTGCATAACATACTTCACATTTTTGTACAGGCAGTTTGGAAGGGCTTTATTTTACGGAAGAAACTGCTGTCTGCCCTAGAGGCTATCAGAAATGAAGAATCTGGAGAAGAATACGAGGAAATAGATTTAGAGGAGTTTGCATTTGATGAGGTAAGTGCCAACTAAAACAAAAAAATATTGCTCCTATAATATGTTTCTAGACTGTTTTAAAACTAACTCCTCAGCTGGCTACTGCAGATGTTGTAGGTAATCATCAGCCTTGAGAACATCCTGGCCATATTGTATGTTCTGAGACACTTTCTAAGGTGCTTAGTAACACTGCAAGATAAAAGTTGCTCCTACTCTTTACCTTTTTCTTAATCTGTCCTTCTAGCTTGTACAGTCTATAAAGGGACAATAGAATTGCTACAAGAGATTTTGTCCTCTTGGACCAAATTCTCTGGAGATTACCGCCTTACTTAGCCACAGTGGAAACTTTGGGGAAAAGCAATGATAGAACACTATGATATTTTTGACATTTTCAAATTTGCACCTGTCCTACTAATGCCCAACAATTAGTCTAAGACTCAGTAAGCTAGGATTGTAGGGGGCAAATACTTTGCATCTTTCCCTTCATCTCCTTTGAATGAAAAAATTCCTTAACTCCATTTCATGACTATAATACTTTAGGTGAACATAAAACTCTGCATTTATTTGTGCGATGGAAATATTAAATGGAAAATTTCAAAAATAATTTATCAATTATGCACAATCTTGAGCATTGTGATGTGATTTCCCACCATCAGTCTACATCCTGTCTAGAATATAAATTATCTGCCTTTTTCTTTGTACTATGTATACACAACACAATGCCCTACATTCTCACAGTCGACTTGGCTATGAGAACAAATGTTGCATAACTGTAACGTTAGTGTTCATATTAGGCTTATTTCACACTTGTGGTTGAAAGTGAAAAATTATTTGTGCTTGCAATTACAATGCATGTCCTGTTTTATTATACAATATAGATTGAACGTCTTCTACATAAATAATAAATTAAACTTTATCACAGCTATGTTTGTATATATAGAAGAAAATAGTGATTATAGGGCTTGATGTTAACCATGGCTTTAATGTACCCAATGAAGGTCTTGGATCCTATCTCTACTCAGTAACTCCATCAATTAATTGTAATTCCATGATTACATTTGAACATAGTGACACATTAGTGAGAAATAGTTATTTCTCATTGAAAAATATAGGTTTTTAAAATTTTTTTAATTAATTTATTCTTGTTACATCTCAATGGTTATCCCATCCCTTGTATCCTCCCATTCTTCCCTCCCTCCCATTTTCCCCTTATTCCCCTCACCTATGACTGTGACTGAGGGGGATTACCTCCCTTGTATATGCTCATAGGGTATCAAGTCTCTTCGTGGTAACCTGCTATCCTTCCTCTGAGTGCCACCAGGTCTCCCCCTCCAGAGGACATGGTCCAATGTGAGGCACCAGAGTACCTGAGAAAGTCGTATCCCACTCTCCACTCAACTGTGGAGAATGTTCTGACCATTGGCTAGATCTGGGTAGGGGTTTAAAGTTTACTGCCTGTATTGTCCTTGGCTAGTGTCATAGTTTGAGCGGGACCCCTGGGTCCAAATCTGCCTATCATAATGTTCTACTTGTAGGTTTCTAGGACCCTCTGGATCCTTCTACTTTGCTATTCTCTCATGCTTCTCTCATCTAGAATCCCAACAGGATGTTCTCCCCTCTGTCCCAGTTTCCTGGTAAGTGAAGGCTTTCATGGGACATGCCCCTTGGGCTAGTATGCAGATATAAGTGAGTATATACTATTTGAGTCTTTCTGCTTCTGGGTTAACTCACTCATTATGATCATTTCTAGCTCAATCCATTTATCCACAAATTTCGGGAATTCCTTGTCTTTAATAGCTGAGTAGTATTCCATAGTGTATATGTACCACAGTTTCTTTATCCATTCTTCTACTGATGGACACTTAGGCTGTTTCCATGTTCTGGCTATTATGAATAAGGCTGCTATGAGCATGGTTGAGCAAAGTTTCTTGTTGTGTGCTGGAGCATCTTCTGGGTATATTCCAAGGAGTGGAATAGCTGGGTCTTGAGGAAGCCCTATTCCCATTTTTCTGAGATAGCACCAGATAGATTTCCAAAGTGGCTGTACTAGTTTGCATTCCCACCAGCAATGAAGGAGTGTTCCTCTATCCCCACATTCTTGCCAGCATGTGGTGTCACTTGAATTTTTGATCTTAGCCATTCTGATGGGTGTAAGATGGAATCTCAGAGTTGTTTTGATTTGCATTTCCCTGATGACTAAGGAGATTGAGCATTTCTTTAAGTGTTTCTCAGCTATTTGATAGTCCTCTGTTGAGAATTCTCTGTTTAGTTCCAGGCCCCATTTCTCAATTGGGTTATTTGGTTTGGTGGTGTTTAATTTCTTGAGTTCTTTATATATTTTGGATATTAGACCTTTGTCAGATGTAGGGTTGGTGAAGATCTTTTCCCAGTCTGTAGGCTGTCGCTTTGTTCTACTGACAGTGTCTCCTGCCCTACAGAAGCTTCTCAGCCTCATGAGGTCCCATTTATTAATGGTTGACGTTAAGGCCTGGGCTGTTGGTGTTCTGTTCAGGAAGTTGTGTCCTGTGCCAATATGTTCCAGACTCTTTCCCACTTTTTCTTCTAAGTGACTTAGTGTCTCTGGTTTTATGTTGAGGTCTTTAATCCACTTGGATGAGTTTTGTGCAAGGTGACAAATATGGGTCCAGTTGCATTTTTTTACACATAGACCTCCAGTTAGACGAGCACCATTTGTTGAAGATGCTATCCTTTTTCCATTGAATGGATTTGGCTTCTTTGTCAAAAATCAAGTGACCATATGTGTGAGGATTCATATCTGGGTCTTCGATTCGATTCCACTGAGCAACCAGCCTGTTGCTCTGCCAGTACCATGCTGTTTTAATTACTATTGCTTTATAGTACAGTTTGAGATCAGGTATGGAGATTCCTCCGGAGCACCTTTTATTGTACAAGATTGTTTTAGCTATTCTGGGTTTTTTGTTTTTCCATATGAAGTTCAGAATTGAACTTTCAATGTCTTTAAAAAATTGTGTAGGTATTTTGATAGGGATTGCATTGAATCTGTAGATTGCTATTGGTAGGATGGCCATTTTTACTATGCTATTTTTTAATAATAAGTGTACAGATATTTTAGAAATAAGTTAACTACTTTGCAAAACACACAGTTATTCTTTATAGTTTATCTACCATTATAAATTTTTGTCTGCTGATCTTTAAAAATAATTTACCCAACATTTGAAGATAAGATGTAACTGAATCAGAACCTGTGTTCTCATTAAATCACATATAGTAATAATTAACTTAAAACACAAAATACTTCATTATGACGTGCATTTATGGAATATGAGGTTCTCCTTTATAGGTTCTCTATAATGAGAATAGAAAAATATGGAGTTTTTTTTTTTTTTTAGGTATCTACATTAGAAAGAAACTATGATGTTTTCCTTGATAGTTTTCATATGTAATTTGGTTAAATTTATTCCTAGGTATTTGATGTGTTTGCATATTAAAGTCAATTCTGGTAGTTGGAATCATTTCTGTAAAAATTTGTTGGATTAGGAACATACTACCCAACATTTCCAGATGACAGCGACAGTGGTGGTGATGATTGTGTGTGTTCTTTTAATCTCATCAAACTGTTTTGTATCATGTATTCATATATATATATATATATATATATATATATATATACATACATATATATATATTTGAATTCCTGTATTAAACTGTGTTCCTTGAATAAACCAATTTAATTATAATGAAGTTATGAATATATTAGAGATTTTGACTTAGAAATTTTTTATTAGGATTTATTTTTAGTTTGCACTTAAAAATGTTAAGCCTGTAAATTTCTTCGCTAGCTCTCCGTTTTTGGTCTGAAGGCTGTTTAGGTCTCGTACATTTGGTTTTGATGTGTTTCCTGTCTTTCTATTTTCAGAAAGACTTTGTTGTAAGATTGGTAACTTTAATAAAAGTCTGGAGAAATTTTTCCAAGTAAACATAAAGGAATAGGGCTAGGGAGATAGTGCAGTGGTTCAGAGCCAATTAATGTTCTTTTAGAGAATCCACACTGAGTTCCCAGGACCCTCAACTGCTAAAGCAACTGTTGGCCTCCAAGAGCATTGTATTCGGATGCAGGAATCCAGAAAGAAAACAAAATATACACACAATTTAGAAAAAAGAAAAGAAAATGCATACTCTGCAAGCAAGTTAATTGCTACTAATGTTCCTCTGTGTGTGTGTGTGTGTGTGTGTGTGTGTGTGTGTGTGTGTGTGCGCGCGCACATGTTCAGGACAGAGGAAGATGTCAGTTATCCTAGCCAGCATCTATACAGTTCTCCAGCCTAGTTTATTGTGATAGGGTCTGTGACTGAATCTGAAGCTTACTGATGGGAAAGGCTGACTGACAGGTCGCCAGGGTTCTTCTGCTGCCTCTGAGAAGCAGTGGGACCACAGGGCTGAGCCATCGCTGTCATTTTACTTAGGTGCTGGGGACTAGAATCCTAGCCTTCATGCTTACACAGCAAGTAGTTCACTGACTCAACCATCTCCAAGTACAAACTGATATGAAAATCTTGACTTCTTATTTTCCTGTGTGTTAAAATAACCTTCGGTCCTCCTAGTGATCTGTGAGTTATGAAGAAAACAATACTGAAGTCTCTTGTGGTTATGGGTTTTTAAAAAGAAAATTTAGTTCTTGAATGATAGTGCAGGACTCATCTGATGAAGCTTTGATTAGAGCATAAATGTCTATGATAATTAAATCATTGTATCACTGAACCATCTGTGATACATTTTCCCCTTTTGTGTCAGCTTCTCTGCCTAACTGAATTCTTTAGGGATATTCTCTCTATGCTTATGCCGATACAGATCTCTTTGGCTATTTCTGTCTCTATTAGAGTTCCCCCATGTTCTATCTGGTACATGTTCAGTTTTAAAGCTTTCCTGTGACATCTCCATTTGCATTCCTCACATAATTTTGCTTTGTGTGTCCCTCCTTCATTTGCTTTTTTTCCTTGGTCTATTGCCTTGTCTGTTTCCTTTATTTCTTCCTCAATAACCATAGGTCTAACTGAGGCCATCTTGCTTTGCCTGACACAATCTCCCTAACACTTGTTCTACTTTTGGTGAGATTTGACAGATTGTGAATCTCTTTTAAGTTTGTTTTCTCTCTTTTCGTTGTTGTTGTTGCATAAACTGCTCTTCAACGGTTTGCTTCAAATTTTTCTGGGTCTTTGTTTTTGTTTTTGGTGAAAAGATGCTGCAGAAATACATATGATAATGATATAACCATTTCATACCATTATATATTCTTTAATATTCTTTTCAGTATTTTGCCCTTTAATACTCCAAGATTCATTTACTTTTTAAGTGGTCAATAAAGTGTATCTATTTATTGTTTGCAACATGATGTTTTGAAATAAGCTTATCTATGTGAATAGTGACATAGTCAAGTTTAACTAATTAGCATGTGCATTACTGAAAGAAATTTCATTTTTGTAGGAAGAATCTCCTTTTCATCTGCTCAGAATTTTTCTGAGAAGGCAGTATGTTGTTAAGTAATAGGCATAATGTATTATAAAAAGCTGAATTTTATTATAAATTTTGCTTCTACATGTGTTATATGTATGTGTGTTCACATGTGTGGGAATGAACATTTACATGCATATGAAGGATTCAGGTTGACACATTTTTGCCTTAGTCAATTTTCATCATATATATTGAGGTGGGGTCTCTAATTAAACCAGAATCTCTTTTACATAGATTTCTATACTGTTTCCTAATCACATCTAAAGACTTTCTAGGTCTGTGTGATATGGCTGCAATACAGACACGCCTTTTATCCCAGGAGACAGAGGCAAACAGATCTCTAAGGTCAAGGCCAGCCTGGTGTAGTTCAAGTTTCAGGTAATTAAAAAGTTAGGTCCAGGAGTGGTGGTACACACTTTTAACTCCAGCACTCAGGAGACATATATATATATGCATACCTCTGAGTTTCATTCTATTTAGGCAGTTTGAGTCAGTGAGTTGAGAGGCAGTGCAGTAGTGTTGAGTTTGTGGCAGTTCAGTTCATGGAATTTAGAGGCAGTTTGACCTGGAGAGTTTTGCGGAGAGAAGTTGAGGAAAGAAAAGGCACAACACAGGTGAAGACAGAGAATGAGGAACCAAGAAGATTAGAACAAATTGCTAGAGTTAGTTTGAGGCCCAGCAGAGCAATTCAGTCAGAAGCTGAGAGAAATCAGATTGAGTCAGTCAACTTGGAGGGGAGTTAGAACCAGAACAGCTGATTTGAACCAGCCAACCACAGTTCAGAAAGAAATAGAAGGGGTGAGCTTACTAAGCAGTACGTCTCAGAGGCTCAAAACATTCTGGGCTTAGATTCAATTGTACAGATGCCTAAAGCTTCCAGGACTAGACCTAGGTAGCAGATGGAGGCAGTAACCTCCAAGACAACAATTACATCTGGTGAGTAAAAGCTACTTTTACGTCCTCCAGTAAGGTGAGAAAGCTCATTCTTCTTCAAATACTATTGTACTAATGTTATCATGTGCCTTTTTATTATTAGCCATCTTTTCTGCATGCAATGACATGTCACTGTGGTTTTGATGTATATTTTTCTGAAGATACTGATCTTGAGCATTTTTTATGTAATTGTACTAGTCATTTATGTATTCTTTTGAAAAGTATCTGCTCAGATCTTTAAATCAAGCTAAATGTTTTTCATTGAATAGGTTTGAAGTTTTCTTTGTTTTGTTTTCCAAGGGCTAGGTATTGATCTCAGGGTCCTAGATAAGTTTTACATACATGTTGCTGGTGAGTAATTCTGTTTTTTTTTTTTTTTTTGTATTTTTTTGTTTTGATTTGTTTTTTACACTTTACTTGTAACTCCTTAGCAGATGTATTATTTGCAGATTATTCTATTTCCGTCTTGATTTTCTAAGACATGTTTTTTCTGTGTAGTCCTGGCTGTCCTAGAGCTTTCACTGTAGACCAGGCTGAACTCTAACTCAGAGATCTGCATGTTTCTGCCTCCTGAACACGGGACTAAAAGCATGCATGAGCACCACCCAGCTGCAGATATTTTCTATTATGTGGATTTTCTTAACAGAAGATATATTTTGACTTTGATATTGGCATTGAATTTCTAAAATACAACACTAAAGTCACAGGCAGCACAACAAAAGATAGACAAATGAGATTGCCTCAAAACTGCCACACATCTCATAAAACATATAGCAAAGCATATTTCCTGTTTTACTTAATCATTGCATCCTATTTATTGAGTTCTTAATTTAATTTGTGCTATTATTCAGTTTAAAATTTACAACTTGATTGTTTTTATTATTAATTTTGTTATTTGACAATATTAAACAGGTATCTAACTGATTCTGATTACTTTCTCCCCATGCCCTCCTGTACCTAGCATTACAGATTCATACTACCATGACTAACATTTATGTGAGAAACAGTCAAAGCCAATCAGGGATTTAGTTCCTATCAGGGAACAGGCTCTTACTGTAAACACCCTTGAATAATCTGGGAAGTTCTGTAAGTAACTATGATTTGCTAGAGCAATACCAAAACCGACAGAGTTAAATTTAGTAAAACAATTCTTTCATTTTTCAAATGAAATTTTTTTTTTTTACTATGATGACACTTCTAAGCTCATTTTTAATACAGAAGTAGCTTTGATAACAGCTGGGCTGGAAGCAGAATGCAGTTCACTCTCTCAGTTGTAAGTTACAGGGGTTTGGACAGGTATTTTAACCAGTACATAATCTTCCTGTAAGTGTGAAATTATTGACATATTAGTATACATTTTTCAAAATAATGGCATGTTTGTAACTCTTGGCAAATTCCTTGTGACATCTTGAGATTTTATTTTTTCAGTGTCGTACATAATACCAGTGTATTTGATATTAATAAGCTTTCATTCATATGTAGTGCTCCCGGTAACAATTCTGGTTGCATTTAAATACTTACTACAAACATCTTTGGCATTTTATGGTAAACTTCCTTTTTCTGCTTTTAATAAATTTTCAGAGATGTTGGATAAAAATGGCTCTAAAACTCTATGTAAGTGTTTATAGATTTACATGGAAAAAGTATGTTCAAAGGTTTTTATACCTTTAAATATTAAAAATATCTGGGGGCTGTGGAGTTGAACTGGCAGCTTAGAGACTGGATGCACTTGCAGAACATCCGGTTCAGTTCCGAGTTCCCACACCTTTTGCCTCACAGCCACCTGCAAGACCACCTCCAGGAAAGCTGATGCCTTTGCTGACATCCACTGGTCCAGCACTTATGGCACAGCCCCCACTGGCTTCTCCCACTCCCACTTCCAACATAAACACATAATTAAAAAAAAGTCTGAGAAGGAAAGTTCTGTCTCTAGATTCTGTGAAGTATTTTAGTGGAAAATCACCCACTCTACATTTTGTAACGAGGCAGCAAATACTGATGAGTAGTGCCCTAGAGAGCACTGAGCACTGTTACTGGAGTATTATAATAGATAGTACTGCTACTGGAGTATTATTACCGAGAACACTGCTACTGGAGTACTGCTCTAGAGAACACTGCTACTGGAGTACTGCTCTAGAGAACACTGCTACTGGAGTACTGCTCTAGAGAACACTGCTACTGGAGTACTGCTCTAGAGAACACTGCTACTGGAGTACTGCTCTAGAGAACACTGCTACTGGAGTACTGCTCTAGAGAACACTGCTACTGGAGTGAGTACTGCTCTAGAGAACACTGCTACTGGAGTACTGCTCTAGAGAACACTGCTACTGGAGTACTGCTCTGGAGAACACTGCTACTGGAGTACTGCTCTAGAGTGAACTGCTATTAAAGCGTTGCTATAGAGAGTACTGCTCTAGAGTGAGCTGCTCTAGAGAGTCTTGTCAAATACCATACTGCTACTGGAGTTCTGCTGTTGGAGTTCTGCTGTAGAGACCCCTCTTTCACCCTATTCCTCTAGACAGAGCTGCTATATAGAGTACTGGCATTGAGTACTGCTATACATAGACTGGCTAGAGAGAGCACTGCTCTTGGAGTACTGTTCTTGAAGCACAGCTATGGAGAGTACTGTTGCTGGAGAAATGCTATTTTAGTATTCCTGTAGAGAGTAGAGTTATATATATAGAAAAAAAAACCCTAGACTTCCAGAGGACAGAAGAAAATGAGATGGCTTGACAGGTGTGTACAGAGGTCGTGCTAGGCATGGCAGCAGGTGGTGTCTCCTGTAGTCAGTCAGCAGATGGCATGGTGTCTTTTCCAAGGCGTCATCCTTTCATTTTCACATCTTCTCTTCATTTTAATCATTTCCCTTGTAAGATCACTAACTTCATGATAGCTGGTGTTCAACAACCTATGATCTTTCCTTGAATAAATATACATTGCCACTCAAAAAATTAATAAATTTTGAGTCTGAATCTTGTCCAGAATTTTACACTGAACTGCATTTTTTTAAGGGCAGTCATTAAAATTTTTATCATCTTCCATGAACCAGACAGACGATTCTGAATGTAGACGTCAGTGGGAATTTACTGGGTTTATGACATGACACAGCATGTAGTTAATGTTATCGGCTTAAATAGGTTACAAAATTATCAATAGCCTATTTTCATACCTTTCCCAGAAATATCAAAGCAAATGCCTTTTGTGTTTTAACTCTTTCATTTCAAACTCTCACCCACAATTACTGTTTTCCTTTTGTTGTTGTTTCCCCAGAACTGCTGCATTTTCTGTGCTGCCATTTTCTTATCTTTCCATTCTAAGATACTGTGAAGAAGCACATTATAGGTTGCAGTGAGAGTTCTCTCTCATGCACTCTTTCTGCCTCTCTCCAATAATAGCTTTATTTGGGACTATTCACATTCATATAATTTACTTTAAAAATAAAATTTGTATGCTTTTTGTATGCAATGTAATGCTTTTAAGCATGTCTTCCTGGAAGAACTGACAAATGAAGTTTCTTGTCAAATACAGTAACTAGTATATTTATTATTCTGTCATAAGAATGGTTAAAAGTGTCTCAGAGATGTTTAATAGATTGTTGCTTGCTAGAATCATGACATAGTTCAATAGATTTATTGAACTTACTCACTTCCCAGTAGGAACTCTTAAACTCAGTATGACTGTGTGATAGATATTTGTAGGTTAATAGTCTCTAAATAATAGGAAATACCATAAAATACTCGTTTTGGTTCAGTTGGTCCATGTGCGTGATGTTGGGATGTCATGGCCTTGATTCTGTCTCCTAAGAGTAATGCCTAAGTAAAAGTGTGTTGTTACCTTGCCTACCCATGGTCACTTTGTCTTAGTCTCACATTTTCAGTAGTCGTTCAAAGACCAAGGCACATTGAATTTGTGTGAATGGAAAATGGTGAATACTCCCTCAAAATTTAATCATTGTAATTTTTAAACCATTTGGGTATTTTATAGCCTTCTTAATGCTAATCATTGTCCTGGTGAGCCTTGTTTATAAAAACTCAGAGATGTGTATTCTAAGATACATCATATTAAATAAAATTCAGATAACTATATCTTAAATGTACAACACTTATATAATTAATATAACTTTACTGAATAAAGAATAAGCCTGGGGATTGATTGTATAAGTGGAACAAATATGATTCAGGATGAAGAAAAAGGAGTATACAGTAGACATTTCATATTTGAAATATAAATTTTTCCCATTTAAAGAGCTGTGTTGGAGAATAATTACATCAGAAATGATATGCCATATATTTTTATTCATTCTGTTCACCCAAAAATCTTCCAAAATTGTGAAAATAAGAAATTAAGGCAAATCCTAGTTTAAATGTAATACTTGAGGAAAATTGGTTCTAGCTTATTAAAATCTTGTAGTTTTTATAGCAATGTTCAATAGAAAATGTAACTTACACCACATGAATTAACAACTAATTTTTCTTGGTTGCTCCTTGCTTGTCTGAGTCACATACTCAGAACAATATTTACCTCATCTTTACAGCAGTAAAACATAAGCTCTTCCCTTAACGGAAGTAAGGGAATAAAAAACATTGTCAGGCATCTTATCTAATCTGTGCCTCTCACGATGTCAAGTAAAACTTTCCTGTAAATAAAAGTCCCTGTGGTCTGTGTGGACATACATGATGTACCGTACAATTTAAAGGAAAGTTGGTAAAGGTTTGCGAGCTAAACGCTGTCCATTTTAATGCCATTACTTGTGCAGGGTGTCTTGGAGAAAGACTGGCCAGCTTTAGATTCCACCAGCTTCCCTTCACAAACACTGCCTCTCTCCAACCAGCTGCCCTGGCCAAAGGTAACATGTCATGGAAACTTCTGAATGCTCGTTCTCTGCTGGCTTCTGAAGGTTCTGCTATGCTGTGGTGATTAATAATACAATTTATTGACTTGAAAAACATAATTACTTTTAGAAGCCTTTGACTTCCTCCTCGTCCCCAGATGTAATTTTTCATGTAGCTTTTCTTTCATTTGCCCTTCATTTTTTTCTTTACTTTGGATTTCTTTCAACGCTTTATTTCACAGTAGCCAGAAAAAAAGAAATGATGTGCCTCAGCTGCACATTTGGCAGTAGACTAAAATCACTAGTTGACAGCACTTTAAAAATGCAGAAGTACACACCGAGAAGCGGCAGCTGAGGATCCTCAGCCAGAGGTCAAGGGGCTGCAATATCTGTTATTTATTTGATAATCTTTGAAGTTTTTGTTTTCTTGGATTTTAAAGATCTTTGCAATTAATCATTTTGTATATGTGAGCTATACCAAAAAGCATACTCTTGTACCATGTAACAAAAAAAAATTCAGGCACGTTCCAGGAATTATATTTTATTATCATTTTAATTTTGTGATGAATTTCCCTTTGAGGCTGTTCAGGCTGCCATATGTGAGATAACAACACCAATTCTGGCATTGTTCAGTTTACCTTACATTTGTTTATGCTTTTAAAATAAGACCTCTCGGACTCTGAGACACGATGAACCCTCACTTCCCGTGCCAGCCCGTCCAGCTCCAGCATGGCTAAGCAGTGAGAAAGAAACTGTGTTTTCACCAACACACACACAGTTAAGTAGCAGGTAAGCTAAGCTACTCTCCTACGTGGGTACCGATTTATGAGTGACATAGACAACGTGCGCATCCCTTATACAATTAGAATAACTATAAACATCGATGTGAATTGACTTGTAGAAGATGGAACACATGTAATGTTAAAATATGAAAATTCTAGTGTTCAAAAAATGTGTGGAGGAGGTGCATTAAAGCAACAACAAGACTTACATTTTGGTGAAATAATGTAGTAATTGTACAAACAGATCTTCATGGCTTGACAGGTAAAGACGAGGACTAGAATAAAAGACCCAGCACCATAGTCCTTTCAGCAAAAGAATTGAAATATGCTCCATGTAATTGAAATGTAAACATTTTAAATTAATGGCAGACTTTTATTACTTTTCAAGATAAAGCTCCTCTGTAGCTTAAATAGATTTTATTTCCAAGTTTGAGACAACATAAACAGCTTGTAGTTTTTAAAAGAGCTGATGTACTTGTGTTGATTCTGTTCAAATACATGCATTTCTTTTAGCAGATCAGAAAACAGAACTTTATCCTGGACAACTGAATCAAAGACAAGTAGGAAGAGTTTACTGCAATCTGAGAAAGAAGAAAAAATTTCAGAAGAATGGTAAGTCCTCTGTTTTACACTAAAGAAGATAAGAAATTGAAGGACTGCTCAATATCTGAGGCCGATTTTTTTTTAATTCAAGAAATTACTAGTCTTTAAGAAATTGACCTTTAAAATAAGGCGGCTTTAGTAATTAGGATGACAAATTTACTAAATGTGATATAATTCAAACATGAACATTTACATGCATGTCTATATCTAACTATGCTTCAGATATTTTAAATTTACTTTTACAATAGGGGCTTTAAGGATATCTCCACAGCTCAGCAAATGCTAAAGAGAGCACAGAAAATGAAATCAAAAAAATTAAAGAAAAACTTAGGTAAGTAATAGCCTTTGAGCAGTAGCTATGTGTGATATTGACTATCAAAATTTTAATTGTGTTTTCTTTGTATATTTAATGCAAACAGAAATTAATGTACTGGTCATTACTTCTAAGATAGTAACTACAAACTCCTCAGTTTTCAAAGCAAATTATGTTGTCATATTTAATGATATATTTTGCCCTTTTATTGTAAAAATATTCCGTTTCACATACATTGTTATTGACTTTTCTTTGTGCTGTACACTATGTCGATTATGTTAAAATTTGTCTTTGAGCTGGTGTATTTTGGAATGTTGATTCAAAAACCATCCACTTCTTGTACTCAATCCTTTGTGTGCTATTAAATTGCTTGTTAGATATAAAGTGTCACACATGAAAAGAAATACAATTTATTTCTTTCATGACTTTGAAGATTTTGGTAAAAATTGAAAGGCATCTTTTTTCCTATCTGCTTGTGAAACTCTCCTTACTTTATTTATTCTGTATTTATTTGGATATTTCTACTCATTTTCTTATAGAGATATCAGGCAAGAAGTAGCAAATGGTTGTGTTTTATGTACACACTATATTTAACTTCTGTCTTTATAATTCTATCTTATAATTCATGGACTTACTATAAGATACACGATTCTCCTAATGTGTAGTTTTGATACATGTGACCAAGAAGGAAATCTGTTACTGTGGTTCAGGAATTACCTGTTTGTTTCTGTGTTTGTTAAATTCTGAATTATATACATACATACATACATATATATGTATATAGCTCAAAAATCTATATCAAAATAAAAAAAATACTTTTTAGTAAATCAAATTATTTTTCATTTCAGCTACTAGTCATTGATAAGTTGTTCATTGAACACATTTTTAGTTTTTTAAACATACAACTATTCTATCTTGGAACGATATTAGTTATTTTAATTTCTATATTCTATAACTGTAATTTTGTACACAATTTGTCAGTTACAAAAGATTGACCATTTAAACATTTTTAAATGGATTGAATTAAGTACCATATTTTCCCCTTGTCTATGCCCACTGCCCACTCATTATGTAAGTCCCTTTGAGGGTTATCGTCTGTGACCTGAACCATGTTATGGCTACGTCAGTGAAACAGTAAGTCCAAAGCCAGAGTGTTTTGAAGTTCACCCAGGACATGTGGATTACAATGCAGTAAATACGGTTGTTCAATAAACTTCTTTATTCCTTTGGTCTGTTTTCCTATATGTCTACAAAGGTTTCAAAAGGAGCTGTTTTAAAAATAATAGAAATATATATGGAACTCCAGAGCCAAGTTCAAAGACAAAATAGGTTGAGAAGTGACCCAACCAGTATTCAACAAGTATTGGCCCATTTCTGTTCAAGAATTTTTTGCTAGATCTTTTTTAAATAGGAGTAACACCATGTTTGTAGTCACCTTCCATGGTGAGAGCTGGGAAAAATTTATGTCACCAGAAATGTTGTATGATTCTGCCACGGGCAATGCCTCCTTCCTGCTGCTATTATCAAAGGCTCATTTGGTTTTGGTTGAGAAAAGACTGATAAATCAGCATACTAAATATGTTTAAACATATGCTCCAGCAAGCAATATGTCTGCATAGATGGAACTTTTTTCTTTCTTTCTATTTTACTTGTTTGCTTTACATTTGTGGTCACAACTAGATATAATTAAGCAAACAAAAATAGTTTCTTTTATCAGTCACAAGGGGGCATGATAGGGTCAGAAATGAGAAGAAACCACAGTCAAACTTCATGACTCCGGTTTAGCTTATTTTGGCAGTGCTGAGTAGGCATGATGTGTTAGGTAAGGTCAAGTCATTGCAGATGACAGCTGTGACTTTTTAAATGGAAAGCCTCAACTGACTCCACAATCTCAATAGACTCCTTACCACTGAGTGAAAAAGTAAATCTCTATGTTTGTTGCTTTTTTAAAAAATCAACATATTAGGTTAAAGACACAAAATAAATTTGACCTTAAAATCTGAAATGCCTAAATGTGGAGTTTAACGATGAGCCTTTCATGGTTCTCATGGCCTCCCCTCCATACCCTCCTCAGAGTACACATGTCAGTGGCAGTAAGGGGGCTTAAAATGAGAAAGAAACAAAACCAGAGGACTCCCTGAATGGCCACATTTTATTTATCTTCTATTAAGATCACGGCACTTACACATTTTTTGTCTTTATGTAAATTACTTAATACTGTACGACGGGCTTTCTTTTAGAGCTTAAAATTGGAGTCAACTTCCTGTTGCCTTTCCAGCTTTCATAATTCAACTGGTAATGTGTCATTAATTTACTCGAATGTGACCATGATTTAAAAATGGGGCCACTAATGTACTGAAACCATACTTAAATATTTACTTAAATACCCAAATTCTGCTAAAACTGAAATGTTTACTAGGAAAGTTTCAATATTGTGCACATCTTATATGGAAAATTTGCCAGTGTGAAAATTTGAAGCCATAAGAGGGCAGCGTTGTCCACAAAAGTTGTGGGAGACTCCTTCTTTCTGGCTGACAGGAGGAGGAGGAGGGAGGGCATCAGGGACAGGATCCTTAGTTCAATGCAGTCAGCAGTCTTCTGTGCTCTAACAAAGTCGTCATCCTCAAGGAAACCGCACATACACATAGACTGTGGCAGCATTATATATTGATGAAAATGTAAAATAAGCTGGTCAGGAGAAAGCGCTTCGTATTTCCTGTCCGTTCATTTCGCATACATGTACTCGCCAAAGAATAGGAATCAACGATATTTATTTAATGTTAAAATAAAAACATGGTAATTGCAGAAAGTAGTGCATGAAGGAATAAACTGCTGAGAGAGGGAGAAAACTGCTGAAGACATGGGTTAACCAGCAAGCACAGTTGAGGACTGACTGGTAGAAGCAAAAAGTGTGGACAGCAGTTAGGTAAGCCCTGTCCTCATGAAATCTGCCTGCATAACTGAGGCCATCTGCTTTAAAGAGCAGCAGGGCCCATTATCACACGTAGTTGAGTTTACAGGCCTTCTCCCACACAGGTCTGGTTCGTTTCATCTTACTTCTTTAATACAAGATATTATTTGCATAAAAAATAAAGAAAAGCAGATGAGGAGAAAAAGAATGGGAAGATGGTGAAGGAATTGCTTGGCAGTCTTGACAAAAAGTCTAAAACTGTGTGACGTTATCATAGTTTACTTAGTTGCTGATTTACCTAGTAATATTTTCTCTTTGTGATTGACATCAGCTAGAAATAATAATAGTGATTAGTCCTGTTTTGTATATTGTCTATTTGTTCTGCTGCACTTTACACAAAAGTGATTTCAGAATTTGTGAGCAGAATTGGAGTTATCAGACACCGAGGGATGTTTAAGATTCAGCACCATAATGAAGAACACCACATGTAAGGCGAGAGTTCCAGGTCTATTGAAAACATGCAGGGTCAATAACCTGAGGGTAGTGAGCATATTTTGGAGTAAGACTAGATGAGTGGGCTGGGGAAAGGGAGTGGGTGGCTGGTTTTGATGCCTAGCAGTCCTTAGAAGCTCTCTCTAAATGTAGGGATTTGGGTGCATAGAGGCTAGCAACATACAAGGGTAGAAAATATAGAATGCAGACATAATAAATGCTTCTCTGTATTTAGCACATTTATGCATGCTGAATTTAAGCCTTTGTAATTAAGGTAAAGAAAAGATGAAGCAAAACAAGTTTATGTTTAATGGAAGAGTGACAGAGAAGGATAAAAATGACTCATCAGCTCTTTTAAAATCCTAATAGTAATGAGCAAATGATTCTCATTCAGTAGGTATTTTCTGCCTTTATTTCCATGAAAAATAGCATAAGTCATTTCATATCATTAAATCATATCCAAGAATTAAGTAATGTAGAAAAATTTTAAAGGCTTATTTTATGCATTTTAAGCAGTTCATGGCTTGTGGGAAAGGAGTTTCCAAAAATGATAATATAGCTAATGAATTTTTAAAAGAGAAGAATCAAGAATGATCAGTATTGACAAAACTTCAGAAAAATGAGGTTTATAGATTCAAGATATATAGAATGAATCATTAAGTATTTTAGTTAAACAGTACTTTGTTATGCTTCCAATAATAGAATTCACTTTAAATAATAAGCAGTCGAGTCAATACCTCTTTCACATTAAATCCCACAATCTACAAACATGTCTGGCACCTCACTTAACATTAAAGTTATTGATAAACACTTAGTAGTATATATTTATGGCTCTGTGAGTCTTTAATCAATTATGGACTTATATTCGGGGAGTGAAATTTAAATTAGTACAAAGTATGCATATGCATGGAAACAAAAAATTGGTGCAAATGTGGTTCAAGAGGGTCAGTGTCCATCCCAAACCATGCTTACTTAGCACTGTTTTCCATGTGATACTGGCTTTTATGGAGACATGATGGGTGCAAGAATAAATGGGATTATTGATTCTCACTCCATGATTTCATAAGAAGAACAGGCAACACATGACAGAGGAGATCATGAGTGAAGGCCTTGAGAGAGTAAAAGAGCGTTGTGTGAATGTGTGAAAGTGAATCCTAGACTTGAGTAGATAACTCAAAGATGTTAGCTGTGGGGTATATGTCAAGAAGACATGTATGTAGGGAGGAGAATCAGCCAGAGTGTAGTGCACGTTACAGGAAGCAAAGCCAGAGGGAAAGATGCCTCTAGGCTTTGAAATTAAAGTATTGGACATTAGACATGGAACCACAGGATTTGGCCTTTGCCTTGCTGAATTCCAGTCTTGCTTTAAATCCAGTGGTTCTCTGCCATGACACCATTTTTCATTTTTGGAATGGTGATATATATATATATATATATATATATATATATATATATATATGTATGTATGTATGTATGTATGTATGTATGTATGTATGTATTCTGTGATATTGTATGATGGAAGTATGTAATTTGTGTTTTTTGTTTTACAAGAGGTTGCCATTAAAAGATTACCTTGAGCCAATGGAAGAGTCTTTGAACTTTCAAGTAATGTTAGGACTATAAGAGCGTGTGAAAATATTTGAAGTTGAATTTATGAATTTGACATTATGTCATGGACATAAGGCAATGGCTAAGGAGTTGAATGTCATAGCTTCAAGCATTTGAACAATTTGTTGCATTTAGCAACACTGTTTGGGAAGGTATAGGAGGTAGTCAAAGCAAATGGCAAGGTGAGATTTTAAAACTTGGCCTTTCAATTTGCTCTGTGGGCTTTGGACTTTTGGTTTATGGTGAGAGCTCCCAGCATCTTGCTCCTGTGGCCATGGCTGCTGTTTGTTGTCATGACTCTGCTCCACCATCATGACCATTCATCCATCAGGAACCAAAAGCTACACTCAAGTTGCTTTTGGTCTTGGTGTTTTATTACAACAATATAAAAGTAACTAATAGCATCGTTCTGCATGAAGAATGTGTATCTCTCATGGAGAAAGCCCTTGGTTCAGCCCCAGCAACCCACAAAATTGGGCAGGTTTGTGCCTGATTGAAACATTGTAAGAAGGTAGAAGCAGGTAGGTTGAAGCTAAAGACTATCAATGATAACTTACTTAAATGTAATTTTTCATGATGCATTACTTTTTAGTAGATCATGCTGCTGTATTGTTCTCCATACTGAATATTTGTATTATTATCCCCTTAAATCACTTTGTTTTTATTAAAATATAATTTTACAGCTAAAAAGAAAAAAGAAAAAGAAAATATCCTGGGTTGAGATTCACAATATCTACAATTTATGATATTTTGTGTGAGAAGAATGATATGAAGGTAGTCAACAAAACAGACTATAGAAAGTAAAAATGATTATGCAGGTGATGGATATTGTCATGGAAACTTTATGAGTTAACTCAAGTTATATTACCTTAGTAAGACCATGGTTATAAAGCATCAAGCACAAAGCCAAATGCATAAATGAATTTGATTTGCTTATCTGTTTTTTGGACACAGTTAAGGCATACTAGCAAAGAGAACGAATTTTTAAAGTAGTAATTCCAACAGGCAGATATTCTTAATGAGAAAAACAGACTTTAACGTTGCAAATGTTGGATTCATCTATTCCTATATGGCCCACCTTATTCTATGAATGAGTAAAGGTATTTCCACTAATTTAATTATTTGAAAATGTTGCCATTTCTTTTGGCTTACCTTTGCTTGTGGCATTTGCATGCAGACTTGTTACATGAGCATAAATTTTGGTCATTAAGATGTCCTCCCCTCTGTCCCAGTTTCCTGGTAAGTGAAGGCTTTCGTGGGACATGCCCCTTGGGCTAGTATGCAGATATAAGTGAGTATATACCATTTAAGTCTTTCTGCTTCTGGGTTAACTCACTCATTATGATCATTTCCAGCTCAATCCATTTATCCACAAATTTCGGGAATTCCTTGTTTTTAATAGCTGAGTAGTATTCCATAGTGTATATGTACCACAGTTTCTTTATCCATTCTATTGGGACTCTAGATGAGAGAAGCATGGGAGAATGGCAAAGTAGAAGGATCCAGAGGGTCCTAGAAACCTACAAGTAGAACATTATGATAGGCAGATTTGGGCCCAGGGGTCCCGCTCAAACTAAGGCACCAGCCAAGGACAAAACAGGCGGTAAACTTTAAACCCCTACCTAGATCTAGCCAATGGTCATAACAGTCTCCATACTTGAGTGGAGAGTGGGATATGACTTTCTCGCGTACTCTGATGCCTCACATTTGACCATGTCCCCTGGAGGGGGAGACCTGGTGGCACTTAGAGGAAGGACAGCAGGTTACCGAGAAGAGACTTGATACCCTATGCGCATATACAGGGGGAGGTAATCCCCCTCAGGAACAGTCATAGGGGAGGGGAATAAGGGGAAAAGGGGAGGGAGGGAAGAATGGGAGGACACAAGGGATGGGATAACCATTGAGATGTAACAAGAATAAATTAATAATAAAAAATAAAAAATAATTTGGTCATTAAACACTGTGTCAACTTTTATAGTCAAACTTGATGTTGGAAAGACTAGACAGAGGGCAAAATCAGTCTGTTCATATCCGTGCAACTAGTACGAGTTGGAGCTGGGATCTGGCTCAGTATACAATGTATGCAGGGTGACCCAGCTGCTCTCCTTACAGTATACCTTTTTCCCCTGGGATTCCCTACTTGACTATGTATTTCCTAAGCCTTGGAATGGTATTTTATTCTCAGTGGTACTTCTAGGGACTTTTAATATCCATTTATTTTACCCATGTCAAATTACCACATTTCTTGCTTCTTGTCATTATACCTTTATACTTTGAATTAAGTTTTGAATCAGTTTAAGGTGATGCAGTTAAAGTGTTCTGAAACTGAAAGGTATTTATAATGTAATGCTCTGCATATGCTCTTAGGAAATAAAACTATTTTAATGAATAAATATTGTCTGGAATGCCTCCTAATAATTTATATGTCTTAAATGATTGGCTCTGAATAGCACTATGAGGTAAGTACTATTGATATCCTTGCTGCATTTACGAGTTTGTACATATTAAGAGTGCTATTTATTCTAAGGAAGTTCCAAATAAGGAACTGACATGTTTTTGTTCATAATCTTTTGATCACTTGAATGAAAGCCAGTGGTGGATCCATCCACCTATTTTGTATATTCAAAGTATTTGCTAGGAAGGCAATTACTTAGAAATATTGAAATGATTCACGTTAACTTATCTGTTTGTGTCATTTATTGAGTGCTTATTCACACATGACCATGAAACATTTCGCATGCAGTTCCAACTCTCGCAAAGTCAGTGTTGGCAAAGCTCAGGTTGGAAAGAGAAGGCAGATTGGAAGATCATTGTTTTCACATTCATACAACTAATACAGGTTGGACCTGATACCTAACCCTGTTATATAGAATTGTAACACCATCCTTCTGGAAGCAAAACATAGATCCAATAAAAAATACAAGAGGAAAGAAGACTAAGAGAGTCAAAAGATGATTATTAGGAACCATAGCATTATGCTACTATCTGAAATATAAGCTTGTGGAATTATATACTCTCTCCGATTGACTTCTGCTTCTTCTGATACATCACTAGATATATAAATGGCTTATATGACATATGATACCTATGCTATGGCATGTCTGTACATTTATTATTATTACTAGTTCTTAGTGAATTTTTGTAGAAACTCCATTTGATAGTAATACCTTGAGGACTCAGATACCTCAGAAAGATGCCAAACATTAATAATTTCAATACAGTATTTATAAATACATAAATGAGCATTAAGTGGGCTCAGTTCCTACTAGAAGACTACCAACGATTGCCAAGCTGCTCATCACAGAGCATCCTTCTACAGATGATGTTCTTTCTACTCTCAATGTACAGTCTGAAACTTACCTTTAGTATCAAAATATAACTATGCTTTGGTATATATGATGTTTAAAATATTGACTAGTTTGTGTGATGTATTTAATTCTGTTACACTCCTTGATTCTTACTCTCCTTGACTTTTTTGTAATTAATGCAGTAAAAAAAGTGTCTCACCCCAATAAGGTGTATTTTGTGTAACCATACTAAAAGTGCATATTTTCTACTACTTTCATCTTATGGTGCTTACATCATTGCCTTCTCAGTCTTTAGTCAAATCCTCTAAATAACGCATGGCCAAATCCTACTTTCACATTCAATGCAACCGTTTGTTATTAATGAAAAATTACAAGGCACTACATTCAAGATGACTCATTTTGTAATATACTAGATTAATATGATTTCTCACCTTAAATAAAATATAGAAAGAAATAATGTAACTTCTTTGTTGTGTAAATTCATCAGTACAAAAGAAAACCCACCACATTTACACGTGAATTATTATTTTCTATTATCTGTTTCCTTACTGTTTTGCTTCCATCTCACATATGTGTTATTTGAATAGTTTAGCAAGGATATATTGACTATATTATCTTCCCTATTAGTTGGTAAATATTTTTAGTTTGAGGGAAAATGTTATAAAAGAAATTAAAATAATAAATTGTAACGTGATTTCAAAATAAGATTATGCCAACTAGAAAAATTATATGTTCCAAATTTTGGCAATATTATTAACATTTCTGACATAATAAAGGAGAGCCACATATTTGACCAAATGACTAAGAATATTTTAAATTATCATGTGTAAGCAGTGACCAGCAATATCTCAGAGCTCCATACAGTTTATCTATTTGTTAATACCAGTATAAAGAAAAAAATGGTCATGTAAGGGAAGGAGTAACACGAGATCGTCTCTCCTCTTGTCTTTTCCCCTCTAGAACCTTCTGTTCGACTAGCATTATTCAAAAAAAACAGAAATAAAGTTTCTGTTACAAAGTCATCAAAGAAGACACAGCTCAGGAGAGATGGTTACTTTGAAGGTAAGGTTTAATGAAAGACACAGAAGATTAAAAAAGGTCTCTAAGCATAGCAAAAATATTACTAAAATATTTTTAGTCTTTATAAAACTTAAAGTACACATGTGAAAGATACATATATAAACTAGCCTTGAAAAAGAATTAAATATCTTTATCAAAATAAAAACCCTATTTACCATGTTAATATATTAGCATATGTTTTTATTTGTATTAGTCTTTATCTAGATTTTAAGTACCTTCTATTTTTTAATAAATAAACCTGTAATAGTGCTTCATCATTTCAATATTGATATAAATTTTTTACAGGTACAAATTACATTAGTGTTAATTAAAGTTGATCACATGGTAAAATCATATTCTAATACAGTTAGTATGTTTAAATTTTATTAAACATTACAAGCTATACCATGCTATTTAGAATATTTTCCACCAAACTACAAAAATCTGTATCCTCTATATCCTATGTAGTCAACAGTGAAAACTTTCTCAGTTATTTTTAGAATTGAAGGTTCTCATAGCTAGTTGACAGGTTACATCTCTGGTTTCAGCATTCAGGAGACTTATAGACTCATATTTTTAAACAGAGCCACAATGTGACTTACCAGTTTTATACCAATTTGTAGTACTAACATATTTGTAATTCCTTCTACCTGTACTTTCTGACAATTATTTATAACAGGCAGAAAAGGAATATATTTTTTAATGGAAATTACCTGTGGCTTTCTCTATCTTTTTAATGGAAATTACCTGTGGCTTTATCTTTCAGTTGATAAGTCTGAGAACGCATACATCGTTAACAGCCTCGTTAAGAATGACTTTGTTGTGTTTTGCAGTTCATTATGATTTGGAAGTCACTAAATTATTATGATATAGAGAGACATATTAAAGTGTGTATGGTTAGAAGATATGATGTCAGGAGTGTTGTTTTAAAAACAAAATCCAGATGTTAGGTTGAAAGCCTTATAGCTCAGAGAGTTGGACAAAGCACCACACTGACCTTCCTACTCAGCCGATGTCCCAGAAGGAAACAGCTCTTCTTACCCTACTCATTCCAGAAAAAGCCAAAAGCCAAAAGCTCAATGCCCGTTCTTCTCTGCACTGTCTTAAATATCCTTCTCTCCACGTCCCTCCTTTCTACTTAATTCCTGTCAGCTGGTTTCCTGCACCTCCATTTCCCTTCCCTATTCCTCAGAAAAGGGGATTCCTCCCTTCCCATCTACCCCAGCTCCTCAAGTCATATCAGGACCAACTGAGCTTGTCTTCTTCCCCTGTGACTGGCAAGGCAGTCCTTCCGGGGGAATTGATTGAAAAGTTGGCAAGAGAGTCCATATAAGAGACAGCCTCTCCCTGCCCCAGCTTCCCTTAATAGAGGAGCCACATTGGCTACGTCTTTGTAGGAGGCCTATGTCCAACATGCAAAATCCTTGGTTAGTGCTTCAATCTCAGTGGGCAATTCCAGGCCCTGACTTGTTGGCTCTGTTGGGCTTCTTGTAAAGCTCCTGTCACCTCCAAGTCCGTTACTCCTTCCCCCTACATTTCCACAAAACTCCCTACTTAATGCCTATTGTTTGGCTGTCTCAGCATCTGTTAAAAAACTGATGCTGGATGGAGCCTCTTAGAGAACACCTCTGATAGGCTCCTGTCTGCAAACATGGCATAATACCTTTAATAGTGTCAGGGGTTGCTTCCCTCCCATGGGGTGGGTCTTGGATTGAGCCAGGCACTTGTTGGATAGTCTCTCAATCTCTGTTCTATCTGCTCTATCTTTATTCTTGCACATCTTTCAGGCAGGGTATTTTAGGCTAAAGTTTTTGTGGGTGGGTTGGTGGTCCCTCCCACTACTAGGAGACTTGTGTAGTTAGTGTCCTCTTCAGTCTCTATGGCTCCTGCTACTAGGAGTCTCTGCTGGAGTCCCTCTCATCTTCCCGTGAGCCTATGCTGACTTAGGCTTCCAGTTTGTCACAAAGGATCCCCTGCCCACAGTTTCTGTTTTCTCCACAGGCCTTCAGTCTTTCCACCCTGCTCTCCCCAGGTCTGATCTCCATCCTCATATCTCCCTGTGCTCCCTTCTCGTACCTTGTTCCCTCTCTTCAACCACTACCTCTGTCTATTCTATTTTCCATTTGGAGTAAGATTTAACCATCCTCCCCTAGATCCTCCGTGTTACTTATCTTCTTTGGGTCTGTGCATTGTAGTATGTTTATATTGTACTATATGGTTATTTTGTTTGTTAGTGTTTAATGTGTTTAGTTTATATATCATTTTGGATATTAACCCTTTCTTGGAAGTATGATTGGTGCAGATCTTTTTCCCTATCTGTAGACTGATGTTATGTTCTATTAAAGTGCCGTTTACCATACAAAAGCTTTTCAGTTTCAAGAGGTCCCTTTTATTAATTGCTGATCTTAGAGCCTGAGCTGTTGTTCTGTTCAGAAAGTTGTCTCCTGTGCCAATGAGTTCAAGGCTATTCCTCACTTTCTCTTCTAATAGATTTAATATATGTGGTGTTAGTTGAAGTCTTTGATACACTTGTATTTTTTGTGTAGGTCAATAAATATCTATTTGCTTTTTTTCTACATATAGATATCCAGTCAGACCAGCACCATTTGTTGAAGACACTGTCTTTTTTCCATTGGGTTTGGATCAAAAAATCAAGTGTCCATAGCTGTGTGTGTTTATTTCTGGGTCTTTGATTCAATTCCATTAATCAATGAGTCTGTTTCTATGACAGTACCATGGAGTTTGTATTATTCTTTCTCTGTAATGTAGCTTGATGTCAGGGATGGAGATCCTTTCAGAAGCTCTTTTGTTGTATAGGATTGTTTTTGCTATTATGCGTTTTTTCTTTTTCTCTAAAGGTGTAGAATTGTTCTTTTAAGGACTCTAAAGTATTATGTTGGCATTTTGATGGGGATTGCATTGGATCTGTACATTGCTTTTGTTAAGATAGCCATTTTTACTATATTAATTCTATTGATCTATGGGCATGGGACATCTTTCCATCTTCTGATATGCCCTTCAATTTTTTTCATCAGAGACTTGAAGTTCTTGTCATAAAGGTTTTTGACTTGCTTAATAGGATTTACATCAATGTACTTTATATTATTTGTTGCTATTATGAAGGATGTGGTTTCCCTAATTATTTTCTTAGCCCATTTGTCCTTTGTATACATGAGATCTACTGATTTTTTAAAAATTAATGTTATATCCAGCCACTTTGCTGAAGTTGTTTCTCAGCTATAGGAGTTCTCTGGTGGAATTTTGGGAGTCATTTATGTATACTGTCATATTTATGCATAGGGATACTTTGACTTTTTTCTGATTTGTCTACTCTTGGTCTCCTTTTGTTATCTAATTGATTTAGCTAGAACTTCAAGTACTATATTGTATAGATATGGAGAGAGAGGGCAGCCTTGTCTTGTCCCTGATTTTAGTGGAATTGATTTGAGTTTCTATTTAATTTTATGTTGGCTATCAGCTTGCTTTATATAGCCTTTATTATATTTAGGTATGCACCTTGTATCCCTGGTCTGTCCAAGACTTTCATAATGAAGGGTGTTTTATTTTGTCAAAGGTTTTTTTTTTTTTTCTGCATCTAATGAAATGATCATGTGGTTTTTTTCTTTCAGCTTGCTTATATGGTAGATTACATTGACAGATTTCTGTATATTGAACCATCCTACATGCCTTGGATGAAGCCTATTTGGTCATGGGGGATGATATATTTGATGTGTTCTTGGATTCATTTTGAGAGTAATATTGAATATTTTTGCTTCACTGTTCACAAGTAAAGTTGGTCTGAAATTCTTTTTTGTTGGATCTTTCTGCGACTTAGGTATCAATGTGACTGTGGCCTCATTGAATGAGTTTGGTAAAGTTCCTTCTGATTCTATTTTGTAGAATAGTTTGGAGATAATTTGTATTAGATCTTCTTTGAAGGTTTGGTAGAATTTTGCACTGAATCCATCTGGCCCTGGGCTTTTTTTGGTTGAGAGACTTTTGAAGACTGCCTCTATTTCCTTAGGAGATATAGGACTATTTAATTTCTTTATCTGATCTTGATTCAATTTTTGTACTTGGAATCTATCAAAAAATTGTCCATTTCATTTAGATTTTTAAATTTTGTGGTGCCGGGCATGGTGGCGCACGCCTTTAATCCCAGCATTTGGGAGGCAGAGGCAGGCGGATCGCTGTGAGTTCAAGGCCAGCCTGGTCTACAAAGTGAGTCCAGGACAGCCAAGGCTACACAAAGAAACCCTGTATCAAAAAACCAAAAAAAAATTTTTTTGTGTGTGGCATATAGGCTTTGGAAGTAAGACCTGATGATTCTTTGGATTTCCTTGGTGGCTGTCATTATGTCTCCCTTTTCATTTCTGATTTTGTTGATTTGAATATTCTCCCTCTGCCTTTTAGCTACTTTGGCTAAGGGTTTGTCTATCTTTTTTTATTTTCTCAAAGAACCAACTCTTGGTTTTGTTGATTCTTTGACGTGTTCTAATTTATTGATTTCAGCCCTGAGTTTGATGATTTCCAGTTGTCTACTCCTCTTGGATGTGTCTGCTTCTTTTTGTTCTAAAGTTTTCAGGTGTGCTGTTAAGTTGCTAGTATGGAATCTCTCCACTTTCTCTATAAAGGCCCTTAGTGCTCTGAACGTTCCTCTTAGCACTGCTTTCATTGTGACCCATAAGTTTGGGTATGTTGTGCATTCATTATCATTGAATTGTAAGAAGTTTTTAATTTCTTTTTTTATTTCATCCCTTACCCAGAAGTCATTGAGTAGGGAGTTGTTCAGTTTCCATGAGCTTGTAGGCTTTCTCTTCTTTCTATTGTTGTGTTCCAGCTTAATCCGTGGTGGTCTGATAAGATGCATGGGATTATTTCAATCTTCTTGTATCTGTTGAGGTTTGCTTTGTAACCAAGTATATGGAAAAGGTTCCATGAGGTGCTGAGAAGAAGGTGTATTCTTTTGTGTTTGGGTGGAACATTCTGTAGATATTGGTTTGGTCCATTTGATTCATGATATCTATTAGTTTCATTTTTCTCCATTTAGTTTCTGTCTTAATGATATGTCTATTGTGGAGAGTGGGGTGTTGAAGTCACCCACTATTGATGTGTGGTATTTGATGTGTAATTTAAGTTTTAGTAATGTTTCTTTTATGAATGTTTGTGCCTTTGTGTTTGGGGCGTAGAAGTTCAGAATTGAGAATTCATATTGGTGGATTTTTCCTTTGAGGAGTATGAAATGTCCTTCTCTGTCTCTTTAGATTACTTTTAAAAGTCTATTTTATTAAATACTAGAATGGCTTTTCCAGCTTGCTTCCTTTTTTAATATATTCTATTAATTTATTCATATTACATCTCAATTGTTATCCCATCCCTTGTATCATCCCATTTCTCTCTCCCTCCCATTTTCCCTTTACTCCCCTCCCCTATGACTGTGACTGAGGGAGACCTCCTTCCCCTGTATATGCTCATAGGGTATCAAGTCTCTTCTTATTAGTCTGCTATTCTTCCTCTGAGTGCCACCAGGCCTCTTGGAAAACCTTTCTCTAGCCCTTTACTCTGAGGTAATGGCTATCATTATTGCTGAGGTGTATTTTTTGTAAGCAACAGAATGATGAGTCCTGTTTTCATGCCCATTCTGTTAGCCTATGACTTTTTATTGAGGAGCTGAGGCCATTGATGTTGAGAGATATTAATGACCAGTCGTTTTCAACTCCTGTTATTTTTATGTTGTTGTTGGTGGTGGTGATAGTGGTGGTGGTGGTGGTGGTGATGTGTGTGTGTGTGTGTGTGTGTGTGTGTGTGTGTGTGTGTGTGTGTGTGTGTGATGCTGTCTTTATGTTGGTTTTGCAGGGGTGGAGTTATTTTTCATGTTTACGGTTTAATTTTGGCCTTGTCATGGAATATCTTGTTTTCTCCATTTATGGTGATTGAAATTTTTGCTGGATATAGTCATTTGGGCTGATATCTGTGGTCTCTTAGAGTCTGAATAACCTTTGCTCAGGCTCTTCTGGCTTTCATATTCTGTCGAGAAGTCAGGTATAATTCCTCTTAGAATTAACATTTTCTTTGATTGATGTATTGATTCCTTCAATTGTATCTTCTACACCTGAGATTCTTTCTTCCTTCTCTTCCATATTCTGTTGATGATGCTTGTGGCAGTATTTCCTGTTCTCTTCCCTAAGTTTTCCAAATCCAAGATTGCCTTAGATTGTGTTTCTTTATTGCTTCTAATTCCGTTTTTAGGTCTTGAACATTTTTATTAATTTATTTTTCCTGTTTGATTGTATGTTCCTATATTTCCCTAAGAGCTGCAATTCTTTTGTCTATTTGGTTGGAGTTCCCTGTATTTCTTTGAGCAATTTATTTTCCTCCTCTGAGGCCTTGTCATTTTCATAATCTCACACTTAAGATCTTTTTCTTGAGCTTCAGGTATGTTAGTACCTCCAGGCCTCACTGTGGTAGGATAGCTTATTCCTGGTGGTGTCATATGACACTGGGTTTTATTGCTTGTGTTCCTACATTGAGCTCTAGCAATCTGGTGTCTCTGGTGATCGCAGGTCTGGTGGGCTCTGATAGACAAACGGTTCGGGAATAGGCAGAGAGGACTAAAAGCTGAATGTTGTTTGGCCCACACAGGCCTACTTGTGTTGGCAGATATATAATGAGGGTCAGATCCCTTGCACTGCTCATCTCTGCTGGCCTGTGCCAGGTGAGTCATGCAGGTCCGGAGTCACCAGGGAGAGGGCTCTAAGCTGAATGTTATATGGGCCCCCACTGGCCTCCTAGGGATGGTGGAAAATGGGGCATTAGGTCCTCCCCACAGCTCACTTCTTTACTGGCTGTGTCCCAGGTGAGCAATCAGCCAGATCATGTGTGGGCTTTGGTGCTGTGAAGCCAGCCATGGAGGAAATGGGCACTGGTTTTTTTGATTCAGATTCAGCCAGGCAGTTGCTTGGTAGCCAAGCAAGCACTGTGCTCCTGACTGGGTTCCACCATCTTTGGCCTATGCTCCTATTGTCTAGCTGATCTCCACAGGGGAACCAGTATCTTGGATTGGGGTTGTGATGCTGACCCTTGGGTATCCAGGCTCTGCTCTGAGGGAAGCCAGATGAATCCAAGGCCAGGTTTGTTTTGATGATTGCCCCTGGAGTTGGGGGCCCATGCTTGCACTCCACAGGTAGAGCACACCGCGTACAGCTACACTGTGCAGCTCCTGCGCCAGGGAGGCAGCTGTGTGTCCCCAGCTCCTGGGATGTCCTCCTCATGTCCAGGAAAACCTGACTTCAGTGTTCTGTGGTCAATCATTAGTTATGTGGACACCATAACTGCTGTTTCTGGTCTTCTGACACTTGGATACAGTGTACCTTGGCCACCACTATCTTGGAAGTCCCTATTTTAAGGCTTTTGATTTTAAAGAATGAGCTCGACAATAATGGTTCTCTATAAAACAAAATTTAAAATTAATATAGTATCATTGTCTTTTTTAAATTTTATTTTATTAATATATTCATATTACATCTCAATGGTTATCCCCTCCCTTGTATCCTCCCATTCCTCCCTCCCTCCCATTTTCCCCTTACACCCCTCCCTTATGACTGTGACTGAGAGGGACTTCCTCCCCCTGTATATGCTCATAGGGTATCAAGTCTCTTCTTGGTAGCCTGCTATCCTTCCTCTGAGTGCCACCAGGTCTCCCCACTCAGGGGACATGGTCAAATATGAGGCACCAGAGTATATGTGAAAGTCAGTCCCCACCATTGTCTTTTTTTAAAAAGAAGAGTTAAAGATAAAATACTTGTTTCTCTCTTGGTTGAATAGCATACTATATTTTTTTAATTTTATTTTATTAATTTATTCAGATTACCTCTCAATTGTTATCCCATCACTTATATTCTCCCGTTCCTCCCTCCCTCCTGCTTTCACCCTATTCCCCTCCCCTAGGCCTATGACCAAAGGAGACCTCCTCTCCCACTGTATGGTCATAAGCTATCAAGTCTCATCTTGCATACTGTCTTAAGTGCTGCTCTAAACTCAACCTGCATCTAAGTGTATGTTCTGTGACTCAGAGCACAGCTTAATTTAGCAAGCTGACCAACTGCAGCTTCCCAGTCATGGCTGCATTTTACAACCAAGTCTTTTGAGATAAAATGTGTTTGTTATTTCGTATACTTTTAAAACTGCAATTTCATTAATGGTACTGTTACATAACCAGCATTAGCTCTTCGTTTTAGGACATTAGAACTAATTTTTCCTTAAGAAAAAAATGCAATAAAATTCATAATGGGAATTTGAGCCCCCCCATGAGGAAAATCAAAATTAAATTTACTATAGGTTTAGATTAAATAACTCCATATGGAGTAGTACCTCAGAACTATGGTATGCCAGCATTGTTTTATAATTTTTTGATTTTCCTCAAATTAGATCATGGTATTATATGAGTATTGATTCTATAATCTTATTTATTTTATAGTAAAACTGTATGAGTTATAGAAAAACATTCTTTTTCAATTTTGTAGTCATGGCCATGTGAAATGTCATGAGTGCTGTAAATTCTATTAAATGTTTTGATTACTATTATGGCCTTTTCTGGATGCAAGTAGATAAATAAAGATGTTCACATGAAAATTATGGTTACACCTGAGAAGTATTTGAATGGAATAAATTATATTAAACAGGAGAAGATAAAAACCTTATCTTCATCCGTTGATATTTATAAAAAATGTTTTATAGTTTGACATGTACATGAAATGTAAAAAATATCTTTACCTAGTGAAGGCTAGGCTGTGACCACATCTGTGCCCACAGTAACCAAAAGTGTATACCGTGTGTCAGAGATTATGAAGCTCTTCCTATAGGACTGGGGACCTAAAGACTGTATAGATCTATTACAGTTTGATTGCTTACTTGCTTGATTGACTGATTGTTAGGAACCTATCTTAGCTTAGCTCTGTTATTACATATAATTCTCACTTGAGTTTAGTATCTAATCCTTCCTTGAAAGTTGACACACTATATTCTCATGAAAGTCTCTGAAAACATATTTTGTTTGTTTCTATTTAAGTTATTTTAGGAATCCTGAAACTCACTCTTCAGTAGTTGTCACTGACCTAAGAGGAAGCAATGCAGTGGTGCTATAAGTATATAGGCCATACTTTTCTAACAGTTCAAATATCTTTTAAAATGTCCACTTCAGCTATGTTCTTCCATTTCTGTAAGTAAACAGTAAATTGAAGCAATTATATTTAAATATTTATCGTGTGACATTCATTATGCTGTTTTATTAAAAAGATTTTTAGGTTCAATGAGTAAAAAGTGTATGTAGATGTTCATGTCACCATCCTTGAAAGTCACCATTGTAAAATATTTTATTCTTTTTAATATTATATTCATTGATAAGCCATGGTTGTAAAGACTGAGGGAACATTGTGGTATTTTGTCTATTTATACCACATGGCATGGTTAAATTCAGCTCATTAACATCTCTACCACCCTGAACTATTCTGTAGCAGATGATGCATCTCTATATTCTATAATGGCTTGAAGTGTGGTGGCTCTAAACACTTATGTTTTATTGTTGATGCTTTTTAAGTAAGTTGGTATGATTTTATTTTTAAATTTTAATAAATACATAAAATACTCACTTTTTATATCTTGCTGCTTCACATAATTTATTGATTAAATACAGTAGGATTTTTATGGTAGTAGAGTATGTAAGACTATAATGTCAACAAATAAAAATAGTTTTCTTTACTTACCTGTTAGAATGCCTTTTCTACCTTGTCTTGCCTGATTCCTCTAGTTAGAAGGCCTAGTCCTCTGTAGTCGGAGTACTCATCTCGTTATTCTATTATCTTAAGGGAAAAGGTTTCAAATTGTCACTGTGAGAGTAAGTATCCTTCATTTTGTTAATGCACTATATCATATTTATTGAGTTTCATATGTCAAAACATTCATGCATCACAGAGATAAATACCACTTGAACATAACTGTGTGAATCTCAGCTTTACCATTTACTAGGTGTGTGGTCTTCAGGAGGCAAACATATGTTAATTTACTATTTTGTGTTAATTTGTGTTATGTATTTAGTTATTATTTTTAAAAGAGAGAGTGGGGGAGGTACAAATAAAGTTAGATGTGTACAGAATTCAGGTAAAGTTTTATATCCTGAAGATGGAGTTAGAGAGGGACTTATGAGCCACTGGATCATTAATTCATATTCTTGCAATAGGTAAACAATAATACATATTTTGGTGGGCGTTGCTAGTAGTTTGGTGTGTACTGACAGTATGGCCCAAGTCACTGAATATGAAATACTCAACATACTTACACAGAAAGTGGTCAAAACTGAAATGATTGACATTAATTAATTTTAAATTAATGACTTTTTATTGTTTAAAATGTGTATTTCTTTTAAGGACTATGAGCTTAATTTCTTTTAAAGACCCCAATACATGTATCATAACTGTCTACATTGTAGAAGTGAGGAACCAGTATTTTGAAATTTTGACAAGTGACTTTTCCAAAGTTATATAAAGAGTAAGAACCTTAAAAAGGGAGCCAATTTCTCCCTAACACTTAACCTAGGAAAATTAAAACATAATGTAAGTTTTGAAGAACAAAATGTTAGGGTAACTCCGAAATACACACACCCTTAAAATTTAAAAAAAAAAAAAAACTGAGGAAAAGTAAAGACTAATAAAATCGGTAATACAGAGTTCTAGGTGTCTGATGGGTTAAATTTCATTTTTAATTCCTGTATCATGGTTGATATCAGTAGGAAGCAGTTTTCTGCCATGATAGCAATGAGCATTTGATGCTGTAGTTAGCCACTAATATTAAAATTATGATAATGTTATGGCATTGAGAACCAAATCTATTTGACTCTTTTTTCTTTATAATTTATGACAATATTTTACTTGTGTTCATTTTCAAATACTTAGGGACCTACACATGCAAATGAACGGTGTATTTGTGTTTCATTTATGCTCACTTATATTTATGCATAAATGAAATTCATTGTCTACCCTCATCTACTGACATTCTAAATTTGCTACTTCTGAAGGTGAAACAAACTTAAAACTCTGTGCTTAGCCAGGGGGAAGAATTGAAGCCAGAAAAAAAATGGATCTAGCCTGACAAATTTCTCAGCAAGACAGTTTTAAGTCTTAGTTCTTTATTCCCTGGAACAATTTTACTTGATTTTAAAGTCAAGTTTTCTTAAATCCCAGTATGGTGCTGTCATCACAAACATGAATCCGATTTGTCCTCTTGTAAAATACAAGATTTACAGATACCATATGTTCCTCTATGTCATAAATGCTCAAATATTTTGTATTAAAAATTTCAAGTAATGAAGTAAAAATTATACTTCAGAGTATTCTAATCAAACCATCTTCTTTGTGGTATTTTTTTTTTTTTGCCTTATGATTACAAGCATTTTCTCCTGCATTCTCCCTTTTAATGACAGGTTAGAGCACAAGATCATATTATGCAGATTGTTTTAGAGTAGGTCTTGCATTTCCATAGCTGTATATATAATACTTGCTAATAGTGTGCAGTGTTTGTGTATTATGAGCTAACAGAGATTTACTGACATTGAGGTTGACTAGCATTTAGCCACAGGAAATGTACAAACAAAGGCAACCTGAAAGCATTCTGCTAAAAGATGCCTGCAGTCTTTATTTTTGTGGGTTAAAACACATTTAACAAGAATCGGGCATGGAAAGAGAGATTCATAAAACGCGGTGTGTTTCCTACAATTACTGTAATTTGAATTATTACATTCTTACCACATTGTAAATATCTTATATCATCTCTGTATCCTCTGCTGTTATTTATAGGGCCCTAGGCCACAGAGCCATAAAGAAATGTTTACCATTGACTGGATTTACCTGGCTTCCTATTATAATAGGCAAGAATAATATTCATAAGTAACATTACATGACAGAACAAAAAGTTTACCTTTAAACACATTATTTAAAAATTTATGATGAGAAAATAAAACAAGTTTCATCATTAAAAAGTAAACCTTCAGTAAGTAAAAACACATAAAACCTTGACCTTAATCCAATTTAAATATAGGTGAGGTTAAAAGATGCTCACATGTCTTTGAACATGTGCCTTCTTTTGTCATATTAAATGGTTGTCTTTGCACAAGCCAGAAAATCCTTTCACTTAGCTTCCTCTTATTTTTAAAAAATTCTTCTCTTATACATTACATCCTAACTGCAGTTTTCTCTCCTCCCCCTCTCCCTATTATTCCTCCAGCCCCTCCCCTCTTCCCAAGGTCCACCCCCTCTGGCTCCCCTCAGAAAAGAGCAAGCTTCCCTGGGACATCACCCAAACACTGCATAACAAGCTACAATGAGACTAGGCACATGCCATCACATCAAGGCTGGACAAGGCAAGGCACCACAAGTAGGCAAAAGAGTCAGTGACGGCCCCTTCTCCTAGTGTTCAGATTCACACAAGAACACCAAATTACTCCTCTATAACATATAGATCTAGCTCATACTCCTATACGCTTCCTGATCTCTGCATGGCTCTATGAATCCATGTCAGTTGATTCTCGGAGTCATGTTCTCATGTTCTTCTCATGGTGTCCCTGACCCTTCTAGTTCCTCCAGTCCTTCCTCCTCTTCTTCCACAGGACTCTCTAAGCTCTGCCTAATGTTTGCTGTGGGACATTACATCTGCTCCCATCAGTTGCTGGATGAAATCTCACTGGTCTCTTTGATGACAGTTCTACTAGGCTTCAATTCCAGAACACACTGTAAGCATGACAAACTGAAGTCAAAGGTTTTGTGGCTGCCTTGGTGTCCCAGTACCACCACTTGAGGTTTACCTGGTTACAGAAAATGGCTGGTGCAGGCTCACAGTTCTCCTGTCTATGCTAGGGTCACTCATAGATTCCATGGAGTTTCCATTGCACTAGGTTTCCACCACACCTTGAAATCTCCCCCGCCAACCAATTCCAGTCTTTTTTCTCCATATTCCACCCCCACTGGATTCCTCTCCTGCCCAATCCTCCCCTCCCCCAGTCTGTCGGTGAAATCTATTCTATTTTTACTTCCCACAATATCCTTGCATGCTCTATTAAGTCTCCTTGTTACTTAGCTTTTCTGGATCGGAGGACTCTAGCATGACTATCTTTTACTTTGCAGCAGCTACCTACGTATAAGTGATATTAATTTGCTTTCTTTGTCTGGATTACCTCAGTCAGTATGATTTTTTTTCTAGTTCCATCCATTTACCTGAAAATTTCATGCTGCTGTTTTTTAACATCTGAGTAATACTCTTGTGTACTTACAGGTATACCACATTTTCTATATCCATTCTTTGGTTGAAGGACATGTAGGTTATTTCTACCAGTTTCTGGATATAATGAATAAAGTTGCTATGAATATGGTTGAGCAAGTATCTTTGTGATAGAGCATCCTTTGGGTATATTCCCAAGAGAGGTAGAGTTGGGTCTTGAGGGAGCACTATTCCCAATTTTCAAAGAAAACACCATATTTACTTTCAAATTAGCTGTACCCCCATCATCAATGGAGGACTGTTCTTGTTCCACATCCTTGCCAGTAGGTAATCACTTGTGTTTTTGATCTTAGCATTCTGACGGGTGTGAAATGGAATCTCCCTGATGGCTAAGGATGTTGAACATTTCTTTAAGTGTGTCTCGGCCATTAGAGATTGCTCTGTTGAGAATTCTCTGTTTAGAACTGCATCCCATTTTCTAATTAGATTACTTGGCTTGTTGATGTCCAGTCTCCCAGGCTATTTATATAGTTTGTATATTAGGACTCTGTAAGATGAGGAGTTGATAAAAATCTTTCACCATTCTGTGGGTTGCCATTTTGTCCTAGTGACAATGTCCTTTATTTCACAGAAGTTTTTCAGTTTCATTAGGTCCCATTTATTAATTGTTGGTTTAGTGCCTGTGCTATTAATTGTTGTTCTGTTCAGGACATTGTCTCCTATGCCAGTGAGTTCAAGATTATTCCTCACTTTTTCTTCTGTGGGGTTCAGTGTATTTGGTTTTATGTTGATGTCTTTGATCCACTTGGAATAATTGAGTTTTGTACAGGGTGATAGATATGGGTCTATTTGCCTAGCAACACTTGTTGAATATGCTTTCTTTTTTTTTTCCTGGCTTCTTTATAAAAAATCAGGTGTTCATAGGTGTGTTGATTTGTGTCTGGATCCTCAATTTGGTTCCATAGATCAATGTGTCTGTTTTTAAACCAATACCAGAAGATTCTTTAACTTGGTTTCCTTTTGTTCTCCCAAAAATCAATTATTTAGGAAGACATTCTTGAGCCATAACTCATTGTATTTCTATCATACCCTGAATAATATTTTGTCTATAATGTGTTACAGTATAATAAATATATAATATTCTCATCATTTTGCTGTCATTTACCATTTAATGGATTGTTCTAAGTGTTTTATCTTTGTAACGACTGCAATTTTCATCATATACTTTCATGTTCCAAGAAAAGAAAATCTTCATTATTTGTAAACTAGATACTAAGTGAAAAATCTTCTTTTATTTGAATGGAATTAAAAATGAATTTGCATTATAATTTGTTTACAAACCATTTTTTACCCAACTAGTAGGTTTAAAAAAAACTAGAAAGAAGGAGGATCATTAAAAATAAGTTGACACTAAGTAGCAGACTCTTACATGTGGAGCTGTATTTTAGTTTGTTTTGCTTATTTTCACTATGAATAAACAGTCTTTGAAGTCAAGAACACCAAGCTTTGTTGAAGCCCTTGTCACTTTGGTAGCACTAAGTGGAAACCTAGACATGCATACCAAATCTCACGCTATAGGGTAACAATGAGAATATTGTCAAAAACCAAGTGTCTTATCAGAACTTTATTCTTCCTAATTCTATGTACTGAAAGTTCACTGTCAAGGTTCTAGTCAGTTCAGTTCCTGGCAAGGATTTTCTGTCTGTCTTGTAAACAACTGCCTTCTTGGAGAAAGGGGAAAGCAGAGGGCAGAGTGGGAGAGAGAAATGAAAAGAGATGAGAATGAGAGAGAGAAGTGGGAGCCAGGAAGAGAACTGAGAATAAATGAGATCCATTTAAAGATGTCAGCCCTTAGCATCCTGAACCAACCAACAGCTTGTTCCTGTACCTCCTCAAAGTAATGAAGTCCTACTATTCTAGAACCATAGGCAAAATAAACTCTTAAATTGCTTTGGGTTGTGATGGCTTATCACTACAACAGAATAGTAATGAATATGATGACCTAATGTACACCAATTACACCCCCTGAGAGCTTGCTCTAAACACCACTATATTGACAGTTAAGGCTTCAGTGGAGAAAATGTTATGTGAATACAAATTTAGCTCTTGACACTATGTATTTACTGAACAGATGAAAGAGTATAACAGAATTCCTAGGGATCTTTATGTACACAAATGGCGTCTTCCTATAATTACTGTCAGGAATGTCCAGGACTCAGGTGGGTCATCTTAAATTGAAGCTTTCTAGCAATTGTCCTTACTCGTGTGTGTGTGTGTGTGTGTGTGTGTGTGTGTGTGTGTGTGTGTGTTAATGGAAAATTTCAAACTCTAAAACAAAACTTACAGCATGAATATAGAGAAAAAGTAACTAACAATCAACTACCATAATAGGGAAAAACCTTTAAAATGCCATGAATATGTTCATAAATATCAAGATTTTATCCAGAAAATGAAGTGAAATGCCTCAAGCAGAAAGAGAAATGTCAGAAAAAGAAAAATATCTTTTGAAATAAAAAGTAATATCATAAAAGAATTGTACAGAAAATAAAGTTACAGAAGTTGGTGTTTAATTCATTTCTCAGAAAACATCATAAATATAGAGTGAAAAGAAATCAGGTAAAATACATAAAGCAGTACCTTAGTCCAGGAGGTTCCACCTTGAAAAATTATCAGAAATCAAGAAACACTGACAGTGATAACAGAGAACTGATGAAAAGTTGTTATCCCACAACTTACACTATACCAGTCTGTACATCAAAGGACTCTGTTCATTGTCAGTGTAATGAATGCAACTGAGTCCATCCTTTTGTCCCATCTCAGAAAGCTGACATAGAACTATGTGAAGGAAACTTTATTGTCTTGTGTCCTTGAGAGCATAAGATAGTGGATAGTTGCTTTATAGGAACATGCTATAGTGAACTATAGATATATGTGAACTTATAGAAGATGCACTTGTTAAACTAATAATTTGATGAATTATAGTTCAAATAAAAGTGAAAATCATGTAAGTCAATATGAGAAAATAACGAAACATATGCAAAGTAAAAGAATATGCGACCTGCATAATCATTCTGAATGAGGTAACTCAGAGGACAGAGAAAAATGACACTTGTTTCCCTTCTTATATGGATGCTGTCTTTAAAACTTAGGATATATATGTTTTATTGCAGTAAAATTAGAAGTCAAGAAACTAGTAAAGGGGCATTGGGAACATATTCTAAGAGAAGGGGGATGAAACCCACTTCTGGTACCAACTTTTTATTAACTACTGTTCTATTGCTTTGATAAAACACCATGACCAAGGCAACTTATATGAACATTTAATTAGGCTTAACATTACAAAAGGTTACATTCCACAATGGTGAGGTGAAAGCATGGTGGCAGGAACAGCTCACATCTCAAGTCAAAAGCAGGAGACAGGTAGCTCATTAAAAATGACCCAAGTCTTTTGAAACCTCCAAGCCCATCCTCATTGACAGGAGTCTTCAAACAATGCCACACTTCCTAATCCTTCCCAAGTAATGTTAACAACTGGAGATGAGATATTCAAATGAGCCTATGGGGGCCATTCTCATTCAAAGGAGCACCTTACACTCCCTGGTCCCCATAGGCCCCTGGCTACTCAGGAGAGATGTCTGGCTCACTTCCTAGAGGGATGCTGGTGGTGAGAAGCAGGGGTAGCTCTCTGGCTCTCTTGATCCCAGGGCCAGATCTCTCATGCTCATATCCTCAGGCTAGCTCACAAAATCTCCTGCAATGTGCGTGGCCCACTCTCCCAGGTACTGCTGCTCAGACCAGAGGTATTTGCCTCAACCTTGGTGGTAACAGACACCTGCTGCTGCAGGGCCACAGACTCAGACTTGTCCCCTGATAGCAACATAGGCCAGGACCTCACCATGGTCCCCACTGTCATCCCAGGCTATTCACATCAGGCTGTTCTTCAATACCCTTCAGTCTCCATTTCTGCCTCTCTTCATTGTACCTACATTTGTCTACTTCTTTTCTCTTCTATTTCTACACCACTTACGTGCTCCTCTTAGAGGTGTCCAGGATCTCTGAGTGTCTGGGGTCATCTCAGGAGTGGTTTTAAGAGTGCTCTGCCCCACCATAATGCTATGCATTGTGACATAGAGCATGGTCTGCCCTGCTCAGGCACTAACTCCTATTCTGAGATGAATGGTGGTCGTCTCAGGCTTAAATATTAGGCTTTTTAATGATTTAGATGTTCATGGGTCAGAACACTGAACATAGATGTTGCTTCTTTGCCACCTAGGTGACCCAGCAGCCACATTGTAATGCCTCAGCAATTCGCTAGAGAGTGAAAGTATATATAAGTTAGATGTTACTATTACACCTTTTTATATGTTGGGTCATTTGTGTCCTGTAGAGTTTGAAAGTGAGTTAGGTCGTAGGGTTCTCATGGAACCAACCCCCTTATAAATACCTATGAAAAACTTTAATTTGTTTTCTTAATTATGAGTCAAATTTCTGTTCCAAGCATATTTTGTTTTGTTTTTTAATGGAATTTTACACTACTTTTATCTTTTTGTATCTCTACTCTAGTTGTTGAGCAAAGAAAGTCACTAGCATAGACTTTTAAATAGATTTAATTTGAGAACTTGTAATACATTATGTAGTTTTTACTAATTTATTAACTTCTTAAATTTTAATTTGCTTTACTGATATATTTAAAAACAAATTGTATGTACCACATAAAGTAATCAGTAAACTGAGCAAAAACACTCTTTAAATATTGGAATGAATTAGCACTTAAAACTTAGGGACTGGGCATAAATTTACCTATTTATTTCATTACCACATTCATTGAAAATCCACCCTGGCATTGTTATCTTGAAAGAGAATTAAGATAGATAATTACTAAACAAAGTAAACAGAGATTATGGGTAATGTCGTTCACTATGTGGCAGAAGAGAAATGCAAGATAGGTAGTGTCACATATAATAAATATTATCCAAGTGTATGAAAACACAACTAAATGTTATTCTTTTTTAAATTATGAACATATATTTTAGCAAAAAGAATGGAGTTACATTAGGTTTTGTACACAATTTTAATCACTGGGCTCAGTTGTCAAATTTACTTTGGGTGAGAAGTTCAACTAAATGATATTCTATGGTAGAAAAGTAAGGAAAACCCAATGTGAATCTAGTGCAAAAGATTAGCAAAGAAATGCTCATTTGAGCAGAATTTGAAGGTTGAGCAAAAGTAGGAGAAAAACAAGAGTGTGTAATTCTTGAGTAATTGAGTAATCTGAATAATGGTGTGGTCCTATTGGAAGCCCTTAAAAGTGGGTGTTGATGAGGGTATTCAGCAAACGAAAATAAGCACTAATAAGAGCAAGACAAAGCTTGGCATGCAACTGGATAATATGGCAGGGACAAGGCAATGTTAGCCAAGCATTTGTAGTGTATCTTCAGAATTTCACATTCTATATTCCAAAACCAAAAGACATTATAAGATTTTAAGAAAAAAAAAAGAGAATCAAGTTTCTATTAAGTTATGGTTTGGAGTCATATAATAAGAGCAAAACAAGACTGACCTTAGCAGTATTAGTTACAAGGTGATGGCCTTGGAGATGTTACTGTAGAACTGATGAGGAGGAGGCATAGAGATGGGGCAGGTCTGCTCACTCTGCATGCACCTGTTGAAGAAAACTGCAGTATGTCATAGTCCGTTTAGGGTGTAAAATCCTCCCTTAGCATAGTACATAGTAATTAGTATGGACAGCAGTCATATTTATATTTCATTACCACCCCAATTTTTCTAAAACTTTATCTGCTTCTCATTAGTAAATGGTGGTCACTAGTTGTACCATATATGATGATACCAGGGTGGTCTCGAACTCACAGAGATCCACCTGCCTGTGCCTCCCAAGTGCTGGCATTAAAGGCGTGCTCCACCACACCCTGCCTCTGCAGGTGCCTGATCTCTGATAAATAATCTTCTCTGTCCATACTTAAAGATTTGTCTTTGCTTTATATTTTGAATACTTACAGTACTGTAATAAAATAGCTCAAACTGGGAGATATCAAAGCTAAGAAGGTTATTCAAATCAAAGCATTGGAGGCTGCAAGTCTGAAGTGTTCTCACCTGGTCAGCTTCCACTGAGAACCTCCTGACAGACAACAGCATAGTATAGTGGAAGGTGTGTGAAGAAGAGATCTTACAGAGAGAGAGGGAGTGCAAAGCCAGAAATGTCAAATTCTTTTTTTTTTTTTTTTTTTTTTTTTTTGTAACAGCCAGCTCCTGGAGAAATTAATTAAATTTAATAGAAAGCATTAATCCTTCCATATATTGTTCTCAAGGACAGCATCTTGGTGGCATCCAACTCCCTACTGCATCCCTTCTTAAAGATTCCACCACCAGTTATGCTGTGATACGGGGTGCTTGACCTTCCAAAGGTGATTTGATGGGAGATAGCTCACATACAAAATCATGAGGAGAGAACCCTCCTTAAGAAAGAGTATAAAGGGGGAGGAGGTCCCCCTCAGTCACAGTCATAGGGGAGGGGAGTAAGGGGAAAATGGGAGGGAGGGAGGAATGGGAGGATACAAGGGATGGGATAACCATTGAGATGTAACAAGAATAAATTAATAAAATAAAATTAAAAAATTAAACAAAAAAGAAAGAGTATAGAGCTTCTACGTGGGGGATCCTCTTGGAGAGGTGAATCTTTCCCAAAACTTGGGGTCGTAAGTGATCACAACCATGCCTTTTACAGTCTTCCTTCCCCCCCGTAACATTTTCTACATGTTTTCTAGCCTGAAATACCTGTTTACTATGAAGTGTTTTTCCATACTCCATACTTGCTTGATTCTTTGTATTACATCTCTGTTCAAAGGATCGCTAATCATTTACTTTTTCTTAGAATATTAAATCATTCCTTTTGGTAAGCCTCATATCTTAAATCTAAGCACTGGCCGCATATGTCATATCATGTGCCCCCACACATTTCACTTTGAAATAGCCCACTTCATTTTAAGATCTATACATCAGTCTGGTAAAAGCTATTATTATCTGTCTTTCTACTGGTATGTCCTCCTAAACCATAATTCTTGTTTTATTTTCTCCATTGTCTTTTTTTGTTTCTTTGTTTTGAGTTAACATGTCACTATGTAACATAGTTTGTCTTTGCATCATCTTCCTGACCCCACTCAGAAGGGCTAAGATAAAATGAAAGCCTACCAAACATGTCCTACTAAACCATACTGTGGACTATCATTGAAAAGTGCTTAAAGCCAATCCATGTTCTCCTGTAAAAAAATCACAGGTATTTGAATATAGTGTCTTTGGTTTCCTATATCCAACCTATCCTTCCATCTTGACTTTGTAAATTTCTTTTTTTTTCTTTTTTTTTTCTTTTTTTACGTTGTAGAGTTGTTTATTAAATGAGGATGGGGAGAGAAGGAAAAGAGGGAGGGGCACCCCAGAGAGAGACAGAGACAGAAGGAGTAAGAAGAGAGAGAGTAGAATAAGAGAGAGAGAGAGCGTAAAATTTTTTCCGTCGACAAAATACAACCTGAGAATATTACACTACAATATTTCTTCAAATATTAATAAACATATATAATCACCATACTTTAATATCATTAGTTTTATGTGCAATGGCTTCCTCAATTTTCCAGTGTCAATTATCCTTACTCAAATAAATACCATTTTTTCTCTCATCTCGTCTCATCTCACCTCGTCATGTGCCAAGCCTCACGCTTATTTCTACACTGTCCTGTGACTAAATGTTATTATCTGTCTTCTCCGAATTGTTTTGTTCAGGGCCAGGGATCAAATCTTGGTCAGATTTCTATTGCCTCCAACCTTTAGGACCCACTAACCACAATGGATTCATCTTTACTAGGCACACAGGAACTGTTTGGTGGATTAATATATATGTCTGACTTTTTAAAAAAAACTTGGTTCCTTAGAAACCCTCTTTCTGTCAATTGCTATTCCTCAAACTCAGATGCTGGCCTCTTTCCAACTTACATGTTCAGTGTTCACATTCAAGCTATATGTTCTACTGTGTCAGCCACCCTGAGATCTAGTTAACAGACTTCCTAATTCATTCAATGATATCCTCGTGAAGCCTAACCAATTCTAAGGATGTTGGCCTTAAAAACCTTAGCACAAATATCAGTCCTTCATTGTTAGGGTTTCATACATTTCCAAATATTAGCTGAAAGAATAAAATTAAACATGTGGTCAATGTGTGTCTTATGAGGCAAAGAAAGCTAAATGATTATTATTTTTCTATAGAGATCTCTTATTAGTTTGGGGAAAACTCTAAGGTCCTGTGTTTTACCCTAGAGCTTCACTATGGTCTAAAAAATATTTCAACATTATTATTTTATTTAAAGAAGTAAAAATATAACAGCCACCTAGTAGTTCAAAAGTTGGACTGCAGGCTCAGGCCTCTTGGATTTAAATCTAATCTATGTTCCTTAGCATTTCTGTGTGTGTTTCCTAGTTTTAAAATAGGTAAGCATTAGATAAGTCATGTGTAATTCAAAGCTCAGCAAATGAATTAGTACACATAAAGCAATAGAACCAGACTTAGCTCTTGCCAATATCAAAAACAGTAGCCATTTGCAATAAAATTATATTTAAATTTTAATTCTATTATAGTAACTGGATACATTTTGATATATTTCATATGGGATATAGTTTGCATAAGTAGGTGACTGTGTGGTGAGACACTTATTATTCTGTTTAGTGAATTATTTTTGAGTGCAAAGGAATTTTCCAGGTTCTGGCAAATGAGCAAAATGCTGAATATAGTCAGTGATGCATTCTACTTAAAATTTTACCTGGATAAATTTAATAAACTACTCTAATCCAGATTTTTTCAAGGTGATGTCAATCAATCAATCAGTCACACTTCTGGCATTAACCTACCACCCCGGTGTGTATGCTGTCCCTGGCCATTTCTTCTCTGCGCCCTGTACGAGGTCCTGAACTCAGGTAGCCCACTGAAGCATGAACTAAAGACGAATCTGATCTCTCTAAACATTCCAGTAATAAATCTAATTACAAAAATTAACTTAGTTTTTATCCTTCACTTAGCGATAAAATATTTTGATTCAGATATTGATATATGTTTTATAAAAATAAAATTTGCATTGCCATTTTATTCAAGTACAGAGAAAACCTAACACTTCTAGAATTCTTCAGCACAGACACTGAATTGATTTCCTGTAATTCTTACGAAGCTAGTACTTAACATCTTAAAACATTTTAAAGATATTTATCAATATTCGAATTGATAATCACTTGAAGTTTCCTAAAACTATATGCTGTGGTTCTTGTACCTATGACCATAGACTATGAGATTTTTCTCTCTAGTGGAAAAGATTATGTGAAATACTCTTTAGAAGTTTTGTAAACAATATGAATGAATAAATGTCCTGCTTACATCCAAGTGGACTTGTGCTTGTGGTGGTGTGAAAACTTGAACTACTCCCCAGTTCATAGCGTGCCCATTCCCACTATGCCTGCACAGATATACACGTGCACACATTTCTATCTGATGAGATATCTTGTACTCTTAGTATATAATGTTAAATTTGAATTTACACATCTTAATTAGAAAATTTTTCTTATCAGGTTCTATGATGAAACTAAGATTTTTACATTAATTTTTACATTTTGTGCTTTTCCTAGAATATAGTTCTATTAATATAAGAATACTAAATACTATATAATGTTGCCGTATGCTGCCTGTTAATAAATTTGAAATAATTTAATGTGTAAAATATTTTAAAGCAACTCATATTTATGATTATAATTCTATTTCAGTTGGAATCCTTGGTCTTAATATGTTCTCAGAGTCTAAGGTGACTTCATCTTTTGTAATATTTCTTTTAAAAAAAAGAAACTCTTGTTTAAAGAACCTATAGCCATGTTCAAAATTCATGTAAGCAGCTTGAGGTTTAAGAGCCCCACATCAAGTATGACATCAAGCACCTGATTTGCTCATCTCACCGATAAGAAGAAAACTTAAAGAATTAAAAACAGTGACTGGGATTGGCTGGCATAGCAGAAGGAGAATAGACCCTTTATAGGTTTTCTTTTGACTATTAACTGAAATTAGGTGTGCCAAGAGGTAGGTTAGTTGAAACCCCCTACAAACTGAGCTTACGGAAACAGAAACTGATCCTTCTAACATTATGTCTTTTAATACATCACAAGAATGCATTTCCCCAAAAGTGTAAGATCTGTATCTTGAGATGCAATGAAATCTTTTTTTTTTTTTTCAAGTATATAGTAGAGAAGAAACAGCTTTCTTAAAATTCAATGCAAAATCACAATAAAGCTCTGCACATTGAAATATTTTCTCATTTTTAAGGGAATTAATGGCTCTCCACCAGTGCTTTAACATGTAAAATGAGTAAGTTACTTGTGTCCAGTACATCCAAAAAAGAGCCAGGATAAAATAAACATAAGGGGTTGGATATCTTGGAAAAAATCTGTCATGGGTTTGGGTTAATCATCTCCAGAAGAAATTCAACTTGATGCCTGAAATGTAAGACTTGTTGGAGAAAGCAGAAAGGCCCGAGGCAGTGTTGATCTGAAAGAGTGCTCTCCGTGGGTCAGATCTGCTCTGCTGGCAGAGTGCAAACCCAGTTCACAACCACAGCCTCTGAAAAGTTGTAAAAGACTGCAGGGGCCTTCCAGTGCACACACTCCAGCTTTGGTTACATACTTTTAATGGTCTGGTTTCTTATGATAAAATAAAACTTAAAAATAAAATCTGTGCTTAATTTTCCAACCTTCTGTCTATCAGTGATAGGGCTGCTGGTCTCCAATTTAGTGGAGTAAAGCATCCTTGCTGATTTTTAATTTCGGCAATGGTAGGTAGATGGATATGTAAATATATCACACCTTTATTTCAGGCAGTCTTCAGGTTCCTAAGTCCTATCCATAGGCTTTTGGATGTTTAGGAATGAATGGTTCACTCACCACTTGGGGTTGGTTGTCTTACTTCCCTGGCCATATGGTTTTTAAAACTTCCTCAAGCTGTGAGATTTATTGTAAAAGAAAAAAAAAAAAAAAAAAAAAAAAACCACACATTTGAGTACTGACTTTTAAAAATTACCATTTTTATTATCAATAATGATTTGAATTTCAGGGAAATTGACTATATGGAGTATTTTAAAATATTTATTCTTCATTTCCCTATTTTCTTTTTTTTCCCCTTTTTAATCATCAGAGATAAATTATAGTTACTTGAAATAGTATCAAGCAGATATAAGAAGAGAAGAGAACTTATCATGTGCATGACCTTAACCATTTGAGTGCAGAAACAATCATATGATTTTATCTTGTGTGATAATAAAGTGTGCTGCTAAATTACCACCGTTTGAAAGGTACTTAGAAGAAAAATAACATAAAAATAATTTAGTTCCTTTTGTTTGTTACACTTCAATTATATTGCTTGAATCTACCAAGAGAGTTTAATTTAAGTATTGTTAATTAAAATATTCATGCGGGTTCCAAAGTTCATTGCTTTTGTAGACATATGAGGCTTTTGCTGACAGTGTTATATTTTGCTAATACAAAATTTTTCTTAATTTTCAGTAATCACATAGGTGTAGGGTGACTATTCCTAGTAAAAAATTTCCAACTTTTTCCATGTAGAAGTCAATCATTTGAATGAATAGAGTTCAATTAGGACTGTTTGAAATGCTGAAGCATTTCAAATCCCTTTTCATTTGACCACTGGGTGACCTGATAACTATTTCCTGTCCCTCGATAAGGTTGTGACCCAAGTCTAAGAGTGCGAAACCCAGATAATTTTAGAAACAAATCAAACGCCATAGAATTAGAGAAGGGGGGTTCACTAGATTCTTTCAAAAGGAAAGAAATTCTTTCTTAAATACAGAGGTATAAAAATATAGTGTGCTACCTCTTTGCATGACCACATTTAAGCTGTCAAGGTACTATTCCTTTTATTCATGCATGATGATTAAAGATCAGCAGGTATTTCTAAAACAAAACTTGCAGTACAATTCCTCATTTCCCTTCTACTAAATTAATTCAGACTATAAATTTTAAAATGTCCTCTATGTAACAATACTGCTATTATAAAAATTCACTAGTATTCTCACAAACAAGTTATGTTAAAAGAAGCTGAGTTTTATATAGATATAGATACCAGCATGTATGTAGTCTTATTTCTCTCTTAGCATTTACATGTATGGAAAGACAGAAGGACAACAAAGAGAAAGGCTTGTCGCTGTCACACAGCAGGCAGGGATGTCTCTAACCACCTTCCGAGCTGTTAAAGTAGCTTGGACAATTGAATTAAGGACAGGAAGACTTTTACAAGTGCATTTTGCTGATCTGAAAATGTAATTGACTACAGTTTGCTTTGATATATTTTTTTTACTTTCCCTCACTTGAATTTGAAATATAATGTTATAAAATGTTAATTGTTTTAATGAGGTCAAGAAGTGTTTCCTTAAAATAACAGTTTCATGTTTAACATAGGGTTGATATTTTTCCTCCTTGTGGAGCTAATGAAGTCATAGATTAAAAATATAGTAGAACTAAAATTTTAAAGTATGATATGAAAAAAATATGTATATTGAGAAAAGTAACTGAAATTGACATTTACCCCAAGATGTGTAAGCTGAAATGTACACTTTTGACAAGGATGACATATTTATCACACAACAAATTCTCAGTTTTTCTCTATCACTTTCTAAAGAATGCTTTCAAAAATGACAACTACTCACTATAAAGATGATTTGTATGTTTTGGAGTGTCACACAGCACAGCACTCCCAAGGTTCACATTTTGATGATACATTAACTGAAAAGTAGTGAAAAATGAAGCATTTCTCTTTACTCAACTGAATGGTGATAAATTGCTAGTGTGTTTAGGAAATCATAATTTGGATTATGGTCAGCTTCTTTTGGAATTCATTTGCATGGAATTGTATATACCTATTTTCAGTATAAATGTTAAACTGAAGGGCATTTAAAAGCAAGATACAAGGGATGGGCTAACAATTTAAATGTAATATGAATAAATTAATAAAATATATTAAAAAAACTGTCAAATACAAATAGCCAAAACACTAAGAATGTAACATTTATATAATTCTTGATTGTGTAATGGCTCTTCTTGCTATAGGTAGTTTATTGTACATATGTGTAATAATATAAATATATATGTAAAAAATATGATTAATTTTTAAAACATAACATTTAAAATACATAAATAAATAAATCTTTTTAAAAAAACAAGATGGAAATCATTACCAAATATAGTTAGTCATGAAATGACAGGTTTTTTTAAATTTTTTTTATTAATTTATTCTTGTTACATCTCAATGTTTATCCCATCCCTTGGAAATGACTTAGTTTTTAAATGAGTGAAATCTGCTAGAAAAAAAAGTCTTTCTCAAGCATTGTTTGTGGAAACTATGTATAAATATAAGAATATACATTCAAAATAATAAACAAAACTTTAGATGTTAAATGTAAATCCATAATCAGAATTGTAGCACAATGTGGGTACTTTAAATATTTGCTACTAAATTAACATGTTAACTAGGGATTCAAGAAAACAATAGGCTTTATTATTAGAAAATATTTTGAACTCATAAAATTTAAAAATTTTTAGGAGATTATAAAATATTATGCAATAAAACTCATAATTTTAAAGGAAAGTATTTTGCTTATGTTGTGTTCTTGTTTCTTAATTTAAATAGTATTTTGACTAGTTTATAAATATCTTTTCTACATACTAAATACAATTTATAAGTTTTATACTTTTTTTTCCAAAATGTAATTTTTGAATTTTGGTTGCTTACCAGTGTAATAGCACATGAATTTTGAACTATTTAAATTGGGCATGCAATTATTTTATTATTTTAAGTATAATGTAATTAAGTATAATGTACTAAATTATTGGGTTTAAGTTATTTATATTGTCACTGTGACAGAATTTTAAAAACATTTCCAAACAAATAACATTGACAAATTAAGTGATAGATGCATAGATTGAAATGAAGTGTTTTGCTTGGATACTGGAATGCTAGTTAAACAACAGAGATTCTTGATGCATCTATTTGATCAAAACAAAGTTTCAGTTGTAAGATAAAAAACTATAAGGGATTAAGACTAGAAAGTAAATCCTAAGTACCAGGAAAAAGAACTCAGATGTAACCTATAGATGACCTGGACCTGTTTGTTCAGATGACAATTCTAAAACTATACAGGGAATAGTCCCGTTAACACAATTACTTGCTGCAAGCCTTGACCTCAGTGACTGTCATGAGCCCGCTCTGAATTGGCCCATTCTGTGATATGGTGACATTGCTTCTGTTGCCTCGATTGTGACCTCTGATTGCACGGTACCCTTGAGAGTTCCCCATAACAAGCGTAACTCCTAGTTCCTAGCCAGGAAGGCTGCTCAGCCTGCCTAGATTTGTGTAAATTGCATATGCTACCTCTCTGCATGGTATATCTTGGTTAGTTTGTATACATCTGTCTAGGGACATTCATAGCAACAGTTACTGTCAGTGAATTGTACAGTGGTTGTTTTTCCTAACAAGTCTCTACTATTGATTCTTTCTTAGAGAAAAATACTCATTTAGTTTCCAAGAGGTTTGGTGGCTTTAGAATATTTAAATTTTTATGTTTTTAACAATTTCTTACCTATATGCTTTGTCTGACTCAAAGAAATCTGTCCATTGCCCATTTCCTTAATCAGATCATGTCTAGTTCAATGAACAGAGTTGGTGCCGAGAGGCAGAATGGTATCAGTTTATGAGAATGACTAGATACAGCAAATAAAGAGCTGCCTTCCAGCCTCCTCACTGTCACCATAGGCAAATAACTCCACCTTTGCTTCTAATTTATCCCTAAAAATGTGTTTGCTATTTAGAATTTGATTTTTTGTCTGTTTAGGTTTTCTGTTGTTTGTTGTTTGTTGTTTTTTGTTTTTAGAGACAGGTTTTCCCTGTGTAGCCTTGGCTGTCCTAGACTTGCTTTGTAGAACAGGCTGGCCTTGAACTCACAGAATTTGTTTTAGCATTAAGTGAAATGATTACAATGTTGGTAACATGTTACAGCTTGCCACAATAAGTTTGTTTTGTTGGTGTTGTTGTAACTTAGTTTTTATTTTGAGGCTTCCGTACATGAGTACTTCCTTTAAATCTTTTGTACTTCTTCCTTCCCTATCCATCTCCTCGGTTCTTCTTCTTCCTCTCAAATTCATGACCTCCTCTTCTTTAGGTATAATTCACACACACACACACACACAGTCAACTAAGTCCATTTATTGTTACTCATATATGTATGCATTTAGGGATGACCACTTGGTATTAGACAACCTATTAGGAAGCTCAACCTGAGGAAGAGTTATTATTCCTTTCTCCACAACCATCAATTACCTATAGCTTTTATCTAATTGTTAGGTTTCCATGGGAGTTTCCTTCCTGCCATATATAGAAAACAGTATTTCCTGGTCCTCCAGATTTTATCATCTTTCTTTCCTATTTCGTACAATGTTCCCTGAGCCTTAGGTGTAACACCTATGTTGTAGATATATTAATTGCTGCTGGACATACCACAGTCATTTATTCTATTTTGACCAGTTGCTGCTTTCTTCAAAGGTGTCTGTCTGGTAAAAAAAGAATCTTCTTTAATGACATATGAGTGCTACATTTACTTATGTGTATAAGGATATGTTTTAGAAATGAAGTTGGAAATTATATTGGTTTAGGAAAGTGACAGTAGTGCGTTCTTCTCTACGGTCTATGAGCTTACCGGGGTAGTTAACTAGGTTTACAGTGACTGCCATGAATTCCTCCTACTGAAAGGACAAAAGACCCAATCTGATGACTGTTGGCTGCCTCCAAGACGTAAGGGGCCACTGTTGCCCCATCGGGACTTCTTAACCTGCTGGTCACTATAGTAGTTCATAAATTTTGCAGTTGGGTAGAACTACTGGTTGCATTTCTCTCTTGGCAGTTGATTGACGTCTTTGGATTCTATTGAGTTATCCTCCAATCACGAAGGGTTTCTTCGGTCTTGTGGTCAGAAGATGCATCCACCACATTTTATTATTTTTGTGAATGTTTATTTTGTTTCATCCTACATGCATCCCAAGAAGGAAAAAGTATCTGTAATGAACATATCACTGGATATTAAATATTCTCAAATTCCTTTAATGCTAGCTTGGATAAAGGTTGTTCCATACTAAACAACCTGAAAAGAGCAATGCATATAATTTTATTTACAGTTTAACTGAAAATATGATAGGATCATTTTGAATCATCAGTTTTTAGTTATTAGTTTAATGTGTTTTGATGCAGTTTGGTTATGTGAAGACAAAATATAAGTGGGCATTTGATTGGGAACTTAGCAAATAGTTCCATGTTAAGATTTAGCCATTTTATACCTGGTCAATGGTTTTTGAAGTTTATGTTTTAGCAGAAGGTTCTTTTCCTCACACACAAAAATATTTTCAGAAAATCCAGGTCGTATAAAGCAACATTGCTCTAGGGCAGTGGTTCTCAATCTGTTGGGACCCCTTTGAGAGTCAAAAGACCCTATTTAGGGGTTGCCTAAGGCCATGGAAAAGCAGAGGTATTTTCATTATGATTCATAACTATAGAAATATTACAATTATGAAGCATCAATGAAAACAAGTTTGTGGTTAAGAGTGATCACAACCTGAGGAACTGTATTAGAGGGTTACAACATTAGAAAGGTTAAGAACCACTGGTCTAGGAGGTAGATCTGACCACTAAGCTGCTTTCTGTAATTACTGGGCTCCATTTGCAAAACTTCCTGTCCCAACTAACAGTGTAATTTGAGAAAAAAAAGCCTCTTTTTTATATTCTTTTATTCATTACTCTTAGAACTTAACAGTTTTTCTGAATTTTTTTTGTGTGTAACATGTGTTAAGTAATTTTTTCCCATGTTCTGCTTAAAGTTCAGGATTCCACAGTGTCTCAACTAGGGCTTTGTTACATAGAAAGTTCCTGACAAATAGTAAGAGCTCTATAAAAGTTGAAGCAGCTCATATGAAATTCACTGAAATTATAATGATCAATATTCAAGGATTACAATTTTTATTCTGGTAAATTTGATTTAACGATTATAGGTTTGGATAACTATCCATTATTCAAATCTGTTGCAATAATGGCATGCTAAAGAAAATATTTGTGTGGGAGCCGTTGGGGTAGGCCCGGGGGTTCCAGAGAAGGTGGAGGTGGTGAAGGGACAGCAATTTGACTTGGGCCCATGCTACACACAGCTGCAGTACATTGGTGAGTGCGTGTACAGCATGGTCAGCTCTAATTTCCACCACGTGTGCAAGACAAGAGTACCTGTTAAGGAGATCAGCCACTTCGAGCGCCAAACCTACTGCCAGTGCACACTGAGAGAAATCCAGATCTTGTTACGATTCTGTCATGAGAATGTCATGGGCATCCAAGAATGTCATAGGCATCTGAGACATTCTCAGAGTACCCACCCTGGAAACCATGCTGGATGTTTACATTGTTCAGGACCTCATAGAGACTGACCTGTACAAGCTGCTTAAGAGCCAGCAACTAAGCAGTGACGACATCTGCTAATTCCTCTCCCAGATCCTGGCGGGCTTCAAGTACAAACACTCAGCCAGTGTGCTCCACCAGGACCCGAAGCCCTCCAGTCTGCGCATCAACACCATCTGCGACCTTATGATATGAGATTAGGGCGTGGCTCGGATTTTTGACCCTGAGCATGACCACACTGGCTTTCTGACCAAGTATATGGCCACATGCTGGTTCCGAGCCCGAGATCATGCTGAACTCCAAATGCATTGGCATCGGGTTTGTGGGCTGCTTTCTCACTGAGATGCTCTCCTACCTGCACATGCTCCCCGGCAAGCACTACCTGGGCCAGCTCAGCCACACAGTGGGTATTGTGGGTTGCCCGTCCCAGGAGGACCTTAACTGTATCATCAACACGAAGGCTCGGAACTACCTTACAGTCTCATCCCACTGAAACCAAGGTGGCTTTGGCCAACCTTTTTCCCATATCTGACTCTAAAGAACTTGACCCGCTGAACCGGATGTTAACCTTCAACCGCAACAAGTACATCAGAGTAGAGGAATCACTGGCTCACCCCTACCTGGAACAGTACTGTGACCTGACAGATGGACCAGTGGCCGAGGAGCCCTTCACCTTTGAGATGGAGCTGGATAATTCCGCTGCCCACCCCCACCCAGCCCCGCCCCCACCCCCTGCCCAGGAGCAGCTGAAGGAGCTGATCTTCAAGAGACAGCCTGCTTCTAGCCAGGGGCACAAGAGGCCCTCTAACATGAACAGACCTCCCTGTTGCCAGGGACCTGGTCCTGCTCCTACCTGCTCCTTCTGTACAGATTGTCAGAAAACGAAACTTTGCTCAACCCAGACCCCGGCAGCCCAGGCTGGACCAAAGGTGGGCCTTGCCACCTTCTCTCACTTTTCTGGGGTCTCCTGCTTTAGGCAGGCTTCTCCCATTACAATCTCCAGCCCCACTCTCTGAGGTCTGAGTGGTGAGGTGGCCCCAGAGCTGATCTCTGCTGCTCTGCCTTTATCTACTCCTGCTAGCCCTAGTTCTGGTTGACCATTCTAGAATGGCAGGGCTCTGACTGCCCGGTGACCTATACTACGGAGGGGTGGAGGACATTGAGTAGGGACGCAGGCTAAGCTCTGCCCTGCTTAGCTTGTTGAAACTCCACCCCATTTCCCTGAAGGAACATTCTTAGGTCTCAAGGGTTAATTTCCCTGAGAAGCCAGGCCCAGGCCAAACCCTTCCCCCTCTCAAAGCTGTCACATGTAAAGTCCTTGCTGTTTCTGTGTGTGGGCAATTCGAAATGGAGACCCAGTGCCCATCCCCACTTCCCCATGTCTGTATCTAATATATAAATAAATATAAATAGGAGAAAAAAAGAAAATTGTATTTAAGCACTGATTATGATATAAGCTTTCCGCCAAACCCTATTCTCTTCTTCTTCTTCTTTTTTTTTTTTTTTTTTTTTTTTTTTTTTTTTTTTTTTTTTTTGTAATTGTACCTGTTTAGGAGCATTATATAGTGGTATTTATAGAGCAGAAAGACTTTTAAGATTGGCTTATTTCATTACTGATGTGTATTGGTTTGTATAAATATTGATTTATAACTGACTTTATAGCTCCCTTTTATAATAGGAAGTCACTTTGTACCTTCATGTAACCTGGAATGTAGCATGAGGAGTTGGCTTCAGACACATAAGTCTGCTGAGTTCTAGTATTATAAATGAACACCACTATAACTCACATCCCAAGTTTCCATGGTGGTGGGAGTGGTTTTGTCTGTTTAGTTTATTTCCCTTTAGTACTCATTAGTAGTCTACTTTTGGATGTACTTAATTTTATCCACCCACCCACTGAAGTTTTAGCAATTATGAGTAAAACTGCAGTGTGCATTATGTGTCCATAAGTTTGTAAATCATTTGGAGGTAAAATCCAAAACATGATCACGGGGCTGTATGCTTAAAGCATGCTTAATTTCTAATAAGGCGCCAGGCAGTTTTTCAAAGTGGCTGTCCAGTTTTCATTTTCAGGAACAATGCATGAATTCCCTGTTGGTCCGCATCTTCTCCATCCTTTAATGTTTTGTTGATGTGGATTTTTCACTTTCTGGTAGGGACGTAGTGGTGCCGCATTATTGGTCAGATTCCTTACTGATATGAGATATTGAACATCTTTATCTATACTGATTTGCATATGCTGATAAGCATCTAGGTCTTTTGCCTGTCTTTTTACAAGGTGATTCATTTCCTTGAGTTTTAACAATTCTTTATGTTCTTTGAATGACAATTATTTGTTATATGTGTCTTTTGCAAACATTTTCTTCTATTCTATAATTTGTCTCGTTTGCTTGCATTGTCTTCCACACAGCAGAAGTCTTTAAAAAAAAAAAAAAAAAAAGGAAGGAAACAAGAACCAGAATACTAGTTATTTTCCTTAAGAATTATGTACTTGTTTCTGTTTTATTTATTTATTCAATTTACATCCTGATTGCAGTCTCCCTCCTCTCCTCCCAAGTCTACCCTCCCACACCTATGCCCCCTCCTCCCGTTCTTCCCTTTTCTTCTCCTCCAAGGAGGGGATGGTCCCACATGGGTACCAGCTCACCCTGACACATTAAGTCACTGCTGCAAAACTAGGCCCACCCTCTCCCACTGAGACCAGACAAGGCAGGCCAGTTAGGAGAGTGGGATTCAAAGACAGGCCTCAGAGTCAGAGAGGGTTCCCTGCTCCAGTTGGGAGACCCACATGAAGACCAAGCTATACATTTGCTACTTATGCGCAGGGGGTCTAGGTCCAGCCCATGGATGCTCTTTGGTTGGTGGTTCAGTCTCTGTAATCCCATGTTAGTTGATTTGGTAGATCTTCTTGTGGAATCCTTGACCCCCTCCTGCTCCCTCAACCAATCCCCCTGCTTTTCCATAGGACTCCCTGAGCTCTGCCTAATGCTTGGCTGTGGGTCTCTGCATCTGTTTCCATCAGCTGCTGGGTGAGGCCGCTCAGAGGAGTTATGCTAGGCTCCTGTCTATAAGCATAGCAGAGGTACATTAATAATATTAGGGATTAGTTCTCTCCCATGGGACGGTCTCAAGCAGGGCCAGCCTTTGGTTGGCCATTCCCTCAATCTTTGCCCCATCTTTGTCCCTGCATATCTTGTAGGCAGGACAAATTTGGGGTCACAGGATTTGTGGGTGGGTTGGTGTCCTCATCCATCCAGTGGAAGTCCTGCCTGGCTGTAGGTGTTCACCACTTCAGGCTCCATATCTCCAGCTGCGAGGAGGCTCAGCATAGGCCCCTTACATTTCCTGGAGCCTATCTGTCTCCTTATATGCCTAAAACTCACTACCAACCCCATGGCTACCTAAATATGCTAACATTTTACCTCTTAGAACTTTTACAGTTTCCTTTCATATGTAAGTATGTTGTTATTTGTGTAAATTGTTATGAAATTTCATAGTATGCATCTAGATTCATACTCTTTCTCAATATTCTGGAAATTTCTTGCTTGTTCTCTATTTTATATGTGGTTGTTTAATAGTTGGGGTTGTTTGCTTAAGAGAGGAATATGATTTTTTGACAAAGATAAGAAAAACTATACTCACATATATGTTTCCAGATTGTTTTGCATATATTGATTATGATGTTACTTATTTTTATTTTTCTTGAGACAAGGCCTTTGTGTATCTTTGAATAGTCTCAGACACATAGAGACTACCCTGCTTCTGCCTCTCAAGTGCTGTGATCAAAACATATGCCACCACAAGCAGCTGCTCTTATTTTATTTTATGTAAAATTATGTATTTTCATGCACATCATATATTGACATGTATACAAATGTTAAACCTAAATCCAGCTTATTATTACAATGTCTTGATTATCATATCTTCACAATATACCTTTGCAGTGAATGGTATTGAATGTCAAAACAAATACATTTTGAAAACTAAATTTGGAGAAATTATCAAAACTCAGAGATGACAAGATAGAATAACTCTATACTAATCCCCCATTTATGAGGTGATATGTCTCAAGTCTCAGGGGAGGCCTAAATATCCATATCCTTACTAACACAGAGAGAAACACATTTAATTTATATGTTAGACACAGTGAGATCCAGGAGGCTGTATGGGAACGCTTTCTGAATGATAGAAGTTCACTTGTACATATATCTATTAATAACTATAAATAACATTAACAAAACAAACTTGAACATCTAATGAAACAGCCACATGAGTGAAAGTAAAAATAAAAGCCAAAATTACTACCAGGCTTGACCATTTATAGCAAATAGATTTACAGAAATATCAGAGAATGAAATTCCATTATATTGAAAATGTAATGGAGCAATAAAACTCTAGTGAAATTATACTTTTTGAAAAAAAACAGAGAAATGATTCTAAAAATGAAATAGGACAGGCAAATTAACAAGTTAAGGGAAGTTAGATTAACACACACACACACACACACACACACACACAGAGAGAGAGAGAGAACTTGTTCAACTGACATACATAGTTACAAAGGTACACACTGTATTCAGATTTTTATATAAATGATGTAAATTTGCTGTTTCCTCAGGACTTATGTTACACAAAATACTAGCGTTTTCCTGTCAAGATGATTCTTCCTTTCTTTTAACACTGTATATTAAAAAATAAGAAAAATTTAAAAAATAAGTGGGAAAAACACTTACTGATAATTAAACAAAAACTTAGATTTACTTTTTTAAAATGTATTCACAATCTTTCTTGAATTCCATTGAGAGCAATGACCTGTGAGTTTAACAATTCTATGGACCTGAGTCCATGGGGTCAGCAGCAGGGCCCTTACTTGCCACACAAAATCAAATATCTTAAAAAATGTCTCTAGTAAACACCAAGATCTAACAAATTTTTATATAGCTTGTATTCTTAATATTCTGAAGTAAGTGCCACAGGAGAAAAAAAGCATAGAATACTATTTGTTTAGAAAACAAATATTATTTTACAGATAATTATATCTTGATAATAGCCTTAAGAGAAAAACATCTTTTTAATGAAATGCTAATTTTATTACTTAGTAAAAGACACAGTTCAACTTTGGTCTCCATGACTTAAAAGCCCATATATGGTAGTTGCACTTCACTAAAAATCTATATTGTTCCACAAAATTCCCTTAGATTGTTTGTGAATATAGAAGCAAATGAGATTTTGCTATGTTACTTATATACCAGCTGCAAAAAATAACACAGAATTATGTTTTCTCTTGTGAATAACATTTGGAAAATAAGGAAAAATTTTAAAAATACGATTTTCCGGTATTTAGTCTCAGAGGAATTTGTAAGTTTCTTCCAACTTTACTCTGATATTAAATTATGAGAATGGCAGGGGCAGTAAATGTTCTAGCCATAGGGAATTATGTATGAGCTGGTCATAACCCAAGTAGCCCATCATGCTGCACAGAGTCTATGGAAATTGCCTTCTGAGGAACAGCTTTTTGTAAAACTATTAAAAACCAGGATATATCGAGCTGATGGCAGGACTGATTTCCTTTTGATAAGATGGAAGCCTTTCTTTCCCTTTTAAATTTATAGTAAAATTTATAGTAAGTATAGTAAGTTTCAGTATACATTGTATTTTTATTTATCTATTAAGAAAACAGCTTTATGAGTTACAACACGAACCCACCTTGTGTATTTTCCTTATCTTTTTCACCTCATCTCTACTGAAATTGAGGGACAAACTGACCCCAAAAATTTACTGATGTTCATTCTTATTTTTTTATGGATAAAATCCTTTGTTTCCAACTTAATCCAACTTCGAATTTCCAAGGCTGTCTCCTGGGAAAACAAGGAGAAACAACAAGGGAAAGACCAATTTAGGAATCTTATATCTTTTTATTTATTTATGAGTATACGTATCTCTGTATGTTGTGCATCATATGTCTCCCTCCACCACTTTTCATCACTTCCTTCAAGGCAGGGCCTCTCTGAATCTGGAACCCGTGTTTTGTAGAACATAGCAAGCCCCAGAAATCCTTGTGTCTCTGCCTTCTCCAAACCTGGGCTTCTAGGTTAGTGTGGGACACCCGATTACTCTGTGGTGCTTTGATCTAAAGTTCAGTCTTCATGATTGCACAGAAAGCAATCTAAATTAATTAACCATTTATCTTTTCTGTGTCAAATTTTGTTTCCATTTTTTTTTTTTATGAATTCATTTTATGTGCTTCTTTGGCAACAGTGAGTATTTAATTACCACTCCTCGGCATATACTAGTTTTATAAACATGAATTTACAGTATTTTATGACTGCAACAATTTTAATTTATCTGACTATGTCAATGGTATACATGTATGCAAGTTATGAACTAGTACATGCTTCTTCCAGGAACATTGGCATTTTCTAAAGCACAGAGAAACTCTTGAAACTAGACAAAACTTGGTTCAGTAAATGGACTTGCTTTTTTTTTTTTTTTTATACATTCAGAAAAAAAATACAACAGTAATCTTTTTTAGTCTTTCATAATTTATAAAATATTTTTAAAATGTTATTTTTCTTGTTTTAATTAATTAATTACTTCACTTTACATCTGAATTATTAAAATTTACAGCTGGATATTCCCTTACATTCCCTAAGAAAAAGGAAAATTAGTGCTGTTAGGTGCCAAACACCTTTATCCCAACTCTCAAGGGGCAGAGGAGGAATGCTTTCTGAGTTCCAGGGTAGCCTGGTCTCCATACTATGTTTCAGATTGTCTGGGGCTGTGTAATGGAATGGTGTCTCAATGCAGTAAAATAAAACAATGAAAAATTGGCTAACTATTACATTTCATTAAGTCTAATATGTGCATTGTGATTCTAGGATTAAAAATTAGATGGATAGGTACAACTAATCTACACTAGTATACAGAGAAGAAGAAGATGAAGAAGAAGAGGAAGTCGGTACAATTTGAAGGCACAAAAGGACATGGTGAGGGCATGATGAGTGGAACCAGAAAATATTGGATGAATTCCTGTGTATCAGTTATTTTAGTCAGCTTTCCATCACTTTGACAAAATACTTGAGCATATCAGCTTAAAGAGGAAAATGAGACTCACACTCTCATGGTTCCTGGAGCCTGTTTATGGGGCCTGGTGAAAGTCAATATTACTGGTGTGGGTGTGAATGAGACATGAATTTTTCTAAAAGCAGAAAAGTTAAGAAGAGTTCTTGATTCAATACTGCATCAGGGCCACACCCCTAATGATTTAACGTCCTTTAACTACTACCTTTGAAGGATGCTAACAGCACCCACAGTATTGGGAACTGGGAAAGAATCTTTCAACAGCTGAAAATTCAGAGACATTGTGGACAATAACAGCAGTTTCTTAGGAGACCCAACCTACTTGCAAATGATTCACTCAGGGTTAGGCTAAGTAATATAAAACACTGGGAAATTATTTTTGTTGTTACAAATTTTAAATACCAGAAACATTAAAGAAATCAGGTAGAATAGACTTTAGTTGAGGAAAAGATAGGATTAGTCAGAACATACAGCGCCGACATTGAAAGCTACTCATATCATTTGGGGGAGAGTATGTATATTTTAGAAGTTGTACCAAAGTAGAAGGGGTGTGCCTTGGATGGGCCCTGGATCTTTCTCAGTTTCTGCTTCTGCTTCTCAGTGAAACAGAACCAAACCTGTAAATGCACGTACAGTTATGAATTTTGTCCAAGCATGTGGGCATATGATTAGACTCAACTTTTAAAGTCAAAACTTTTTCTGTCTTTAATTATTTATGTCAGAAACTTTGTCAGGGCAATGAGAAAAGTTAAGTAGTATGGAAATATTATGAGAGTGGGGTCATTGTCATGACTGATATGATTGTGTGCTCCTTAAATGTTAGGAACTAATTTGTGATAGGGATATAAAAGCTTTTGGAAACACAGGGAATAAAACTCAAGAATTCTGTAAGCTCTGATGAATCTGTAATTCTGCTAACAGTCCTGGACACCAGAATGCAAAGAAGAATTCAAACAGCAAACACTGGGGCTATGAGACTATATACGAGAATAAATACATTGTTTAGAAATTCTCTAAAAGCCATTCATGATTTTATATCACAAACTTGTCTGCATATTGTTTATATCTTATGACGTTGGGGAAGAATTAATTTTAAGTGATAAGCTAGCTTATCAGAGGAAATTTTACTCTATAGGCCTATGGTAATGTGACTTGAGGGCCAATTCATTAAAGATAACTTATTCTCCTTCTCCCAGTAGCCATCAAATGCCAATGGACCCTCAGTTAATGGTGTGATTTCATTTCTACCTTACTTCCTCTGTGCTGGAATTTTTCTGGGTTGAATTTGCACAAGTTTTTTACATGTTGTCATAGTCACTGTATACTCATTTGTAAAACTGCCCTAATGTGTCTGAGAAACACAGTTTTCTTGATATTGGCCAACACTCCAGCTGTTACAAACTTTCTACCCCTATTTTTAAATTTTCTCTGAGCTTTATGAGATGATGATGATGGTGGTGGTAGTGGTGTTGGTGGTTGTGGTGGTGGTGGTGGGGGTGGTGTGTTTGTGTGTGTGTCCAGTTTAGGCAGAAAATTCTACTGACCCTTATTGTTGACCAGTTGAGGGTCTCTATATTAGCTACCATCAAGTACAAGAAGAGATGTTGTGAGCTATGCTTATAGCAAAGGGTTCTTAGGAGACTATTTTCCTGTTAACTCCATGTATGGGTTTCATCTCATGGAGTGGACATTGGGACCAACCTGATGACTATGAATGTGGAGCATTTCTTTAACTGCTTCTCAGCCAAATCAGGAATTATGTCTAGGACTGCACCCCATGTTTTAATTGAATTGTTTGGTTTCTTGGTGTTTAGTGCTTTGTGTTCTTTATATATTTTGGATATTAGTCAGATATATGATTGGTGAATATCTTTTCCCAATTTGTAGGCTACCGTTTTGTTCTACTGACAGTGTCCTTCAGTTTCAAGAGGTCCCATTTATTAGTTGTTGATCTTAGAGCCTTAGCTGTTAGTGTTCTATTCAGGAAGTTGTCTCTTGTGCCAGTGAGTTCAAGGTTCTTCCTCATTTTCCCTTATAATAGAGTTCGTGTTTCTGGTTTTATGTTGAGGTCTTTGATATGCTTGGGCTTGAATTTTGTGCAGGGTGGTAAATATTGACCTATTTGCATTTTTTCTACATGTAGACATCCAGTTAGACTAGCACCATTTGTTGAAGATGCTCTTTTTCCCATTGTATGGTTTGGCTCCTTTGTCAAAAATCAAGCATCCATAGGTGTGTGGGCTTATTTCTGGTTCTTCAATTTGATACCATTGATCAACTAGTCTATTTCTAAGCCAGTACCATGCAGATTTTTAAAATATAGCTCTGTAGTATAGTTTGAATTCAGAGTTGGAAATACCTCCAGAATTTCTCTTGTTGTATATGATTTGATATCTTCTTCAATTTCTTTCTTCAGAGACTTGAAGTTCTTGCCATACAGGTCTTTGGCTTGCTGGATTAGAGTTATACAAAGATACTCTATATTATTTCTGGCCATTGGGAGGAGTGTGGTTGCCATGATTTCTTTCTCAGCCTGTTTGTCATTTGTGTACAGGAGGGCTACTGATTTTTTTTTAATTAATCTTGTATCTAGCCATTTTGCTGAAGGTATTTATCAGTTGTAGGAGTTCTCTGATGAAATTTTGGGGTCACTTTTGAATATTATCGTATCATCTGTGAATGATACTTTGACTTCTTCCTTTCTAATTTATATTCCCTTGAATTTCTCTAGTTGTCCTATTGATCTAGCTAGAACTTCTAGGATATGTTGAAGAGATATGGAGAGAGTGAGCAGCCTTGTCTTCTCCCTAATTTTAGGGGATTGCTTTGAGTTTTTCTCCATCTAATTTAGTGTTGTCTATTTGCTTTATTTTTATGTTTATACCCTTAACTATATTTAGGCATGGGCCTTGTATTCTTGATCTCTCTAAGGCTTTAATCATGAAGGGGTGTTGGATTTTGTCAAAGCCTTTCTGAATCCAGTGAGATGATCAAGTGATTTTTTTTTTATGTGTTTATGTGGTGGATTACGTTGATGGATTTTTATATGTTGACCCATCTCTGTATCACTGGGATGATGTGTTCTTGGATTACATTTGGGGGATTTTATTGAGTATTTTTCTATCAATGTTCGTGAGTAAAATTGCTTAGAAATACTCTTTCTTTGTTGAATCTTTGTGTGGTTTAGGTATCGGAGTGACTGTGGCCTCAGAATGAGTTTGGCAATGTTCCTTCTCTTTCTATTTTGTGGAATAGTTTGAAGAGTATTGGTATTAGCTCTTGTTTAAAAACTAAAACCATCTGGCTTTGGTCTATTTTTGTTGGGAGACATTTGATGGCTGTTTCAATTTCCTTAGGGGTTATAGGGACTATTTAAACTGCTTGCCTGATCTTGATTTAATTTTGGTAGGTGAAATCTATCAAAAAAAATTAATTTCCTTTAGATTTTCCAATTTTGTGTAATACACACTTTTGAAGTAAGACCTAATAATTCTTCAGATTTCCATAGTGTCTGTTGTTATGAACCCCATTTTCATTTCTGATTTTGTTAATTTGGGTTCTGTCTCTCTGCCTTTCAGTTAGTTTAGCGAGGGGTTTGTCTGTCACATTGATTTTTTTCAAAGAACCAGCTTCTGGTTTCGTTGATTCTTTGTCTGCCTGGGAAACCACTGTTTGTGTTTTGGATTCAGCTGTCAAGTTACTACCTGGATCCAGATACTTAGTCTCTGACCTCCTGCCACTCAGAAAAGGTATGCCCTGGACTCTGCCATCTTGAAAATCTAGTTATACTTAATGGCTTTTTTTCCAGAGTAGCAAATTATTTTGTTCAGAAACAAAGCAAAAGTACAGGATAGATACACTGTGAGCCATCAGTGGATCCTGACTGAGATGTACTCAAAAGCACATGGGATATATCCAGGATTTCCTTCATGAACTTAGGAGTTAGAAGAACTTATTACTAAGAACATGCTGAGCGTAGTTTATTCATTTATTTAATCTCTTTATAGGCTGATCTCAGCTTTGTCTCCCACTTCTCCAGTTCCACCTTCCCCTTTATCCTTCCTCTTTCTTTTTAGAGAATGGGATGCCCTCAAGGGGTTCGAACCCACCCTGGCACCAGGAGCTGGAGCAGGTCTAAGTGCAAGGCAACCTAGTTAGGGGAAAGGTATCCAAAGGCAGACAACAGAGTCAGAGACAGCACCTATTTCCATTGTTAGGGGACCCACATGGTGTCCAACTCACATCTGCTACATATGATTGGGGCGTAAGTCCAGCCCATGCATGCTCTTTGGTTGGTGGTTCAGGCTTTGTGAGATCCCATGGGCCATCTTTAGTAAAACTCCTGATTTGCAGACTGTTCTCTATTTTTGGAATTATCAGAGATATCACAGACTACTGTATTTTAGTTTATACACTTATTTATTTTTCCTCCTTAAATATTTGAATCCTATATTCATTCAGTGTTAAATTTTAGTGTTCTTTAACAGTTTAAAGATGAGAGTGGCTCTTTTGATAGGTTTATATTGTCACTATGGGCTTCTTCTACTATTATAAAACAGTACCAGAGATCCTTAGCTTGATTCTAAACATGTGAAATCCATCATAAAGTCATTTTTGTGCATAATGAAATCTGACTATGTAAAATAGTGATCCTTTTTATTGGTAAAGTAATAAGAAAAATATCTTCTTGAGTATATGCAGAACAAAAATGTCTTAATATTTTTCAGGCTATGCCTCTTCAGTTAGTGAAATAAAATGCTTTTATTGTTTATAATACAAGAAATATTTTAAGATAGATTTAAATTTTCATATGTACTGTATAAGTAACAGAAGAGTATCTATATTTAATTTGAAATACAAAAAATCACTTTATAAAAATAACTCATAATATAATAGACACAATGAGAAGTTCATTATGAATGTGTAGATGTGTGTGTTTTGGGAATATTTCTCTTACGTTGCTTTGTAATATTCTATGATTAAAATTATATCAAAATTATAAATAACATATTTAAAGCTCCTAGTTTTAATGAATCAATATAGTACTACTTATTATCTTCCATTTAAATAAAGCAGGTAATGAAAATTAAATCATTAGCTTGGTTACCAACTATTACATACATATATGAATTTAAAATTGTATGTCTTTTTACCAAAGAGCAAAAACCTGTATACAAGTTTATATAAAAACAAACAAAAAAACTACAAAAATAAGAAGTGTCAATGGTACTTATATGGTCAATATGACTATATTGTTCTGAAAACCAACCTGATTACATCATTACTCTTGATTATTCTTTTGGGTGGGCCTTAGTTTGGATGACCTACCATATTAACACTCCCTGAGGGAATCTAGGTTAGACAGAGGAATATTTTCCAAGGATAATCAAATTAAAAGAGTGAAACAGGAGAGAATCATGTCAATGGAGCCTCCTTCATGGTTATTATGAAGCAATTGCTAAAAATTATTTGAAATAACTTAAAATCAATTAGGACCATACACCCTTCTTATCTCCTGGAAATTGATTTTTCTCTATAAATGACATGTGAGAACCCTTACATATTATGAAAGAAAATATATTTTTTAAGAAATATCTGTTGACGATTTAGAATTTTTCTAAGGAGGACTTCCTAGACTAACCTCTGGAAAGCTAGCTGCTCTCCCTCCCATTGTGATTAACTCTGAAGTTGTCCCTTCATTCCAGGAACCTCCTGGAAACTTTAACTCATACATAGACATTTCCCTGCAAGATAGCTTGTCTGGTTAAGTCCATGCAAAATAGATTTTATTTTCTTTAAATATTATAGCAATGTGGACACAGTTGCAAAATACCTACATATTAAGGGTACTATAGTTATTCATTTTATATCATTAGTAATTAGTAGAAGAAGAAGTAGGGAGATGGTAAATCAGTGTGTACCACTACACAGCCGATAGGTACAGGACAGATAAAATGCAACTCCAAAAATATCACATAAATTAGTTAGTTTCAAAATTAATTTATTATATGTCACAATCCCAAGCCTCTGTTTATAAAGAGTAAAGTTTTGTGTCGTATCCATAGGAAACTATAGAAAAATATAAGCCCTGTGGCTACTTGGTAGTCCTAAAAAGTATGTCATCTTGACACTATTGATACTATTGGTTAGAAATGAACACACACTAAGGAGAGGCAGGATCAGTATGACTTTTGCCTTAAGGCTTCAGGTGTTTTGGCAGAGCACGTTTACTGATTCTGAACAGCTGACCATAAATTTTTGTCCTCATTTTTACTAAGAAATACAACAATATATTTATTTTGATAATTATATATCATATATGTTTATATATTTAAATATATAAATTTGTACCAAACATACACTATTAATTAAGGTATTTAATATTTTATCAAAATATTTCTTGATTCTTGGCACTCCCTGAAAATTTTTGTGACAGAATATCTCTCTTGTGTTCCTTACCTTGTCCTAGTCCCAGGCCCAGTTAAAAATGAGATCTAGACCACCTATAATTTTTTTCACTTTATGTGACTTTCAGGAAAGAAACCATAGAAGTATTTTTAAGAATACACTATACACACATGAGCAAGAAGACATAGCTCAGCTAAGGAGCACAAATGTCAAAAATATGCTATATTTGGTTAGAATCAGAATTCTGGTTTTTCTTTAATTGGATAATAAACACTTTGTTAAAGAATTTGATCTGTTATTTCGAAAGTATTCACTGCATCAAGCAAGTCTGTTTAAGGAATAATCTTTAAAATCCCAAATATTTTAGACATTAGCTTCCCAGTTTCATTGTCCATGCTATTTCTACACCTCAGCCTAAAAGCATTTCAGTTTTGCGAATTAATTCAAATGTCAGAAACTCACAAGTATCTTTCATTCTGTTTTTTTTTTTTTTTAAAAATCTGTTTCGCCATAAAAATTGAATGAACTGAGTAAAGGAGTGATTAATGCTGTAGTTAGCCTTTGACCTTACATATATAATTTTGGCTGCCCTCCCAAAGTTTCCATTTTTAATCTTTTTACCAACAGTCCTGGTCTTTATTCACTAAGTCATTTTTTTCCTTAGCAATACAGCGCGTGTATACTTACATATGTCTTTAAAGAATGGCAATGTTGCTGCCACATTCAAATGGCTCTGAGAGAGTTATTGGTTTCCTGCCATGCTGTCTGCTTGCCAGCCACAGATTGGCTTGGTTAAGGAAGAAGCTGTAAACAGCCTATCAACAAGTATTTATACAGATGTTAATGAAACTCAAATTCTCCTAGTGTATTTGTGCCAAATTCCACTTTGGGTTGTCCCTTTATTTGTGAGATATGAGGCAATAATTTCTTTACTAAATACATCCAAACCATTTATACTCTATAAAGAAATTTTTAGTATTTCCAACATGAGCTACATAGAAGCAATCATTTATCAAAATGACTTAAGCTATTTCACAGCACAAGAAGAAGCATTTTGTGTAGCTACAATAATGTCCTCCAAAAGCTTTTGGTAAACAAATGAACTCATCTCTGCTCATGAAACCAAGACTATTTCAAAATTATATTATGGAGAAAAGCCATTAGTGAAAAAGGAAACAGTCATGGGAAAGTTACCACGTGAACTAAAATATAACTACTTAGTTTATTTCTCTGTGCCCTAAATGATAATTGAATCTTAATTTCCCTCAGTATAGGATATTATTCAGAAAATTTAGAAATTTGATTTATTTGAAGCATATGGATTTAATGAGCACCTTTTATTGCCTTTTATGAGGAAAAGGATAATATTTCCATGAATTTTTAAATTACTTCATTTCTTTTGGTGAGCCTCTTAAATACAATTGCTCCCCTCTAGACTTATGTACACTGTAGGCATATGAAGAGGTCATCCTTTTTGGTTCTGTGTTTTGATTTGCCAGTTTTAGTTGACTTTTTTTATTCTGATGTAATTCTGACTTTCAGAGTTGATGTTCCTTCCTCGTCTAGTAATTAAGTTAATCATGCTTAGACACGTGCTATTTTCCATAGGACTTAGGCTTGTATACACACTAAAAAACCTTTGCATTATAGTTCTGCACTTGATAAAAACAGAAAGAACAGCTGTGGCAAGTGTTCCCCTTTCACCGATACTTACTGAGTAGCATCGTTTTATGCATTAGTGTTATTAAGAGCTTATATTGTAAAAGCAAAACACACAAAACAGGAAATTATAATATGGTGTAATGAAAGATAGCCTGAAGTTCCTTGACAGTCGTCTGAGATGAGCATCCTTGTTCTAGTCACCTCTTGTTGCTGTGGCCTAATACCCACAGCAGAAGAAACATAAAGGTGGAAAGATTTTCTTTTGGTCGATAGCTTCAGGTCGTCATGACAGGGAAAATGTGGCACATTTGATGTCCATGAAAAGTTAACTGGGGCCATGCTTCTCAGACTTTTATCAACTTGATACAAACTACAATCATCAGGGAAGAGGAAATATCTATTGAGAAAATGCTTTCAGATAGCATTTCTTGATAAATAGTTAATGTGGGCATGCCTGCCTCCTCGGAGTGCTGCCACTTCCGATCTAGTTGTCCTGGGTTCTATAAGAAAGCAATCTAAGCGGGGCATTACAAACAAACCAGTAAGCAGCACTTCTCCATGGCCTCTGGATCCAACTTCTGCCTCTAGTTTGCTTCCCCGATTGAGTTCCTGCCTAACTCTCCTCCATAATGGACAGTGATCCCCAGATTAGTATTGGGCAGTATTTAATCACAGCAGCAAAAGCCAAACTAGGACAAATTGGTACCACAGAGTGAGATATTACTGAGATTGGCTTGATTATACATCTTCAGGGGAGAACTATACAAGAATTTTGGAGTTTGCAGCTGGAAAGGCTATTGAGTGCTTAGAATTTAATAAGCTGTTGTGGGAATTTTGGAATGATGACAGAGGTCCAGATGATAGGGTTTTGCCGTATGAAGTCTCAGACTAGAGCAAAGATTAACAGGGCTATTCATGTGATATATTTGAAATAACAGCTTGTGGTTTCTGGTCAGCTAGGGCTGAAGAAACAGCAGTTAAGAGACAAGATCCACTGAAGTGAAACTGATTTATTGGGACAATTGGTGCTGCTTAAATAGGACTGAAACATCAGCCCTGATTAAGAAAGAACAACATCATTGAAATGCCTTTAGGGGAATATTTCCTCAGAGTCAACACAAAGAAGCTGTGGTCTGTAAGTGGTGAAGTAAGGAAGGCTGCAACACATGCTGGCAGCCAAGTTTGGTAATATCTAGGGGGTCTTCCAAATGTTACTGATTTTGACAGCATGGGGATCATAGAGAGACAGATGAAGTATGGCACTATGCTTCAGGGTTGGAGTCCTTGAGGAGAGGTCATTGGTGAAGTATACCCTTATTTATGATGGATAATATCAGCATATTGGAGATGCCAGGACAATAGGAGGGTGACATCAAAACAAAAACAAAACAAACAAAACAAACCCCCACAACAGGTGTATGGCAAGCAGGAGCCTCATAGACAAGTAGTATGTGTGGATAGCAGAAGAGAAGTAGAGCTTCCCGAGACTTCTAGAGCCCAGAAGACCATGAGTGAGTTCCAGACACTGGACAGTGAGCCGTTAGTACTACTCAAATCTTGTTTTGCTTTGATCTAGTTGTAATTGTGCCATGGTTCTTTCCTCTTGGGGAAAAAATGCAACATATTTCTTTTTAATTTTATAAGATCTTATAGTTGAGAGCTATTGAACTTTAAAAAATGTTGGCTACTTCTTTTAAAAAGTACTTTTATCATGGGAGAATAGCAAAATAAAAGGATACAGAGGGTCCTAGAAATCTACAAGTAGAACAATATGATAGGCAGATTTGGGCCCAGGGGTCCCGCTCAAACTAAGGCACCAGCCAAGGACAATACAGGAGGTAAACTTTAAACCCCTTCCCAGATCTAGCCAATGGTCAGAATATTCTCCACAGTTGAGTGGAGAGTGTGATATGACTTTCTCACGTACTATGGTGCCTCACATTTGACCATGTCCCCTGGAGGAGGAGACCTGGTGGCACTCAGAGGAAGGACAGCAGGTAGCCAAGAAGAGACTTGATACCCTATGAGAATATATAGGGGGAGGTAATCCCCTTCAGGAACAGTCATAGGGGAGGGGAATAATGGGAAAATGGGGGGAATGGGGGGGGAGGAATGGGAGGATACAAGGGATGGGATAAACATTGAGATGTAACAAGAATAAATTAATAAAAAAAAGAAGAAAAAAAGTACTTTTATGTATTTAAATATTTAATGGCTATGGGACTTTTATATTATGTTTTGTTTTATGTAATATTTTTATTATGTGTTATGTTTTGACATTAATATTATATAACGAAGATAAAAAAGAAAGGCATGTTATGGTTTAACTGTGACAGGTTTGTATACAAATCTACCAATATGGAAACTGTGCTAGTTAGTGTTTTTGGTCAACCTCTCACAAATTAGAGTCTTCTGGAAAAAGACAAGGACTCTCAACTGAAAAAAAAATGTCTCAATCAAATTAGCCTGCAAGAAGTCTGCAGAGCATTTTCATGAGGAATGAACCATGATTGAAGGCCCCGGCCACTGTAGCCAGTGCAACACTTAAGCAGATGATCCCAGGTTGTCTAAGAAAGCTACCTGAATGAGACTTGAGAAGAAAGCCAATAAGCCACAGACCTCTATGGTCTCTGATTTGGTTTCTGCCTCCAAAGTTCTGTTTTGGTCGAGTTTCTGCCTTGGCTTCCTTCAGTAAACACAATGATCAGGATTTATAAGCCAAATGAATTCTGTCCTGCCAAAGTTGTTTTGGTTCATATTTTATCACAGTGGTAGAATCCAAAGTAGGACAGTGGCTCTGCTTTTGTCTTGGTGAATTATGACATGGAAAGCTTCAAAGGCCCAACCTTAATGGTCTAAATCCCCCTGACCATATGCTAATGACTTCACAGAATCCCAAAACAGTACTGCCAACGGGACCAAGTATCCAAACCATACCAAAACCTAACCAAATCTAAGTATAAAGTACATTGTTGAAAGTTAGATAGTTTGCTCTAAAGAATGTCATTATTGAAGAGAAAGCACAGGGGCACAAGAAGCTGGGTAAGTAAATTTTATATGGTTTTATCCAAAAATTTAAAAGATGCTTTTCAAGCTCTAAAGCAAAACTTGTCTGCTAGTAAAAAACAAAAACACTTTATTATTCAAAGGCAGGTGAAAAACAAGATTTTCAAGTGTTTGTATAATGGGCTATCAATTAAATTTGTGTTAGCTTTTTGTCTGTGTTACAAACAATTCAACTAAAGGAAAGAAAGAATTATTTTGCCTCCCAATATCAGAGCTTGCAATTTATGGAGTTGGTTGTTTTGTGCCAAAGGGAAGGGAGGGTGAGGGGAGGGAGGGAGGGAGGGAAGGAGGAGAGAGAGAGAGAGAGAGAGAGAGAGAGAGAGAGAGAGAGAGAGAGAGAGAGACAGAGAGAGACAGAGAGAGAGAGAGAGAGAGAGAGAGAGAGACAGAGAGAGAGGAGAGAGAGAGAGAGACAGAGACAGACAGACAGAGAGAGACAGAAAAAGAGACAGACAGAGGCAGTAACAGAGACAGAGAGATAAAGACAACCAGACAAAGATAGTGGGGGCAGGGGTAGTTGAAATGGCATAGGCTTTTGAAACCTTAAAACCTGCCCTCAATGATCTATTGTCTCCACCCAGGCTACACCTCCTAATTCTTCCCAAACAATTCTACCAGACAGGGACCAAAATTTCAAATAAAGAAGCCCATGGGGCATCCTCATTCAAACCATAGAGTAAGTTTCTAACTCCCCAAAATATATCAGTGTGTTAATTTGTTGAACAGTTCTAATGAACTGGCATCAAGAATAAGCCATTTTGCAGAAGCATTAATAGGAGGTAAGTTAGATTATTTTATTAGTTTAAGACACCACATTAGACAATAAGAGGAAGTAGAGGAATAGCTGGAGGAAATTATGCAAAGCTGTTCTGATACTTACCTACTACACAAGGCCTATACTAGGTCAAGTCCTGCAACATTTCATCAGGAAGGGGTTACAGAGTCCCCACCTCTCAATGGGGGTCTAATGACAATTAAAGGTTGTTGGCAAAGGGGTGTCATTATCTTCATTGATGTTGACACAGAAACTATGCTCCAGTAAATAATCTATGTGTGCTCTTGCTAGCAGCCCTAATCAAACTCAGTGAGCCACATGCAATACAATACTTGAAAGTGGAGGTGGGGGGAGAATTGCTGGAAGGGTTTTTACATGGGATTTAATGGGGAATGAGAGAAAGCCTGTGCTTTATCAAAATGGTTGAAGTGTAGAAAATAGGGTCAATATTAATGGTACATCATGGAGGTAAAAACACTATATATTTAGGTGTTAGTGTTAAAGAAGGAGCAGCCAGGGCTCTTTGCAGAATGTCTGGTCCAGGTGAACTGGAAGTTCAAGAGCAACATCAGTCTTGGTGGTGATGGGGATGATGATGATGATGATGATGATGATGATGATGATGATGATGCCAAGCAAGGTCTCTGAAGTCCATCTGAAAATATAAGATATTTATAGGCTTAAGAGGGAAGTTATTTATTCCGCAATGTCCAATTTACTAGCACTATGAGATAGGAAACTATGTATATTCAGTTGTCATCAGAAGCCAGTTTATTATGAGGCATGTAATAAGGGGTTTATCTATCCACATATACTCCAACAAACCAACATCTAAAAAGCAATCTATTAAAAATTCTGAAGGAAATCAAATCAAAATGTGGTTTATATGGTATTTATAGAAGAACACCGGCCTGTATATTTTAACAGAGAAGTCACTGATAATATTGAAAGAATATGCTTTTAGATAAGAGAATGTAAAGGCTTATATTGGTTGAGTTGAATTTCGTTTTCTCATTTCTCACTTGCTATAGGCTAGGCTATCTTTAAATTTGCACTTATCACTTAACCTTAATCTCTAGAATTATGGAAAATAAGGGAGGGCCCCCACGCCCATATTGGATTGAGGATATAACATTTACAAATATTTTTTTTCTTTGCTATAATAGGAATTGAAGCCCAAGCCCTACACATGCTAGGTAAGCTCTCTGCTACTCAACCAATTCTCAGCCCTCAATCTTTAGTTAGTACAATTTCAAATTAGCAAAATAAGATTGCAGAAAATTGCAAAAGAATTTTTCTCTTTTTTGTTTTATTTATTTAATTAATTTATTCATATTACATCTCAATTGTTATCCCATCACTTGTATCCTCCCATTCCTCCTCCCTCCCGCTTTCACCCTATTCCCCTCCTCTATGACTGTGACTGAGGGGGACCTCCTCCCCCACTATATGGTCATAGGCTATCAAGTCTCATCTTGGTAGCCTGCTTCAGAGAAAGAATAAGCAGGCTACAAAATAATTTTGTAAAAGACAAAATAAAGACAAAAATAAACAGAAGGATTTTGTTGTAGAAGACAAATCATTGAGATACAAGCCACATGTCACAAGAGAAAAATGACATATAATCGGGAAGATATTCAGGACACACACACAACTGCAAACCTAAAAAGATGGCCTTTTGGAAATATATTAAAATTGAAATCAACAATGAACAAGAAAAATATTTTCACCATTAATAGAGAATGGATTTATGCTTAGTTAGCAATTTGAGATAATGAGAAACAGTTTTTCACTAATATAAAATTAGTAAGTAACTATATGGGCTAATGTTGTTTACCTACCAGTAAAGAAATAAATGATGGCTATAGTTGACAATATTGTCCAATTATCAATAGCTTTTAAAGTATTTAACATGCTAACATGGAGGAAGGATTCAGTGAACTATATTTGTCTAACATTTAAACACTATGTGCCAATATATGCCAGATCTACCACGTTTCCCAAAATATTTATAGTTTCAGACATGGTTTCTTTAAATTCACCTTAAAAGTAAATTAAATAGGATGGTAAAATTCTAATCCCCAAGGGCCTAGAGAGATAGCTTCAAGGTTAAGAACATTTACTGATATGTAGTAGACTGGAGTTCAATTCCCAATATTCACATAACAGCTCCAACCATTTAGAACTCCATGTCCAGGGTTGCTGGACCAGCTTCCAAGGACACTGCATGCATATGATATACACATGTACATGCAAACAAAATATATATTGAAGCAAACAAGCTTATGACTAAAAACAAACAAACAAACAAAGACAAAAACAAACCCTACCTTAAAATGTTACCCAGTATCTGGCTTTGGAAAGTGGATATTTTTTCAAGTTTTCTTTCCATGAACATTTTGCTTAATAAATTGTGTATACTAATTACACAGCATTTTTCTATTGAGTTCAACAATTACCTTAATTAAAATTCCTCCATGCTATGGTTTAAAGTAATCAGAAATATGGTAAGAATCAAAGGAAGTTGTCTTTCTGATGCACAAGCTACGGAGCCTAGATGAAGCAGAATGGCAGGGAAAGTAGAGTATGTCATGGATTTGGCCTCCTACAGGCAACATAGCGCTTTCGTCAACATTGAAGGCAAGACTTAGGACACATCATGGCCAGAGACCTTAAAGTAATACAAACCTCTGCTATGTTTCCTAACAAAGATGCTGAAGCGGGACTAATGAATGATTCAGAGAGAAATTTGCACTTGGGTGTTCTGCTCAGTGACAGAGTAATCTTGTAGAGGTTTAGCTTGGATGGGATCATACCCTTCAGTGTTAAAGTACTTCCGGCATACAGTCAGCTGAGTTCACATTGTGCTTGTTCTGGTTCTTACATTGATCTTCAGTCAAGGTACCAGACTATGTTTAAATGATGGTCCATGTGAATTGGTCTCTTACAATGAATATGTGCTCTTTACAGAGAAATGGCTTAGAGCTTGGAATCCTTCTGTGAAAGCACTTAGTGTTATGAAGAGTTGGAGAAAATTAATAAGTGACTACAACAGTAAATGCCAGTCCTAAAGAAATAGACCAAAAATATTTTTAAGCTAGATACACTTGTAATACATATTGAGGATTAAGGTTTTAACTTTGGCTGAGCTGACCATCAAACTCACTAATGTCTTTTAACATCTTCTTGACTGGAAAACCAGAATCATTTCACAGACCTCTACAGGAAAGAGAGAAGTAAGGTGTTCATTCTCATCACAATCAACATTATGGCTGCCAAATTTTGTGCAAACATTGAAGTGTTTTTTATGCATCTGCTGTGAACTTTAAGGCATGCTTAACTTTCCAAAGAACTTAGAAACATTCTGATTTCTAGGTCAAGAAAGAAGTAAAAGAATGTCTCAAATTAATAAATTTGCCATGTGATTTTCTTTTACTCATTTGTTCCTTTTTAAAAAACGAACAGTGTCTTGCTCTGGCTTGCCTGACAATTGTCATGTAGCCTAGACAAACCTTGCAAGCTTGTATCAGAACCTCTAAATTCTGTGATTACTGCTGCACTTGGAAACGCTGGAATTTTTAACTACAATATTTTACAGTTTTATATCCTTGTGACTTTAGTTGCCATGAATTAATATTAGAAACATGAAGTCTATCAAGTTCATAAAGCGAGCAAGCCCTTAACAAGTATGAGGGCTCTAAGAAAGAAGCAGGGCAAGCTGTGGTGCTAAGCAGTGCTGCACAACAAATGCTCTTTGGTATAATTCTGAAATGTGTGGCAGTGACATAGCAATAAAGGCTGTTGAGGTTTCTAAACACACACACACACACACACACACACACACACACACACACACACTGAGAGAGAAACAGAGAGATTCTTGTAATTTAACATGAAGACTGTTTTCTGCATGTTGGGTTTTCACACACGTACCTCAGATGTATATTGAATATGAGCTCACCTGGACCACATTATGTGGTATGTGTAGAACAGAGGACACTTTTTGAGAATCAGTTTCTTCCTTTTGTCATCTATGCAAATAACACAAAGAAAATCAGTATTTTGCATAATTATATTCACTATTAATATTAAAAACAGTATTAGCTTACACATAGTTCAGTTTTGTAAAATCAAAATCCTTTTTAAACACCTTCATTATAGTCTCTAAATTCTACTGTATATGACGATGTTATAAGGACAATTGGATGTTAAAATAAGCCTAAAAGTAAACTTGTTAATAAGAGTAAAAGCCTACTGTTTCCCCAAATCAACCCCAGGTTTTCTAATTGATACTTAATTTAAACAATGGTAGCTGCATTAAAATTTTTCTTTTATTCTTCAAATAGATGTGATTGAAACTCAAACAGGAAAGATGCTTACTTTTTTAAAAAAAATTTGTTGACTTTATATCCTGATTGTAGGCCCTTCCTTGTCGCCCCCTGGTCCCACCCTCGCTCCCTTCCCTAATCCTCAGAAAGAGGGAGCCCTCCTTCCTATCATCTGACCTCAGCCTATCAAGTCTGAACTGCCTGTATCCTCTTCCTTTGTGGCCTAGCAAGGCTGATGCTGAGAATCTTATGGAAGAGTTGGGAGCTAGAAGGACCTGGAGGGGACAGGAGCTCCACAAAGAGACTAATGGAGCCAACAAATCCAGGAGGCAGGTGTGGGAGGGTACTGCAGAGACTGATGCACCAACCAAGGACCATGCATGGTGAGGACTAGGCCAAATGTAGTAGATAGATAGGCAGCACAGTCTACTTGTGGGTCCCATAATATGCGGAGTAGCGGCTACCTCTGACATGGACTCTGGTGCCCACTTGCTGAAGATGCTTACTTTTTAATGACTGGTATTATTTAGTAACCATGCATTAGTCAATACTTTTATTATGATGAAATTCTTAGCATTGTAAGAGCTACCTGCCATTGTTCCACTTCTTGGAATAACGAAGACACATGTTTATTCCAAGATGAAGAGGAAGATGCACTCTCCAAGGCAACCACTGCAAGTGAAAAGTTAGAAAGGAGTAAGGAGTACACCTACCAGTGGCTTCATACACAAGTTGGCTTTCCTGAAGCAACGAGTTCCAGAAACCTGAAATGGTGAGGTCATGTTTTTAATTAGATTTTTGTATTGTAAACATGTCTTGAAAAGTGAAACCTGGGTTAATTGTGCTAAAACAAACACAACTTCATAGCCAAGCACCAGAGGCTTTCAACAGAGTAGATTTAACAGTTTTTTATAGTTTCCATCATAAAATGCTTAGGAAGAACTCTATTCTTTACTGCTTAAAAACAATGCGTAAACCCTGCAGTCTCTTCTGCTTCCTAACGTTTAAGTGTGTTGACCAATACTGTTGCTGGGCCAATGTATAGATTTAAGTGTGTTGTCCAATACTGCTGCTGGGCCAATGTATAGATTTAAGTGTGTTGTCCAATACTGCTGCTGGGCCAATGTATAGATTTAAGTGTGTTGTCCAATACTGCTGCTGGGCCAATGAATAGATTTTTTTGTAAAGAAAATGGTTATTTGTAGCATCGATGGCTACTATTCCAGATTAAAATATTTTGACAATATATTTGACTTCAACTTTCATATCAAAGCAAAATGAAAATGGAAGCATTTTGTTATTTGTCATATTTTTTATGAACAAAGAAAGAAGCAAAATCATCAGTAGGTCACATCTTATTTTGAATTATTCTAATTAATGCAAACATAAATTTATGTCGTATTCAATTAATCAGGTTGACTGAATTTATAGTAATAGCATCCTTAGAATTATAACAAGTGCAACAGAACCTATTATCAATGTTAACTTGACATAAGAGATCTTATTCAGAGGTTAAAGTATTAATGTAGATGTGGTAGAGTGGAAAATATAAATGATTTTTTGACTGTGAATTTAAATGTTTAAACACTTAATATTATCACTTACTAGTAAATAAAGTCTGTATCCTGTCTAAGAAACAAATATTCCTCAGAATTTTTATTTATTAAATATAAAAGATTTCTTTAATATAGTAAAATAATTACTTACAGATACAAAATTGCTCTCTTTCATTCTCTCTCCCTCTCTCTCTCTCTCTCTCTCTCTCTCTCTCTCTCTCTCTCTCTCTCTCGTGTGTGTGTGTGTGTGTGTGTGTGTGTGTGTGTGTGTGTGTGTGTGTGTGCATTTTGGGATGAGTATGTATATGTGTGCAGGTGCACATGTATGTATATTATGTTGAAATCAAAAGTCAACTATTATTTTCGTTCCTCAGAACCCTCTGTCTTATTTAACAATTTTGTACAGTGTGTGTTTTGATCTTACTGACTTCCTTCCCCAACTCTTCCTAGGTCCCAAACTCCTCTACCCACACAATTTGTTTCTATTTTTGTTGTTGTTGTTGTTATTTTAACTCCACAATATTTTTTAAGATGTGGTCTCTTGTGAGACTGGGAATTACTGATTTAGGGTAGGTTGGTTGTCCAACACGCCTAGGGATCTGTTTATAGCCCCCACCCCATCCCATCACCACAGTCTTTGATTCTTAGGCCACCATGCCTAAAGTTCTCATGCATGGCAAGCTCTTTAGTTACTGACCCATCACTACAGCTTCCAAGACAACAAAAATATAAAATAAAATATTAAACTACTGTAAATATATAGTGGTATGCACTAAACATAGTAGAGCATTAGAGATAGAAAACTTTGCCTGTCTCAAGTGAAAGTTTATGATTGGAAAAACTAGGAGGGATGATGCAGGCCTGTAATCCCAGTACTTGGAGGTGATAACAAATGAACCAGGAGTTCGACCTGTCTTTGATTCTATGGTGAGTGTGAGTCTAGCCTGGGCTGCTTGAGACCCTGTCTCAAAGTGCCAAAGAAAAAGGGAGCGAGGAGCAAGTGAATATAATTAAAATACACTTAGATTAAGTAACTATCACTGTTGGTACTTTCAAGTTTTTGTTCACTGCTGTTTATAATTTTAAATGATGGGTAGTATTAAAATATTATTTAGAAATTAATTTTTGTGTAAAAAATAGTGAAAGTATATGTATGTAACATGTGCATTTATTATATGTAATATAGTTTAAAGCTGTTCTCACTACTTTATAAATAAAGACATTTGAGCATTTAAAAATATTCTTATTCAATATTCATGCTGTAACTTGTTTTCCTTTTTGTGTCACCATGTAGCCATCACTTCTTGCCTGAGCTAGATCCAGATGTGCTTAATGGCGGAAGAGTTCAGCTTGTGGTAAGAAATATGTTTAAAGTTACAGAAAAATGAAAAATGTTATAGGCACAAGTCCTCAATAAAAACACTTTACAATATGCTCATAACATGTTTAAACTATGAAAAATCACAACTGTATCTACTTTGGGACAACCTCAAATGCCATGTGTTACAATAATAATGTCTTTTCTTGACGTCCAATATAATGTTACAAGATGACCATGTTTAAAATAATAATTTTATTTGACATATGTAAAAATATAACATGTTACCATTTTTAAACAAAATTACTCAGGATGGGAAATTGCTTAATGAGATTATTTTCCTAAAATCATAAGAGTTGAATTTGTAGGTTACACTGGAAACAAACAGCCATGATTTCCCAACTTGGAAAATCAAGCGCTATTAAAAGTAACAAGTGATTGCCAGCTTAACTCTTCTAAGTTTTATGGAGTACATTGGTACTTGTATAAGTATCACTAGAGCTTTAAGGTCAGACTCTAAATATGGTAACAAAAATGTAGTCTTGGAACTGGAATGCATATGCTTAAATTCACTTTTCTGTAAGCTACTTGAAGAAAGACTTCAGAAAGAGAAAAAAGTGGTCACCATGAAGTCTAGAAAATTGTATCTCATAAAATGGGACATTTTCAGTGTCATCTCAGAAACTTTCAAAGAAGACAGCATCATGATTGGTGAGCATATGGTACTTCTATAGTTGATGAAAGTGGATGACACCTCCATTTACAAAAACTAACAAGTATTCCTTGCTGAGATCCTACGCTGACCACGAAAACACATTATACCATTTTGTTTTCCATGGAGAATTTTATGTCCAAAGATTCTTTATGATAAAAAATAATATTGTAGCTTTCAGAGCATTTACATACCATTTTCTTGAACAAATTTTTCAATGACTTTCCTGAATTTGATTAATAATTATAGAATATATAAATGTATATAAATATGTGTCTGTGTGATATACAATACATAGTGAAAGGAAGAGGTAAAAATCTCTTTAAATATTTTCTTGTATTTAAGTAAAATTATTCTGTGAGAGTATCATAGATATGACCCTAGAAATAGTAGTCTGGCAAGCTGTTTATATATATATTATTATCTATATTTTTGTACATATTTTAGTGGACACTTTTGAGAAAGAAAAAAGAGAACAGGCACTAAAAGACAACAAAGTATTAATCATGTAGATAAATATTAATATTACTAATATTATTAAACTTCAATATTATAGCATGAGGCTTAATCAGTGCAAATTTCTGCATGTTGAGTAGTTAGGAAATAATATCTCTGCCTAAGCAAGGCTAAAGCATGTTTCATAACCAAAAGAAATTGGAAAATAAAAGAAAATGTTATTTTATATTTTAAAATATATTAGGAAATATGTCAGCAACATTAAAATTATATTGATAAATGAATCGAATTAATAATCATATCAAGTTCTGAGATGTTCCAGAGAATATCTGTATTTCAGATTATTCTGGAAGTAGATTCAGATTTTGATATTTAGGGATATGGATTTATTGAATTGAATTCCATGTTCCATGTTAACATATCTTTTGGGGTTTAATTTTTCAATAATTGATTAGGTAACCATATTGTTGAGATATTATGTGTGTAAGTTCCCTGTTGTTTCTAAGATACATAATGGTGCCGACGACTCCTGACCCTCTCTGTTATAATCTTTCTATAACCTCTTCTGAGATGTTCCCTGAGGCTTGGGTGTAGGAGTTTTGCATCCGCTAGAGTTGAGAAAACCAGAATCATCTAGTTCCTGTACTGTGATCAATTGTGGTTTTCTGTAATGGTCTGTTTGCTGCTGCAAAGCAAACTCTCTTTTGTTTTGTCTTGATTCAAGGTGAGAGCTACACTTCTCTGTGGGTGTAAGTGTATGTTTGAGAATACAGTTAGGAATTATGCTGGGTTGGTAAGCAGTGGTAGTAGGGTCTCCTTTCTAATCCATAATCTTACTAGTTTCAGGTAGTTGGTTAGATATCCAGTACCAGGAATGACTTACCTCTTGTTGAGTGTGCTTTTGAGTCTAATTAATTAGACAGCTCTGGGTTAACACCAAGGTATGAACGCCATGCTTGCGTATCTTGGTGTGCAAGGCATTGTGATTCATGCTGCTACAGAAGGGATAACAATTGAGTTGTAATCTGAATAAATTCATTAAATTTAAAAAAGGGAAAAAATAAAATAAAAAAGAAGGGAGAAATCTCATAGGACTCACCTCCAAGCAAATATAGGCAATTAATGACACTGATAGTGGGAGAGTCAGTCATTCCTAGGAATGACGTCCCTAATCAGTTATACCAATTGGTCTGCCCTGAAATCAAATATATAAAAGCAACATTAAACAAGCTCAGCAGATTGTATTTGTACATTTCTATGTATATGTATATAACAATATAATAATACTATATATGTAACAATCATAAAGAGAAGGAGGCTATTTGATGAGAGAGTTAAGGAAAGATTATATAGCCAGTCTTGGAAAAGAAATTGACACTTTTTTATAAAGTTAAACATACATGCAACAGATGAGCTAACAGCACTTCTACTGAACTCTTCTTTTTTTCTCTCAAAGGAAGGAACATTCATTAAAACTAACAGTACTACAAGGGCTGGATATGATCAAAATAGCTTGTATGGAATTCTCAAAGAATTTTGAAAAGTATTTATTTTAATTACAGCACAATATTTTATAGTAGTTTTTTATAATAGCTCCAAAACTTAACCAAAGTCCACTCAGTGATTGAAAATATAACAAATAGTGGAATACTGGTAAAAATGAATGTCCAACAAAATTATTGCATGGCAATAAGCAAGAAAATTATTAGCCCAGAGAGCAAATATGATTCTAAATAAGAAGAGTTTATCTCAGATTGTTGTATAGTATAATGCTGTAGAATTTCTCTTATGGAACATTCTGGAAATCACAGGGTGAAGAATTAGTAGCAAATCAGTTGTTGCTAGTTAGCCTGAGAATGGCTGAGAGTAAATGCTTCTCTTTGAGAATAGTGAAATAGTTATTTGACTTGGTTATAATCAAAGTTATAGCAATATATACCTATGCTGAAAATCAATAGAACTACAAGCAAAACAAATACTGCATGTAAAGCTCAAGATATAACAGCCTCTGTTAAGTCCATTGGTTGACTTCTTAGAAACAAGAGCAATTTTATATTTTTATATAGAAATAACTGGGGAAGCTAGGCTTAGGTTGGAAAGGAAAAGTTTGGAACTGTTTGATGCAACTTTCTTTAATTAAAATTTTTTCAAACTGGGAATTTTAATAACAATTTAACATTATTGAAGTTTATTAGTTTATGAATTTCATTATAGATAAATTATATAGAGAGATACTTAAAGCATGTAAATATCTTACCCACTTCATCTCATATAGTGAGATGATGAAGTGAATCTATTCAATGATAATTAGCTAGAAAGCATATTCATAATTCAGCTCTGTGAAAATCAAAGTAAGGTTTTAACGCCAAGAAACAGTAAAATTAATTGGATATTTGTAGTATTTATAAAGATTTGTACAAAACCTACAAATTATTGAAACACTTAAAATGAGCAGATTGTTTCGATCTTACAGATTCAATATAGAGTGAAAAAGCATCTTACAAGAAATTGTTAAACTTCATATTAGTTGTTGAAACAGTAGACTCATATTTAGCAGTGAGGACACTTGCTGAGAACATCATTATTTTTTCTTGGATTTGTTGTGTGAAGTTCATATTCTGCACTTTCTCAAATCTAGATATCCTGAGTCTATCTCTTGATATGACCTCTCCTTACAAATTACAGAGTGTACAATATGTGTACAAACGGTTCAGGTGTAGTAAATCATACTTCTCTAGAGTCAGCCTATATCTTTATAAATAGAATTTTACTCTAAAGCAATGGTAAAATTATATTAGTCAATAGATAACAAAATCTTTTATTACTGCTGTCAATTTTTATGTACTGTCTAAAATTATATTGCTACACTTTTACATGATTGGCTATGTGGTAGATATTTTTACACCAATATTACAATGATTCTGATGTTGTTGGGCAGTTAGACGTTTCACCTCCAGTATAATATAGTGGACTAGTATGAAATATGAAAGACATTGTTAACAAAAGCTTCCTTCTGAGGACATGTTAATGTGCTCCCAAAAGAGGTTCAGTAGATTAATAAAGCAAACAAACAAACATTATAAGAGAGCTTACAGGAAATTTCATCATTTAAACACTTGGTTTTTCTTTCTTTTTTTTTCTTTCCTTTTTTATTATTAATTTTTTCAAATTACATCTCAGTTGTTAGCCCATCCCTTGTATCCTCCCATTCCTCCCTCCCTCCCGCTTTCCCCCCTATTCCCCTCCCCTATGTCTGTGACTGAGGGGGACCTCCTCCCCCTGTATATGCTCATAGGGTATCGAGTCTCTTCTTGGTGACCTATTATCCTTCCTCTGAGTGCCACCAGGCGTCCCCATCCAAGGGTCATGGTCAAATATGGGGCACCAGAGTTTGTGTGAAAGTCAGGTCTCCTTCTCCACTTAATGGTGGAGAATGTCCTGTCCATCGGCTAGTCTGGGTAGGGGTTCGAAGTTTACTGCCTATATTTTCCTTGGCTGGTGCCATAGTTTGAGGAGGACCCCAGGGCCCAGACCCGCCTGTAGTTTTCCAGGACCCTATAGATCCTTCTATTTCCTCATTCTCCCAGGCATCTCACACCTAAATTCTCAATAGGATGTCCTCCCCTCTGACCCACTTTCCCGGTAGGTAAAGTTTTTCTTGGGGATGTACCCCTTGGACTAGTGTCTCGATGTAAGTGAGTATATACCATTTAACTCTTTTTGCTTCTGGGTGAACTCACTCATTATGATAATTTTTAGTTCAATCCATTTGTCCACAAATTTCAGAAATTCCCTGTTTTTAATAGCTGAGTAGTATTCCATAATGTAAATGTACCACAGTTTCTTTATCCATTCTTCTACTGAGGGACACGTAGGCTGTTTCCATGTTCTGGCTATTATGAATAAGGCAGCTATGAACATGGTTGAGCATATGTCCCTGTTGTGTGGTAGTGCATCTTCTGGGTATATTCCAAGGAGTGGAATAGCTGGGTCTTGAGGAAGCCCTATTCCCATTTTTCTGAGAAAGCGCCAGATAGATTTCCAAAGTGGTTGTACTAGTTTGCATTCCCACCAGCAATACAGGAGTGTTCCTCTTTCTCCACATCCTCGCCAGCCTGTGGTGTCAGTTGAGTTATTGATCTTAGCCATTCTGATGGGTGTAAGATGGAATTTCAGTGTCATTTTGATTTGCATTTCTCTGATGACTAACGAGGTCGAGCATTTCTTTAAGTGTTTCTCAGCCATTTGATATTCCTCTGTTGAGAATTCTCTGTTTAGTTCTGAGCCCCATTTCTTGGTTTGGTGGTGTTTAATTTCTTGAGTTCTTTATATATTTTGGATATTAGACCTTTGTCAGATGAAGAGTTGGTGAAGATCTTTTCCCAGTCTATAGGCTGTCGCTTTGTTCTCTTGACAGTGTCACCTGCCTTACAGAAGCTTCTCAGCCATGACCTTAAGGCATGGGCTGTTGGTGTTCTGTTCAGGAAGTTGTCTCCTGTGCCTATGTGTTCCAGACTCTTCCCCACTTTTTCCTCTAACTGGATTAATGTCTCTGGCTTTGGGTTGAGGTCTTTAATCCACTTGGACTTGAGTTTTGTGCATGGTGACAAATAGGGGTCTAATTGCATTTTTCTACATGTAGACATCCAGTTAGACCAGCACCATTTGTTGAAGATACTGTTGTTTTTCCATTGAATGGGTTTGGCTTCTTTGTCAAAAATCAAGTCTCTCTTAAGATGAAGTCTAGGTGATAAGCATCTGGGTATTTGTTTTTGAAACATGGTATTAGGGAGATTGAGCCATGGCTGAGTGCTTAAGACCACTAGTTGCTCTCGAAGTAAAACAAAAAAAGTGTTCGTGCATTTAAATATTTAACTTTAAAATTTGATGCTCTATGGTTTGAATTTGAGATGTAGTTCAAAAGTTTGTTTATGGAGGGCTTAATAAGTTTATTCATTATTTCATATGCCAATAGTTGTTTCTGACTACTCTATAATATATACAAATTTAAAATGTGTTATACATAATAAATGTTCATAAATGAAACTTTAAAACTAAATTTATTTGAGAAAAACACAATATATTTAATATTTTTGTGAGTGACACTGAGAAGGTGTGAAAAGAAAGGGAAAGAAAATGGCAAACCAGATATGGTGTATGTTTGTAATCTCATCACTAGAGTGTTCCAAGACCACCAGAAAAAGGAGACAGAGTTCCAGTGAAGAAAAGAGAAGAATTAGGGAAGAAAGAGGAGAAGAGGAAGAGGGGAGGAGGAGAAGGGGAGGAGGGAGGGCAGAGGAAGACAGTGAGGGGTGAGAGGGTAGAGGAGAGCAGTGGGAAGGCACAGGAGTGTGCAGAGGGTGAGGAGGAAATATCTAAAGCTGAAAGGGGATATTTAGATTCGGGTTTCTAGAGTCTATGTAACTCCTCATTACACAGAGATAACTTTTTAACTACACTGGTGGTTTCTTGTCTTTGTTTCGCTGTGTTTAAATTTTCCTCCCATCAAACATTTAGGACAATACTCTCACAGGGATCCAATTATGCAGTGGTTTGGAGTAGATCCCATCCAGTTAGAGGCTGTCTTGCTTTTTTATAATAGCATATTCCCCATTTCACAGCTCAGTTTTGATGAATTCCTAATGAAACCAGACATTGTGTAAGAGAAGAGCCTATAGGTAAGAAGCAATTATATTGATGCTAAGTATCAACCTAATACAGTAATAAAAGTACAAAAGTAAATTCAGATGAACTGAACATCCCATTGGCTGCATGAAATATGTCTTGAAATTACAATGTATTTAACATTACCCCAAATTAGAACATTTAAAGTATATATTTTACATTGATAATAGTTATAATGAAAGGATGTAGATAGTCTGTGATGCAATGGTACAAAATATGGAAAATTCATTTAAAGGATTCTTGATAGAAAATAGCACTATACCCAGGATAAATACAAATATTGGAAAAATAATCCAATATGACATCTCTAACACTTAATTAGTATTAAATAGTATACTTGGTTAGTAAGTAATGTTAAGCTGTTTAAAGTTTCACCCGCTGCTTTTAAGATTGATTTTCATCAAAATTACTGTACTAAAATGTTTTCTTTTGTTGTGCAGACTCAAATAGCAAGCCTCAATTTTAAAATCGGCTCTTATTTGCAAAAAATGCTCTGACATAGTGCATTTGTTCTGCCTGGGCAGCAATAAAGGATTGTGGTATCATTTTGAAGAAGGTTGTTTGACAGAGCCTGTTTGTTTATTTGGGGTAAAGTGAGCTGCGTTCAGAAAATGCCATATTTTGTTTCATGATTGTATACATTCTGTTCCATTGCTCCCAGGCAAGGCTTGTAAGCAGAGAAGACACGGATTTAGACCTTTTTTCCACAACCAGTGGAAGTGTTTTGTCTGTGAACAAAGAAAAAAAGAGCCAGTCACACAGATTCTCAACGGGATCCTCAAGTAAGCTATGGTTTCCTTCAGAAATAATTTAGAAATCACAGATGAATTGATGGAAGCTAATGCCAGCAAGCATTCTTTTACAGATAGGGGGTAGGGTGCCAGCCACCAGTGCTACCCACAAAGTGGCTTTGACCTCTTTTCTTCCTTTACATGTCTTCTTTGATATAGACCAAATTAAATTATATGTAAAATTAACGGCATCAGTATTCCTTTAATTATACTATGTAAACCAAGGTTTTTCTCTCCGCCACTCTCCTGAGCATATTGAATTCTTTGATCTTTTATCTGAAGAGTTTTAGGATAACTTTTAAAAGTTAAGCTTGCATGTTAAAAAAGAGAATTTGAGCTTTTCCATTAATAAATGTTGTAGAGAAAATTACTTTTTAAAGAAAATTTCAATGTAGCAGAATTTTACAAGATAGAAGGTTAAATGAATATGATTTCTAAAAGTTCGCTGTTACAGATGAACTTACTGTCATACCTACCTCACCTGTCTATTATTTGTCATGTACAGATATATGAATTACATCAAGAAAGTATATATTAGTTATAAACTCTGAAAAAAGCAAATATGGAAAAACATTGTTATCTTGAGGCACTTTATGTAAATAATTCCTCAGCTCTTCTGAGCCTTCACTTAATTTATAATCTACACAATTTGAAGTATCCTATAATCTGTTAGGCTACACTAATATGAAAAGTGTTTTATTTCATATCATATGTGCTAAATAAGTTAATAAACACAGTGAAATGCAAGCCTACACATAAGACCATACTGCATTATAATTACTCATGTGAAAGCTTGAATACTTCTTGATCTTATACTTATGCAAAATAAATATTCTATCTGCTGTGAAAATTCAATAATCTAGTTGGTGCTTTCTAGATAAAACCTGAAAATGATTTTGGCCTCTCATTTTTCATCCAGGTACTTAGACCTTTATAGATTATAAGAATTTATATCCCTTTATGCATACAGTTTAATTGTGACATATGTTGGGTTGCTTTTATAAAACTTATTTCAATAAGTCTAATTTGCATTTATTTATAGATTTTGAAGATCTTACAATTGTTGCATTTTTATTACTTGATTACAGAATCAAGTCAGTTTCTCTGTATGATTTAAAACATTTTAGGTTTGTTAACATAATTAAAGTTCCTTATCTAATGTAAGTCTCTGGGTTCTTGTTAAAATATGCTGATTACATGAATTTCAACTGCGGCCCATATATATATATACATATACATATATATATACGTATATATATATATATATATATATAAAATGATATATATCATATACAGTGAACGTCAGTTTCAATTACTGTAGGAAACATGAATAATCTGGAATGAAAAAAACACAAAATGCTGTTTTCACACTATACAGGTTATCAAAACTTTTCTTCAGGATTTGGGTTTAGTTTACTCACAGAAGGCTGGCTTAGCAAGCACAGACCCTGAGTGTGATCCTTAGCACTGAAAAATGAAATAATATAAAAGGAAAGAAAGAAACAACACTTACAAGAAGCTCTTTTTCATCATATATCATCAGGAAGTTAAAACTGAAATGGTTCAATAAACCGGCAATTAAACTGTAACACACAACTCAGTGGTTCATATGACATCGAACCACAGATTATAGAGTATATATAATCATTAAATAGAGTTCATGAATTCTCTTATTTAGCTTATTCTTTCGTATTTGCCTTTGTATTATTTCTAAATTTTTAACTCTGTGTAAATGTGTTGTGAGCATAATCGAATACGTTCTGTTATCCTAACCCAACTCCTACAGACTCCCATCTCAACCAAATACCGTCTGTGAGGCATTAAAATAATGCTGTGCCCACTGCACACCGCCATTCCCATTAGTTGATGATAGACGACTGTATTGCAAAGACCGGCAATCTTTAAATATTCTTAGCAGGTGAAAGTTTAAGATAAACCACTTTAGAAAAAGCTTATATTAAACAACAAAATGATTAGATAAAGTACATAGTCATTGTGGTTATTAACCTTCTCTGACATCAGCACAGTTTAATTGTAAAGACTGTGAGCTCTTACATCAAACACATGGTTCTACTGTGGAGAATTGCTGTAAGAACCAACTAGAAACCATTTAGAAAAAATCAGGTCAAAGTAATTGATTAATAAGTGTTTTTATAATCACCATCTAGGCATAGCATCTGACTTATTATACTGAGATCTCCAGTGCACAGGCTAGTTGGATTTGTTTATTTATTTGTTTATTTATTTATTTAATCTCTTTACAGCCTGATCCCAGACACTTCCCTCCTCTCCTCCCAGCCCCACCCTCATGCCCCCTTCCCCTGCTGCCCCACCTTCTTCTCAGAGGAAGGGAGGACCCCTAGGGGGACCAACTCTCCCAAGCACATTACATCTCAGCAGGCCTAAGCACATCCTCTCTCACTTAGGCCTGACAAGACAGACCAGCTAGGGGAAGGGATCCAGAATATATATGAACTTTACTCTTAGTCACTTGACCAAAACTTGCTTTAGTCTTTTAGTCTATAGAGATCCACTGACCATTAAAGATTTTACAAACTGCACTTCAATGGCCCTGGCCAACTACTTATAGCTTTGAAAACTCGGTTTCTTTTCTTCTCTCTCTCTCTTTCTCTCTCTCTCTCTCTCTCTCTCTCTCTCTCTCTCTCTCTCTCTCTCTCTCCCACCCCCACCCCACTCAAAACTTGTCACCTTGTTAACACTAAAGCATTTCTTTTTTACTTTATAAGCCAAATCTACAGAGTACTTTGTGGGTCATAGCTGTGAAGCTGTCTTTGAGCCTTTGGACTATTCTAGACATTTCCCTTTGCTGTTGCAATAATAGTCTAATGTGTATTCTTTGTGATCAGATCGACTAATCATTACATCCCAGGTCTACTATCAAAGACAAGTCATATGGCTATGGGTAAATTACTTTCTAAGGAGAAACTCACTCTCTGTAAGAATGTTTCCTCTACAGGGTATTATGAAAAATGAGTAAAAATGTGTAAAGCAGGTCACACATTAATTACTATATTGTAAGGACTCGAAAAATAGGATCTACTGCTGGCTTTTGTTAAAGTGCTTGTGTCCCATCGCATAATTTTAAACAAACCCACAGTAGAATTTCCTTCATTTTATGTGTTCTTTTACTATGCCAGTTATCACAAGCCATGTGTCTTGGCATTCAGAATTCTCTAACTTTCCCCCTTTTCTTTTCGTCTTTATTTCTCCTCAAAAGAAGCCCAGATTACAATCACTCTCTAGATTTCTGAACTTACATAAAGTTTTCAATGAAAGAATGGAGGTTTCTTTGTTATCCAGAACTTGTATGTCAAAAGAGCTTCTTAGTTAAATAATGTTTACATAAAATATTTCTATTAATTATTTTGTCTTAGTCTTTTTTCATCTCATTTATATTATGTAACATGCATTATAATAATTAATTTTACTGTAAATGTAATTTCTTAGTTTTATGTTTATACTTTATTATTTTTTGTTGACAGCTAATATAAATAAGATTGAAGAATTTAACAAATTAGTTTTTACTTCCCTCTAAAAAAGAGGGCAGCAAACTGTCTCTGTCATTTTCTCATTTTGGAAGCTGCTAACCTGCACTTCCTGTCTACTCAGTTAATTTATTTTATTTCTTCCCAAGTCTCTGATGGGGTTGAAGACCAGATAGTTTACTTTTACAATTAAGCTTAGTTGTTTAGGGGTTAAGATGTTTTTAAGTCTAGATAGATGTTTTATGTTAATAGAGATGAGATATGGCCGATATTGTTTTACATTAGCATTTTAGAAGCACCAAGATAGGAAAGAAGTTTTCTTCAAGGTTGACAAATACAAATAGCCAAAACACTATGAATGTAACATTTATATAATTCCTGATTGTCTCATGGCTCTCCTTGCTGTAGTTAGTTTACTGTATATATGTGTAATAATAAAAATGTATACATAAAAAAAGAAAAATTAAAAAATAAGTAATAAAGGTGTGGATCTTATGCTTAAAGATAAGGACAGCAGAAACTTGAATCCTCCCATTTATATATTATTGGAGGAAGAGTAGAACATAAATTTTCTCAAACCCTTTATTGGATATCCACTGTCTCTGCATACCCATGATGGTGACTTCTGAGCATCACTGAGCTTTCTAGATAGCCTTTATTTTTATAGTTAGCAAAGAAAGGAGATCCACAGTAGCTCTGTAGTATTCAATAATAAACCCTGAGTCATGTCCTTGTTTGGATATATAGAAACTTTTCATTACTTGTTAACAAGTTACTGAAGTATACACTTTTCTGGTTATAGAAATCAATATTATTCAGAAGTGACTCAATTAATGTAATTGCATTGAGGGTGGAAGCCCTTTCACAAGCAGTGTGCTTCTCTTATACTGAGAATGACAGTTGGGAAATGAAGCAAAAGAAGCCTTTTAAATGGAGGCAAATATTAAATTGTAATATAAGTTTGTAGACCATTGCCCAAACTTCCTTGGTTAGAGGTTCAACATAATGAAGAAATAAAAAGAATAGAACAGAAAGTAATAGAGTGTTTATCAAATACCAAAGCAATGTTAGTTAAGACGAAATTGGAAACGAAGTTTAGGTTTTGCTAAGTCTTAAGACAGAAAGCTTAACTTTCTTCCTAAGAATGAATATCTAATGAAGACTTCAGAAAAATAACTGATTGTGTTCTGACTCAAATATATTGACACCAATTTTGTAGTTCTCTTACCAATGTTGTGATCAAAGGCATGAAACGCAGTGGTTGACACCTGTGCCTGGTGTCTTATGCACACTGAGAGGCTGTAGTAGTAGCTAAAGCGAAAGCAAATTCTAAAGATGACCATTACTTGTACTCCAGATGGAATGAGCACATCTTCTTAATAAACTTTACACATTTTCGAGCCGAGCACCATTGACGTGTTGCGCATTGATGCACATCCATCTGTACAAATGCGTAGGTGTGAGTGTCTAACTTGGGCTAAGCTACATCTGTTATCCTATGCTGAATGAATTTAGTGCCTAAGTATGATGACGTATTTGTATTGTTATATAAGCCACACATTCAGATAGCAACTCAGATATCTACAGTGTTTAGAACACTTCTATAAGCCAAAAATGAAAAGTTTATTTTTATATGCTGATAAAGAGAAGACACATTGACAATATAGATGTATTGATATATTTATAATCATGTTTTCCCATTATGTTATCTTTCAGTGAATATATTACATTGCTAAACAAAAAGAAAATCTATATACAACTTTCAAAACTGTGTGTGAGATTTAGAGACAAAATACAATATTTTTTCCTGTATCAAAACAGCATACTATGATGGAATTCAACCAACACGAATATGAGCTCTTTAAGACCTTGGCCTTTATAGTTGGAAATTTTTCTCCCAGAAACACTAAACAGATTCTACTGGCCACAGTCATGTCATACTAATTTTGTAAGTTTATGGTTCTTGTTCTCCACTCCTGGAGCACATGTTCCACATCAGGGACTTCATGAAATATTTTCAGTTCCTAGGAAAGCTCCCTCATGTATGGCAGGCCCTTCACATATATTGGCTGTGTGAATGCATGGATGAATATGTGAATTCATGGGTACATGGAATTCCCTTGAATACATAGCAGCTAAGGAGAGTGTCTGACGTTTCCTTCTTCCTTCACAAGACTCGTGGTATCTGATGAAGGAAGCTAAAGTCTTAGTAGAAACTAACAGTGGTTTTTCTAGTGTCTACAAGATCTGCCATGACCCCAGTCCTCACACTTATAAGCTTTCATGAGAACAAGCTGTCAGTATATAAAGGATTTCATTTCAGATGAGTTTTCCAAATAAGCCAATATGAAACCCAACTTCTATGGTCCCTACTTGTATGAAATTAACACATCGTTTGTTTATTCAAACGGGAGAGTGGAGTAGACAATGGTGAAATGGTGTATCACAGAAGGAAGAGCACAGAGAGGGCCGCCCTGTCTATCCACCGTCGTGCTTTTCATCTTTATAAATATACTCTGGGGATTTTTGCTTTTGATTTGGTCTGGTAACTTGGGGAAGTTTATCAGAGGGCACACTGTACTAACACCCCGGCTAAAAACCCCAAAGCATCATCCTCTTACAATGCTTCCCAAAAAAAATCTTTTCAGGAATAAGCTAGAACATGGATTTCATTTTAAGAGACAAATTCTTTTTATTGAAATTTTATTATGTTTTATAAACATATACATTTATGTTATTACACATGAGTAAGATAAACTGCATACGGCAGGAAGAATTATATAAATGTTACATTCATAGTGATTTGACTATTTGTATTTGGCAAACGTGAAGTAAACATCTCTCCTATCTTGTTGGGTCTAAATTTCTGAATGAAGATTAATATATATCATATCTCATCTCTATTTACTTAAAACATCTATCCTGATATAAAACCATTTTAACCCCTAGCCTACTAAGCTTAATTGAAAGACTAAACTATCTTGTCTTCAAACCCATCAGAGAATTGAGAAGAGATAAAACCATACTTGAATGAACCCGGAGTTCTGGTTAGCAGAGTCCAAAATGAAAAAATGACTGAGACAGTTCACAGCCTGAAGAGTCACCCAACACCCTCTGTAACGTTAGAGCATCACCTTCATCATCTTTAGCCTTCTGGCCCAATATATCTCACAGACATATTTGTGAGTCAGGAACTATTGAGAACTTGTTTGCCTGACTTGGCAGAGTTTGGCTCTCGACTCTGCCTGCATCTAAACTTGCCCGTTTTTAGCCAGAATTCTGTCTGTGGTGGAAATGAGGACATTTTGCCCACTGGCTTGTTTGACACATTTAAAGCTAACTCCATAAAGAGGTTCTTTGATGCGCCTCATCTTCTTTAAGGCAGGCTGGGTGTTGCCAGGAGTTAACTCATCTTGTTGTCAAAGAATCTTTAGAATAATAAAAGCAGATTTAAATGCCATATTCTGTAGGTCTCTAAGATTTTTGAAGACCTTTTAAAAATATTCGACCTCATATATCTATAAATCATATCTATTAGACCTAGAATATATATGATTGTGATAAAATTAGACTAGTTTTTGACATGAGCATGATTTGCATCAATATACAAAATTCAATACCATTGAGTTAAAAAAAATAACCTTATTTGTGAGCAACAATTAGGGCCTTAAGATGTGAAGTAGATTCAATAATCTACCTTCTGTTCTATCCTCCTTCTATATTTCTATAACCCTCTTTCTTTCTTTTCAGCTCCTATTCTCCTTACCTACAACAGAAAGATAAAGGAAAAGAGACACGTCTGTGAGTCAAGCCTAGTTTCCTCTCTGTAAAAGACCAATAATACATATAACCAACTCCCACTGAAAATAAGCATCTGTAGACCCAGAGAGTAAACAGAAACCTATCCAACACCCCTTAGAGGAAATAGGACGTTATTCTCTTAAGGTTTCTTCAGGCTGATTTAGGGTGAATAATTCCTTTGAAGGCCCCCCAAAATTGGAGAAAATGGTTAAATAAGCCAGAGATATCATTTGTGGTCCATTTTGCAAAAGTTGTGAAATCCAGGCTTAATATGAGTCCTGTGTGGGACAGTCTGAACTGCTGAACCAATTGGGATCAGAAACTTTCTACAATGCTTTCCTAGATAAATTCTTAAAGGAATATCCTTACTGCAAATCATATTATGAGGGTGCGTTTATTGGTAACTAGTAATAACTTGATAATGAACGTGAATTTATAAGTTCATTGCTAAATTATTGCTTTCTGAATAGAATAACACCATGTGTATTAATTATGAGAGTTCATATGTATGTGTGTATATATATATGTATATATATATATATATATATATAAAACATTTGTATACAAAGTAAATTGGGCCCATTTTTCTGTCTACAAAAGACACAGCTTGGAAATACTAAGTACTAATATTTTATTCACAATGCTAATAATTTAGGCATAAATTTAAAAAAAGCTATGTCACTAAACAGACATTTATTGATCATCATATATAAATCAGCGACCATTATGTATTATAAATATAATTCCACATTAAATATCTAAATTCTAATATTGTAAAAACATTAGATAGTCTCTGTCTCTTGAATTAAAAAAAATAACAGTATTTCTTATGTGAAATACCTTTGATTTTCTCTCTGAAAGCACCAAAAATATATTCCATTCTACAAACATCTGCTACTATTCCAAAGTATTCAGTTTTGTTGTTTGAGGACCATTGCATGTAGTGGTTTACAACCATCTCTTTCAACACTAATCAGGGACACATGATTAAATGAAGTTGCATGTTTTCAAAGAATCGCCATCAAAGATAGCAGTTATCATCTGAGTATATGTAGTAACTACCACTAAGATTATTCTGAATGGACTGCTGATATGAGAGACTCCTGATGCTTCCAAACTTAAGAGTGCCATGACACTTAATATGGCTGTCATTGTGAAATAAAACCTGTTTAAAATCAATAAATATAAAAGGTATAGAAGTATAAAATATTTTAATAAGATGATTATTACATTTAAAATATTTTGTGGGTATAGGATCAGTACACAATATATATGGATAGATAAATGATAGATATATAGATAGCTAGATATAAAGAAATAGGTTTTTACTATATTCATATGTTAATAACTTGTCTTCATTTTAGTCTTATATACCTGATTTCCAAATAAGGGATGAGGCTTTCCCTTCCAGTGATTGTACAAACAGATATCTACCTCAAATGTCTTCCTTTCTAATGATTTTGTCCATACTGCTATTGCATTAAATAAGTATAGGCATAAATTTACAAATGTCTGTGACTCGGGTGTTCTATACAATAAAATCTGAGATTATTATTGTCATTTTTATTTTATAGAGATGTAAAAATCAGCAGAAATGCTACGCTGATATCACAAAGAATTATTACTATTATAGTTACTACTATATAGTTAATCTCGCCAGTGTAAAGCTATTAACTTTAAGGTTGCTTTTTAATGTGTGTGTGTGTGTGTGTGTGTGTGTGTGTGTTTGTGTGTCCATTTGTGGGTGTGCAAGTGCACATGCACTCACACACGCCACACTGTGCTTTAGTAGAGTTCAGGAGATAAATTATGAGAACTGATTCTTTCCTTCAACTAGACCAATAGGCTTGAGAGCAAGTATTTTATTACTGACCTGTGTTACTATTCCAAGGCTCTTTCTTATTCTGGTTGCTTCGGGTGGTCTTGTTTTTTTCTGTTATGTGATGGTAGTTTGTTTGTTTTAGGTTTTTGTTTTTGTTTTTGTTTTTGTTAAAAATTATTGGGCAGGAACTTTAAATTTTATAAACTTAATCAATCTTCACATTTTATCACTGAAGTACTTGACATTTAATTAAACAAACACTGACATTTCAACTCTTAGAATATTCTAGTGAGCAAAATGCATAATTAAAATTCATCTTTATGACACAAAAGCCATGTTCATATGGTTAGCAGACTCCTATAATAAAAATAACATTTAAAATTCTCTTAGTATATTTGAACCAATTATACTATCCAAATTCTGAAACAGCTTAAGGAAACAGTAAGCAATAATTTAAGTCCAATTAAATATAACAGTTGTTAGTAACCACAGAATAACATTTTTAGATCTAAATCAGCAGCTAGTTTAAACATAAATTTACGCAATCCGAAGAAAGACACATTTCATCTGCCCTTACCATGGGATAATAGCTGAACATGTCAGCTACATTTATTCCTTGCGGAATTTTTAAAACGTGACATTTTTAAAAGAGAAGATCCATGCATGTTCTATTGATAATGAGTACATCATAATGTTTCTAACTATAGCATTTTAATTCTTCCATTTTTCCTTCATGACAATTTTCTTCAATTGTGTTAATCTATTTTTTTCTTGTATATCATTATTGTTTCTTTCAAACTAATTTCTTACACTAGTTAATGTGGTACAAAAGTAAATGGGTGTGGTCAGATGCACCTGCCGCATGAAGAAGCTGAAGTGCAGTGACACAGTAAATCCTCAGGCTACTCGTGTTTCCTGTTGCCAAATGTCTCTCTGCTAAGAACTAATAAGCATGAAAGGGGATTCCATACATTTTTGGGGGGAGGAAATCTATCCACAAGTCCTCACTCTCTGAGACTTTGGAAGTAAGCATTTGTTTTATACGACTTCCATATGAAGACAGTAAAGATGAAATTTAAGAGAACAGAGTCACAGGGGAAGCCACTACAGTATAACCGTTCCTGATATTATTTGCTTCACGGAAGGAAACTGACCAGAGAGTGCCCTGGAAAAACAGGAACTAGACAGTGTCTGCAGCAGATGCGTAAGCACACATGATGAGACGGCGTGTGGACTAGAGTAATGTTTTAAACTGAGGCTGGTGAGGACGTGAACTTGAAAGTCCAACTGAGGTTTTAAAGGTTCATATTTTAAAGGCTGTAATAAACATTTTAGAAATTACTAAAAAAGAAAAAGCGTAATTTTGCTACAATATACTTTGCCAAAATTAACATGAGGCAGAGATGTCAAAAGATGCATACAATTTTAAATACAGAGTTACATTTGGGCTAGATAGTACCAAATGAATCCATATGTTAAGCTGAGATAAAAATATACATTTAATCATTTATGCTATCTATGACACTGTTCCTTAGTTATAGATATGTGCGGACCCTTAGGTGTTAATATATTGAAACAGAATATAGTTCTGAAAAAAATATTTTAAAAAGTAATTGGAGGTAGACTTCTCCCAAATCAGCATGAGCATTGTGACTTTCAGAGTCTGACTTTTTTATATAATTTATTCACATTATATCCCAATTATTATCCCCTTGCTCTTATCTTCCTGTTGCCACTCTCACTCCCTCTTCCTTTAAAAGCCCATTTAAGAACAAAATTATCTAGGAGAAAGTGAGTGTTAAAAATGTTGATTATTACCATTTAGATGTAACAAGAATAAATTATATAAAAATTTAAAAAAAGAGAGCTGACATATAAATAATGGTTATGCAGTATTATGTATCTGATCAAAACTTTTCTGTAAATGAGTAAATAGAGCAAGTTTGTTTTTCTGAAGAAAACAACTGACAACATTTGTGATCAGCAGTAAAATTTGAGTTTTAAAGAGAAAAAAATGTTCATTATTAAATTTCACTCTTTGAATAACTAGGTGCACCTTTGATTATCTGGTTAATATATATTTAAAAGACCAATATCTATCTAATATGAAATCAAGAAATCAGGGTTATACAAAACAATTACCACTAGAAAGAAGTGTTTGTGGTAACTTGGAGCCACATAAAAGGGTGGTAGTCTATTTTTGAAACAAATCACACAGGACTTAGATTTTTATTACCCAAATCAAATCACCAACGTTAAAATCCTCCAGGAGGAAAATGATCAATATGATCAAAGATAAGCACAGGATACATAGGAGCAAAACAAAACTTTAGTATCCATGTTTGCTGCATGCTCTAGCCAAGTTTGTGTGTTCACAAAGCACCTGCAAGGACTAATAAAGGGTAACTCAACAAGCGCATGCTAAAAGTAGGAAAACCTGAAAACAGTGCATACTGTAAGGTGATCTTTTTAAAAAAGAATCCAAATCAAATATAGATGGCAGTCATTATAGAAGTTCTAACCAGGCAAATTACATTCTATTCTATACAATAAATTATTGTATGTGATACGTTTTAACTTTTGTGTATGCTTTTTCAAAATAAATATACTTTGTTAATGCTAAATATTTGTATTATACATATTGGCATTTTGAAGACACAACCCCTCCCCCCTCCAAAAAAGAGAAAGTAAACATAGACATCTTACTAATACTGATAACCAACATTGTGGATGTATTCATTACTATTAAGGGTACCCAACCTATTGTTTTCATTTATTTCTCTCTTAAATAGTAAAAAGACTAAATATCAGCTAAATTCGGTGGTGTGCACTTTCAAGGCTGGCACACAGGAAACAGAGGCAGGTGGATCTCTTTGAGTTCCAGGATTGCCTTGTGTAAATAGTGAGCTTTCTAGGCCATCCGAGGCTACATAGTCTTATACTCTTCCCCAAAAAACAAACAATAAAAATTGTCACTGTTCAGTTGCAATTTGGGGAATAAGAAAAATTCTGTTAATAATTTTCAATATATAGAAAACCTTTAATTCTTTAAACAATATTTAATATCTCGAGAGCAAGCAAAATGACATTGAGGAAATCTGCACATGCCACAAATAACCTGTGTCTCTTTTATTTGTATTCTTGGCCTTAAATTTGAAATTTACCCAAATTTCATCCAAAATCAAGGTTGAACATAGCAGTTGTCTTTAAAAGTGTTATTTGAAGTCTGTCCTATCTTTTCTGCTTCGCATTTGACCAGTGAACTAATTCTTAGCACTTAAATTAATGTAAATGCTTTGCTGCTAGAAATTTGTTCTGGTCACTTTCATTAAAATGTTGACTTTTTTTCATCCATGCTTTACTCATGCTGTATCCGCTGTAAAGTAATACAATATGGGAAAGCCTTTGAAAAGGTTTTGTATCCAGACACATAGTGTTGAGTATATTGATGAAAATCCAATGACGTATTACTATACATCATGAGATTTCTATTTTGACCTGTTTAACAGGTTTTTTTTATACATACCAGAAGAGGCATTCAGAGCATTTTACATATTAAATTACTTATCAAAACACAGTATATATAGACCTTGACATTTGTTAAGGAACCAAGGATTAAATCTAAAAATAAAAATAAAAAATTTTAACCACCAGAACAAATCTTGAGCAAAACATAGATCACGGGGCAAAGAAGTGGTTTCTCGGAAATAGTCTACACTCATGAGGACACGTTTTTAGCACAACTGTGAGAGACCAATTGGCTGATTTCTATGATCACCTGAAAATATTCAACCGATTGTTATTAAAAAATAAAATCCATAACAATAATACTGCAGAAAGGTACTGCTAAAATCCCTTTGGCCATATTTTTCTGTTCCTGGAGCTCTCTTCAGTTTGGTATGTCTAACTCCAATATCAATTTTTTGAAGCAAGAATCTTTTGCTGTTTTATTTCCATGTAAGTAATTTTCGAACAATTATACATTGACCGTATTAAATTGCTTTTTATTTCTGTGTCTCATTCTTAGAGTAATCATGGGATAAAGTAATGACTTTATTATGAGCACCAATACGTGATTCCTTCACAGATGTGTTTTTACTCTTCAATTTATTTTCAATGTTTCTAATGATTTGAGACTTTATATGATAACAAAGACTCACACTAATGCAATGAGAAAATAAGCCGTATGGATTACTGCTTAAATTGTTCGTTTACACACAGCAAGATAATGAACTCAAGCACTTAACCACACCTAAACTATTGTCTTAGAAAAAAAATCTCTGTGCTCACTGCAATAGCGCTTATTTTTGAAGCCTAATCCCCTAGTTGTCAATTCACTAACAGCATACTTCACAATTGCTGTGAATTCATCCCATAATGTTTTCTAAATTGTAGTTATTATTTCCTGACTGGACTACACTAAACAAGGGAAAATTTATAAACAGCCTTTGTGAATATGGGAGTTGCACGAGGGTAATACAAGATTTGAACACTCACCAGCAAATCCAAAATAACAGTGCCAACGTTGTAGCATTAAAGAAACAAATGGGCCACGTGGTAAATTTCTAGGAAGAGAATCCTTCAGAATGCAGAAACACTGCTAGAATCAGACCGTGTTGTTTTAATTCATTCCAGTCTAGTTTTTGAAATAATTGTTGCAGAAGTGTGTAAAATTGTCTCCTTTTAGATGCATTTTTGGCGTTTTGTTTAAAACTTTTATTAAGGACAAAGTATGTGAATCATACATGTTGTAATTAGATAGCTTCACACAGAGTGATATTAAGCAATAATATAATAAGCAATGCTGTTGACATCAATTTTAAAGTTCATACTATTTCTACCTGTGACTTTGGGTAATGCTTGCAACAATTTGAATTAGCTATCCCTATTTGAGCAACACATTTAGCTAGATAGTAATGAAAATCTGCTCACTTTTATTAATTTTATTTTTAGTATGAGTATACTATTTCTCAGATGCCTTGCAGTCCCACACTCAGCCCTAGACACACACACACGTGCACACATGTGCACTCACACACATGTGTATTTATATGTATATATGAATATATTTTTTCATCAAAACATGCATAGTTTGTTCTAAGAGTTTTAGTTTCTTGAGTGTAATGAGAATTTGCTCTTACTGCTTTTTAAAAAGTCTAAAGTAGACATTTCATCTTGTTATTTGAGGAAAAATTAAATTAGATCTTTCCAAAATAAAACAGTGAGAAAGAGGCTGTGCTGTCAACATACCCCACGGCGTCCTATAGACTACTGGTTTATTATCAGGGAAATCTCTGCTTCATGCCTGGACCATCACTATTACTTGAATGCACTCTCCCATTCTGCAGTCTCCCCAACACGGATAGATTAACACAAGGTAAATCTGGCCACATGTGGAAGCCAACTGCAGTTGTCATTTCTCTGCCTTACTAGTTTCTCTGCTGAGATTGAGTTCAGGGCGTGCCAGCTGAGAAGTCTCTCAACTCCTGAACTGTGTCCTGTCTCCATCAGTCTTTGGTCCTCAGGTAGTAATTTCTTTGTGTCCTCAAAACCCTTTCCAGAAACAATAGGTTTTAGTCCCCTGCCCACACACACACTTTCCAGAAATACTTTTTGTAAACTTTCAGGAACATTTGCTCCTTTGCAGACACTCCATACCTTCTCTGAATTTGTTTTGTCACAGTATTAACACTAGAAAGTAAAGTGTAGCACTCTGCTTGTGAGAATATGTGAAATGTTTTTGAAGTTTATACTCATATCATCTTATACCAAATTTAAATCGCAAAGCACTGCCCAAGAAGGGATTGCCCTTGTGCTTAATTCTTCTAAATGCTTTTAAATATATTGGAATTTTCATTAGAATATATAACCTAAATAGAAAAGGGTTTTGGAAGTTTGTTTTGTTTCCTCTAAACTGATTTAAACATGATGGCATCACAATGGAGAGTCATGTGGTTTGAACCTTTGCCTCAAGCCAGTATTGAGGAAGCCCTGGAATGTGTCTTTCTTCTGCTTTTACAGTGGTTCCCCCACAAATACAGCCCTGTTGCTTAATCCCCAGGAGATTTGAAGCAGATGAGCGTAAACCTTTAATAGGATTCTTGATATGGCATCTTGCTGAACAAAACATGCTTTGTCTACTTGCCCATTTCTGCCACTACCAATTGTTTTAACTTTTACTTTTCTACAGGTAATCTATAACTGGTTCCAGATAAACAAATCTTAATTCGCCCTCATTTTTATACCACCTGGTGCAAAATATCATCACATTTTTATGTCATTGAAACACAGCTGAAAAGACTCCCCACAGCACCCTCTAATGTAGCTGTAACCTCCTCCATTTATACAACCAAAGCTCTCAACAACATTGGGATGTGCATGTCTGTGTGTATGTTTCGCTAGATTGGATCCTATGAACACTCTCAAATTTCTATGTTTAATGCACTTTATATCCTTCCAAAACTCCTTTGTTATAAAGAAATAATTCAACATTTTTATCTATTTTAGCATATGGTTTATTTTATAAATCATTAAACCATTAAATATTACCCTTTTAAACATAGACATGTATAGATTCATTAAAATGTTTCTTTTTTGCATAGTCTTGCAACATTGAACCTACAGCTAGAAAGATGAAAAGACCCAAATAGAAAGAAGGAAACAGTGACATCTATTAGATATTTTAGAATTTTCCTTTTATTTACCCTGATTTCAATGTAAGGTAAACTTTTTATCATATCACTTTGTAAATAATAACTCAACAAAAATGTTTTTATAGATTCGGGGATTATGAAATTTTCAAGTACCTGTTATCAATTTAGGAAGACGTCTTACTCTAAAATACAATTTTACTGGATCATGTTAAGTAAAAACATATTTAATATCACTGTCTAGGTGGCTCAGGCAAGGGAATAATTGCACCAGTGATAATAAATACAAGACCATCTGTTAAAGAGCACACATCGTTCCGTGACAATCCTCTTCAACTCAGTGGTGGATGGGGAAGTGGCAAAAAGAAGGCAAAATTCTCCACCTAATACTTCCAGCTCCAGCATTCCAAACACAGAAAAACAAAACAAAACAAAACAAAAAACATGCATGCGATTCAGTTAATTCTACGGATATCTGGTCTTGTTATCAGTTGGAAACTACGTTTTAGAGTGTTGTGTTTAATGCTTCATTGTGATATTTGATAACGGTTTCCTGGGGGCAGTTACCTTCCTTCTCCTTTATCGCTACACTTTGCAGTTTTTCTTGCATTCTTGTGGAATGGCTTTACCCCAGTTAATACTTGAGATACTGCAGGACAGTTTGTACATACATTTTCTCCTTTGGTTGATACTTCATGACATGTCATAAATATATATTCTTTTAACTATTTAATATAATATGTAAAGGAATTGAGCTCCATTGATATTTAGAGAAATATTAGTGAATAATTACTATATTAATAAGTTTGAATGTACCAAATTACATTTCTTAGCTATTTCAAAGATAACTTTTCATTTTTATTTTAAAGCATCTTAGAAATTATTGTGTTAATAAAATATATGAACCATTTAATTTAAAATGAAATATATATTTAAACAATTATCCACTTGATAATTTGGAAGTTTATCTGTAGTGTTTCTTTCAAGTGTGTTTTATACTTGCTTATAAGTGGTAGAAGTGAATTGTGATTATTTAGAATTAATCAACTCACTCACACACACTCAATCTCTTTAAATAGTGTCAGTTGCCATTTTAATTTTTTCAATACTGAAAAACACTATTTGAAAGCATTTGTATATTTTCCTTAGTTCCAGACAAGTTTTACTACGGTCTTACTAGTATGAGGATAATTTTCTCCTACTATCTTAGCATTTACAGTATGCAAAATGTTGCATTCAAGTCAGGGCTCAGAGAGTCTATTCATGTGCATCTGGACTGCCTTTCACAAAGCTAAGGCCATGGCCCTCCAGTGACTCTGGTAGCTTACTCTGTGTAATAGGATCCAGTGAACTTCAGCTTTCCCTTTTGTTTCTCCTGCTCTCCAGTGAATATTCTTATCCAGAGATGACTAAACAGATTTCAAGATACATTTGTTTAGGTTCTTATCCCTATGTAGTTTTGGAGTCCTGTTGCATTTCAAACCTGTAAATCTCTTCTAACCTGATTGAGATAGAAATGCTAATGAGCCTTGAGCTGTCAATCTATAAAGAAAACATCGATTCCTATGCTTCAGCCTAGAAATTGAGCCCCACATGTACTTGTTTTGTGAACACTGTTAGGTCATGTCTTTGCTAACAATATGCACAAATCAGCATAATGCAGTGATGGAAAATATTTTATCTCAGCTTATTTTCAACTCTGAAGGAAAAAAACACATTAAAGCTGGCATTGATGGGGCTTTACGGTTCATATACCTACCCAATGAAGTGGGAAGGCTCATATGAGAAATGAGATGTTTATTACTAAAGTGTTTTAGCATGTAAAATAAACTTCATAGTTTTTTTCTGGAACTTTTGTGATCTTTTTCTTAATATTAGTTTTCAAGATCAATGGTCTCAAATTTGTAGGCAATGATTGATAAATGTCAGTAAAACCTCTTCTGGATTATGGAGTTTAAATCAGGATATTTTTATAATATGGTTTATTGAGTCTGCTTTAACACTGATCATCCAAAGAACTTTATAATCTCAAATCTATCAATTGGTAGTACTAGTAGTATATTTGTGTTCATGAAACTAATATATTTTTTAAATTTAATAAAAATATTTGAACAAAGAATTGTTTCCTTCTGTTTTCTTTAGAAGAGAGTCTATTTTAGTCCTAAAAGTCTATTTTTTTTTTTTTTTGGTCTATCTGTCTGTCTATCATCATTTACTGTGTGTGTCTCTGTCTCTCATGTTTGTGTATATGTGGATGTGTGAGAGAGAGACAGAGACAGAGACAGAGACACAGAGAGATAGAGACAGAGACAGAGAGAGACAGAGAGACAGAGAGACAGAGGAGAAAGAGAGAAGACAGGAGATGGGTGGTGGGTATTTATGCCAGGACCCATGCATGAGGTCAAAGAACTCATCTGAGGAATATGTTCTGTCCTGGCACCTTGTGGAATCCAGGATGAAACTCAACTTGTCACTGTGGAGCACAAGTGCCTTTATCTGGCCAGCCATCTTGCTATCCTTTGAGGCATTTTTAAGTTCAAGAAGATAAATATGTAAGCCTGTTTTATCATGTAGCTGACAATGAATGTCATATTGATAGTAGTGGACTTAGTCATCGATGCTAGTCAAGTGCATTGGTCCAATTGATTGTCTTTATGTTCACGATGTCAAGACACTGGGTTATAATAAGAGTCCCTTCTCAGAGTCTGGGCCACCAACACTACCACTGCGAACACTGTAAACAACAGTGATCTTAAGCTTTTTGCAAAACATTTCACTTTGTGTGAGCTGTGAACCCCAATTACTGTCTTTATCAATGAGCTGTGCCTACCATTTCCAAAGAGTATGTGTTCAGCAATACCTCTAGCCAAGCTTCTGCACTCTCTCCTAAATGTATATTTGATCAGCTATTTGTAGGAACCAAGATTTTTCTGAAAGCAAAACAAAAAGTGAAAGCTTTTGGTTTATTTTATTTTATTTATTTATTTATTTATTTATTTATTTTTTGCGTAGGGTACATGAGAAACAGCTCCATTTTATTGTTTTTCTGAAACAGATGGATCGCCTTGGGCCTTGCACACTCAGCCAATTTTGGTGTCTCCCTCAGGGATAAAACAGGCAATGGTTTCATACTCCCACATATTGGATTCTTGTCAGGTGTTTATGTCATCTCTCCCAGTTTTTCTGAGAAAACATGAACCAGCTTAATTAAGATATTTTTTAATCTCCTTGTTCTCCCTGGCTTCTGTTTACAATTGCTGAGGCAGTGTCATCTGTGTTAGCATCACCACATTGTAGGTGTCTTCCTAGCACTTTATATCTGAGAGCCAGAGGTTAGGCCCACTGCAAGTCCATCAGTAGTTTACAGCAACCTAGCACATTTGCTAGATGTAATCAGGTAAGTAAATGCGAAGTGTCATCCGTAATGTGTACACCACCAGGTTTAAGGAGAAGTGGGGTGTTTCATAATGTCTGTTCCAGAGACTTTCAGGATCATTTTAGGATCCTAATAGAACAACTCTGCTCCATCCCTGGAAAACACAAATGCATTACAGGGCACATATGTAAGATTCTGACAGCCACAGTAAACATGCAACAATTGACAAAGTTTTCTTTTTATATTCTGTAGCCTTTTATATACAACATATAGGTCTTTCCTCACTATTTACAAGGTTTTAAGACCCTGTATTGTATAAAAAAACTAACACACTCTATATCAGCACCCTGTATGTGTAGGGTCAATCTGTGTGGGTAAGGTTGGCAGAGAGGTTTACAGTGAAAAACTACAGTAATGTTATCTCTTAATATTACAATGTAATAAAAGGTATGGGATAAGAGAAATTGTATCTTTACACATTTATAAATGCATAACTATTAATAAATAAGTCACCAAACATATCCCAAATCAAATACATAAAGACCAAATTTACTATTTTAAACTATGATGTGGATTTGTGGCTTCTATTGAAAGTTATTGGATTCTAGACTGCTCTATCAAATTTTATGTAGCAACAGAAAATTACAAGGAGACAATGTAAGTCTGGGTCTGTTTCTCATCTTTCTGCATCACTCAGATTTGGTCTAACCATGGGTTTTCTATGAACTTCAAAATGAAACCAATATTTAGAATAACTCAATATGATACCCAGAACAAAGTAAGAAATCAAGCCAGCAGTCTCACCCTACTAAGTAAGTATTTTGGCGTGAAGCATATGGAAGCAAGGAAAAGGGTGTGTCTTTTAATGTGACTGACACGTGTTACACTCCTCGCTGTAATGGGTCATCTTGGACAAGTGACAAACTCTCTTACAATGTGACTGACATGTGTTACACTCCACACATTAATGGGTCATCTTGGACAAGTGAAAACCCTCAGAGGCTCTTTTCTTTCCATTAAATGAACAATATAATACACAGCTTAAGGATTATATAAGGTCAAATAACAAAGGGTATGACAATCTCCAGGCTCAGGTTCTTGGTGGTGTTGTCAACAATGAATAGTAGTGTGGCACAATAAACCTTTTCAGACTAATTTTTCCAGAGTTAAACCAAAACCTCATTAAGCAGAATGAAGGTGGGTCAATTCTGCATATTGTATTTAATATTTCCATGATGGGACTATGTGCTTAAAATGTCTGTAAAACTTGACTTCTCTAGATTTAAATTGAAGTCACAGAAAAATCCAAACTTTGAATGCATAAATCTTGAGTATCCATTGTTTAAAGCTTGTATAATACTTTGGAACTGTAAAAGTTATTAGTGTTTAAATTAATTTGCATTTTTATTTATCATTTATGTTTGAGTGTGTGTGTGTGTGTGTGTGTGTGTGTGTGTGTGTGTGTATGTCTCTGTCTGTTTGTATAACTCACATATGCCATGTTCCAAGGAGTCAGTTCTATCCTTCTACCATGTGGAATTAGGATCAAACTCACATCTCTAGGCTAGGTAACAAGAGGTCCTTGCCACTGAACCATCTTTCTTGCCTCCAAATTAAACATTTCTAATATCATATGATTTTTTTTTCAGCTTCAAAATTATATTTATGGAAAATAAGGCTATTCCAGAGCTTATAAGCAATACTTTATACTACAAAATAAACCAATGAAATTCTTCTACAACCAGAGTCCCAAAGGATATGTCATGTAATTTTCTAGAACCCACCTATCTTTTTATTTCTTCCTCTTGCAATGAAAATAGCACTAGTTCATCTGTAGGCACAAAAAGCAAATACTCTTCACCCTTTGTTTTAGTTCTTAATCTTTAGTTGGTATTTAAATCTCCAGTTATATTTTATACTGAGTACAAAAACCTTCCCTCTACTAAGTACTGATGTACATTTAAATACTCTAAGGAATGATCATTTTAATATTTAAAGAGGGATTTAAATCTGGAAATGAGTTTGTTTCAAATGAGGATGGTAAAGGAAAGGGCATTTTCATATTCTACTTGATTTTGAAGGATGAACTGATGCAATTAAGTCTTTTTTGGTAAAGAGATACAGCCAAAATAAATACTTGAAGAACAATAAACTTGACACACACACAAGGAATGGAAAGCAGAACAAACAAGGGACTTGATTATTGGGTAGAAGTTAGAGATTTTGGTGTGAAATGGTAGGGAGTTAGTGGAGAGATGTAACTAGCAAGGTAATGATACGGTACACTGAGAGCCAACCAGCTTTTGGTCACAGTGTGGCCTTTATGTGTTTTGTGATTATTTCTGAAGACAAAAACAGTAATATTCCAGAGCAATATTATTAGTAATAATCATTGGGATTTTTTGAGACATTAAATATTTTACTGTAATTAATATTAAATCTGTAGGGTTATTTATCCAAGGTCCCTACTCAACGAGTAAAGTGATTCCTTTACTTGAAATTAGGAGACAAAATTCCAGGGATGTACAGAGAACATCATTATCTTTTTCTTTTCTTTTCTTTTCTTTTCTTTTTTTTTTTTTTTTTTTTTTTTTTTTTTTTGGTTGTTTTGTTTTGTTTTTCAAGACTCACTTTGTAGACCAGGCCTTGAACTCACAGCGATCCACCTGCCTCTGCCTCCCGAGTGCTGGGATTAAAGGCGTGCGCCACCACGCCCGGCCCATCATTATCTTTTAAGAATCTAATAAGAGTAGATCTTGTTATATGCTGATGTTCACATCTGATTGGAAAGTTCTACCCCCTGTATGATTTCCCTGGCTCCTTTCAGCAGTCTGTGCTGTCTCTAATCCAAGAATGCCTGGGGAAAAGCTAGAGTTTCTAAAAGTATTTGCAAACATTGGGAGGGAATTATCTTAAACAACAGATACCACAGACTGAAGGGCTGAAACAGCAGTGTTTTACTTCTTATAGTTCTGGATGCTAGAGTGCTGAGAAACATGGCCTTGCTGGACTCATGGCCATGGTTCCAGGGAAGCCATCTTTGTGCCATGTGCTACACACAGTGGGGAAAGGTTTTCCAATCATTCATCCACTCCTAAGGGTAGTAATCTCATCATGAGACCTGGCCCTTTGACCTGATCTCACCTTGATTTCTTCCAGAGACTCCACCTCCAAATGCTGTCTGATGATTAACCTCCAACATAAATATTTTGGGGGAAAGAAAAGACAACTTTAGTACAAAGAAACCTCTTAAAGCAATACATTTTCCCCAAAATCTTCAATGTAATATTTTCAGATTCAATATAACAGTTTGACAATGATAGCTTAGAGTAGAAACTGAGTCCTTGAATGGTAACTGCAGTTAGGTTATAGAGATAATTAACAATAAAATAAATAAGACCCTACTACCTTGAGTGACAAAGAGCTCAGAAAAATGTATGTCTCACACAACACCCATGTTTATACCCTAAATAAATAAAAGGGGGGGGGCAAGTGCACTTATTTTTTGTGGTGCGCACACATCCCTCAGGGCATAACAGCATTGTGAAATTTGTTTCCTGTGTATGATTCTTGATCCTTCCCATCTGTCTTTTTTTTTTACCTCCCAACTCAGTTTCCTTCTTTCTTTTCCTCCCAGTCTTTCCCTCCACCTCCCTTCTTCCCCTCTTCCCCCCAACCCGCTTCTCTGTTTCTCTTCAGAAAAGAGCAAGCCTCCCATGGATATCAACCAGCCATGGTGTATCACACTGCAGTAAGACTCCTACTAAGACTCCTACCAAGACAAAACGAGGCAACCTAGTAGGAAGAAAGAATCCCAAAGGCAAGCGAAGAAGTCAGGGACAGGCCCTGTTTCCACTGTCAGGAGTCCCAAGAGATCAAGCTGCACCTCTCTAATACATGTGCAGAGAGCCTGGGCCAGCCCTACGCAGGCTCCCTGGTTAATTACATATTTATTTTGTTGTTGTTGTTGTTTTGGTTTGGTGTTTGAGGTAGGGTTTTTCTCTGTAACAACCCTGGCTGTCACTTTGTAAACCTGGCCTAGAACTCACAGAGATCTACCCGCCTCTGCCTCCTGAGTGCTAAGACTAAAAGTTTAAGCCACCAAATGGAGCACATTTCCTTTTCTGTAATGGTTGAATTCTGTCGCTTTTTTGGCATCCCCTTTCTCATGTAATACCACCATTAATTTATGTGTTGAATGAAGACTGTTGATCCATATTCTTCATTGACTGATTTTTAAAATTACAGCAAACATTTTATGATCAAATTACTGTCCTACATAGCTAAGCATATTAGCTGCCTTTACATTCACTGCCTACCCTGTGATGAAAATTTTCTCTGTTTTACATGCACTGATAGAGAATTAGAACAGTTCAATCTTTTCCCCACCACACTCAGCAAAACCTGGACACACGTGCTGTGAGTCTCAATCTAGCCCACACATTACTATTACTATTTTGGCTCTATGGATAAATACATATGAACATGCATTATCATCAACTGTATGTCAAATATCTGTCAATAGGAAATCCAAATGTTACAATTTTTGAAAATAGTAATGATAGAATAACATAATTTTCCCATTGGAATCTCCTTCAAGGTTGAGAACATCATTTGCATTACCCAGATGTACACCTCTTCAGCCTCTTCTTGTCCAGAAGTGTGCAGCTATGAAAAACAGCCCACTATAGCCATAGGGAGCATTACTTGTTAAAAACTTTTTAACATAAAAATTGATGTTTTCTGATCCAGTTCTGTCCAGCAGTTTTGCTCCTGTGGCTGTACTGCGTTCATTTAATTATATAACATCTATACCTGTATCTTCTCCTGGATTAAAAAACAAAAAACAAAAAAAAAAAACAAAACACCAGTTTTCTTAACCATTCTTATGTTAAACTTTTAAATTCTTTTTGGCTCTGTTCCAGCCACTGCAAAAAAAAAGAAAAAAATTAAAACCTTACTTTAATCTACAAAAACAGTTTCCAAAGTATCTCTCAATGTAAGATTTATACATAGTGTAATTTACAGTGTGGATCTGAACTTTCCTGTGGGACTAATTTCATTTCTGTTCCTGTAGGGTAAGGGGAATTTGTTTTAGCTTAGCAGCTAAGTCACAAGGTAGATTCAAAGCACCCTAGGATCTTCTGTGTTCAGACCCTTACAAGCTTTGTCTACTTCTGCTTTTAACCTTAATCTACAACTTTGCGTTTCTCTCCCCTGGCTTAATTTTGTCAATATTTCTTTTCCAAACAATTTTTTTTTGTTTTTCTCAGAAATTTTAACTAGTGTATTACAAGGGAAAAAAAAAAAAACCTAACTTCACTAATAAGAACATCCTTTGAATTTCAGTGATAGTTTTAATTTGATGGTCATCAAAAGCGTGCCTGCAGAGCAGTAAGGAGCCACTCTTACTTCTGGAGCTAAGAAGCTGCATGATGAGCTGTAAAGATGCCCTTGCCTGCTACAACTGCCCGGCTTCAACTCTGATGCAAATGGTTAGGTACCCCCCAAAAAAACCTACGTACCTTAAAGGAGAGACAGCCTACTTTATTTCATTAAAAAAAAAAAAAATGAAAAATACTTTAAAGTTTCTACCCTTAATTCACTTTGTGAAGATTTACATTTCTTTTAAAATGCTAAGACAGTATTCAAAGTTTTATTAACAAAAAGAATGCAAGATTAAAGGGCATTCTTACTCAAAATAGAATAATGAGTTACTTAGATTTGCTTAATTCGATTCAATTATTGAGCCAATCCTAACACAGAGAAAGAAGGGCTGTATACTTCTCTCTCCAAAAGTAGCACATATGAATCAAATACAGTGTGAAAGAAAGAATTCCAAGAACTTCAATCATAAATGCACACTATTGGAGTTAGGTTCCCTATAACTAATTGCATTAAAGAGATTTTCTTCAACAAGTTTCTTTTAAAATTAAAATCCTCCTTATTATAATGGGTTTGGTATTACACAAGTGTGTGAAACTCCACAAAGAAACTGAAAAGGTGTTTAAAGGATTTTTTCCCTTTCTTTTTGGTATCTTTAAAATATTCTCACCTAAGTAGTTACCCAAATAACACTAAATATATGGATTGCCTACTCTAAACAATTGTACATTCAAGTTGTGCGATTTTTAGCATCCATGCTGGCAAGAACCCCTTTATTTTGCTTTGATTTGATAAAAAAAAAAATGAATTTATGAGCATCTGATGTTAGAGCTGAAAAGATGACATGTTTCCCCGGGGTCCTAGGGCCCTCCACTTTAGTAAAAGACTGGCCGCAACTCAAGGCACCCTGTTAAGGTAGTGTCAGCTTTGTTGAGTGAAAAATGACAGAAAACAAATTCGCTGATATTAAGAAATTTTTACTCTAGAGCAAAATCTTAGAACTGAGGGGGCGAAGTCCCGCGTTTCGCTCTTATGCTGGAAATAGCTTCATGCAGTCACTCAGAAAACCTGCCTTTCAGCAATGCGGAGACTGCATCTCTCTGTGACTCAGGGAAGTTATGTGAAAGTGGGGAACCAGTCCTTTAACTCACCTCGTCCACCCTTAAACACACAGAACGTGCACTAGGTGCTCAGGAGCTACTGTCAAAGGTACCTGCTCCCTCCCTTTAGAAACTATACATCTCTAAATTTCTAGCAATTTGTGATACGGATTAGTTCTTATTCCTCATCTGTGAAACAAAAAGGGCAATGTCCTTACCAAGGGACGGTTAGACTATCTGTTTGCCAACATCAATATTTGGATGGAAAGCTTAAAAATATGTTGTTTTTCCAAGAGTTAGACTTTAAAGGGGGGAAAGTACCGATGATGAAATACTAGCAGCAAATCGGTTAACCACTAACTTCTTTCTTGTTCAAGAGGCACTTTCACGTTTTCATTTGGAAGCGAAACTTTGCTCCTTTCGCTCAGAAGAGACATCCTTTTTTTAAACAAAGAGGCTTCTCTGGTTGTAGGTCACTTTGCCTACATTGCTGGGTGACACCGGGCTGCTTTTGGAAACCTAGCCTCCACTCCAGATGATACTGTTGTCACTCGATCACTCATAGCTTCCTGGGAGGATGTTCTGTCGGGGGAGGGGGGCGAGTCTCAGGTGAGCAACAGGTGTTGATCCACTTCAACGAAGCGACAAGCTCAGGGGCAGTTTGGAAACTATAACCCCGTAGCTATGGCAAGCTGTCAGGCTGCGTTGGCTACCGGTGAGGGCTTGGGCTCAGGACTCAAAGTTCTGACAGGCAGGGATGTTGTTTGCAGCCCTACTTGCCGCCGCATCTGGCTCCCACAGACGTGGAGAACTTTGTTTACCAGAATGTCTGCTTAGGAAACTCTGGAAGTTAAATCTCACTGATCCAAATTCACACCAGAGACGCTGCAGCGAGGGGCAGGGCCCGTTTAAAGGGGGAGGAGAGTGCCTTTTGAGCCCTGTTTTTCTCTCAAGTTCTTTACTGATTTTTTCCAAAGGAGCTGGTACACTCACCTTTTTTTTCTTCCTCTAGAAATAAATTCTGGTGTAATGTTCTTCTTTTTCTTGTTGTTGGGTTTATGAAGCAGGAAGCACCATGGTAAAGAAGGTGTTAGATTTCCACTGAATGCCATGCTTACCAAAGAGAAGTAAACTTATCATCTCAGCTTCAAAACCCTGCCCTGTTGTGTGGAGTCAAAAGCGCAGGGATGAAGGAGCACGGTAGGTGAGGTATTTAGTCAGGAGAATGGTTCTCTCTCTTTGAACCTGCCTTGATTTTTACCTATCTGGCTTACCCTGTTGGAACTGTTTTAATAACCATGGACTTTACACTTAACATAGTTTAATTCTAGTGCAAAGGAGAAACATCTGCCACTTAGCTTAACATCTATACTGTGATTTTTTTTAAGTCTTCACATGAAAGGATAAAAAACTTATGGTATATGCAAAAGTAGCTTCCTGAAAACAAGCAACAGCTGCCTTTAAGATATACCCTAGAAATCAGTTTTAAAAACTCAAAATACACTGAATAAAAGTTTAAACAAATTATTTACCAAATACAATATTAGGAAGCATGCTTCAGATGATTAATAACTCACTAGTGCGATTAGGATGGTTTATTGACTGAGTTCAGTTGAGTTTATTCACCATTTAAAGGTACAGATGTCATGTGAAAACTCCAGCAGTCCTTTATATTCAGAACAGTTTTTTTAACAGTTAACACAATTTTAAAGAGAAATGGAATTCACTATTATCCTTAGCATAGCTATTATATTTTATATAATAAAATAATCTAGTATCATTTAGCTACTATTTATGTACTTATAAAAAAAGTATAAGTAAATCGAAGTATTTGTACTGAAGGGGAGAATCATCACCTGGTTTCTTTACACTTAATTTGGATGCTGTAGAACCAGGGAATTGAGCTCAATCCCATACCCTCTCTTTTGAAAAAAAAAAAAAAAAAAAATGTCAACTATGTGAAAAACTGTTACCCGAACCAACTGAAACTCAAGAACAAATAAGTATATCTCAGAGTTGCTTTGAAATGGCAAATAATATTACCACTAAAGTCAAAATAAACATAATCCATCATGTCCTAGGGCTTCACAGCAGCACACTTGAAAAACTTTAAGATTCATTTAACATTTAAGTCATTGTTGTGTAAGATTCACTGTGCCTCAAGCAGGACATGCCCAACACTTGTTTGTAGACCTATAGGCAAGTTTTCCAGGGGTGGTTATAACTTGAGACATTTTCAATATCTCCTCTCTCTCTGTCTCTCTGTCTGTCTCTGTCTCTCTGTCTGTCTCTCTCTCTGTCTCTGTCTCTCTGTCTCTCTGTCTCTGTGTGTGTGTGTGTGTGTGTGTGTGTGTGTGTGTGTGTGTGTGTGTGTGTGTGTGTGAGAGAGAGAGAGAGAGAGAGAGAGAGAGAGAGAGAAGGAGAGAGAGAGAGAACTACCAAGCTACTCTGTTGTAATATATGTATTTCTGCATCAATTGTCTGTAGAACTGTGGCAAGGCTGAAGACACAGCTCCAGGGAATGAGCTCAGCAGCAAAGCACACACAAACAGGAGGCCACCTGGCTTCCTGCCATGATACATGACATTTAATTATTTCAGTACTTTTTCATGAGAGTTTCTCTCTCATCAGCTCCTCCTCCCCCTCTCTAGGCCATTGCTTTTTTACATTAGGTATACTTGCTTGATTCAGTGTGCATAAAAGTCCTCCAACCCAAAGTTTCACTTATAAGGCCTAAACTCTCTAAAATCAGAATGTGCTAAAACTAACATTTTTGGAATTTTATATTGACATACCCACTATTACTGTATAAATGTGACATTTCATTTAATTGATTGAGAAAGAAACTAGGATGGTCCACATGTTGACTTTTCTATGGCTTTGATGTAAGTTAAAATATTTTTCTTTTCCAACATTCAGATTACATTGCATAGGGAAAAGAATCATTCAAAGCAAGTTTAATCTGTAAAATGTGTCCTTCTCCTCCTCCTCCTCCTCCTCCTCCTCCTCCTCCTCCTCCTCCTATTCCTCCTCCTTCTTATGCATGAGTCAATTGCTCTTTCTGGTCTATAGCTCACCTGAACTTTTAATTAGATACCCCTGAAGAAGAATCTAAAATAATCATGTTGATAGAATATTAAAATAGTTTTAGCTCATGTGTTTATTTTTACATTCATTCCTTAAAGGGAAATCAAACAAAAAATACCCAAATAGTATTTCTATATGGGAAGCTGCCATGTTAGGCGTGACCTTAGAAAGGTGTAGCAGTTATACCCACAACTATGGAACAGTGCCAGAGGAGTGACAAGGTTTACAATAACACATGATAATTACTGGGGGGGGAGGGGGAGAAAACAATCAAGGCCTTAACCCAAAAGACTCTTCTTAATCCTTTTCATGTCTTTGTTTTCTTTACTATTAGCATTCCACCCTTAAGTCCTCCACAGGTGCTGAGCCTCCATCAAAGGCTATGAAACATCCCAGGATCCAAAACTGCTGAAATCCTGACATGTTCAGAATATCTTCACGCTTAAAGAGAAAAATGATGGCACAAAATTTCTGTGATATCTTATCCTCAAACTTCAAATGTGAAGAAAGCAGATAAGAAAAGGATTGCACAGAAACTCTTGTGACGTTCTGGGTTACGTTAAAAGATGAGAATTGATTCCTGAGTTTAGATCACAAGTTTTGAATGTGCAAAGAAATGTGCAGAACTGGAAAAGTGAAATAGGAACCTGGGACTGACAGGCTGAGGCTGACAGTGAAGAAAAATGTCACCTAAAGCCCCGACTTAAATAACTTAGTTCTTCCTTTCCAGTTGGTTCCTGGCTTCAGGTGACTGGAATCAGGGGGAGCTGGGATGGTGCAAAGACCAGAGGAAGCCAATTTTAAAAGTGAGTTGTTTCTCATGCTGGATGTGTATAGAGTGAGAGCATCTATCAAAGTGTTTCAGTCTATTTCCAATGTTATATCCCAAAACATCAGTTGAAATGAGCTCCCATTTTACTTCACCTTCTTGTGACTTACAGAAACCACTCAATCATTATTGCCTTAATTAGTATTTTAAATTTATTATTAACGCGCTGTAGTGGCTAGGGTTGTATCATTAGTATAAATTCTATTGCAACCTATCAAAGTCTATTTAATGCAGCTCTTGGCAACCAAAGACCCAGATTCTTGCCAAAAACTGCAGATTATGCATTCGTTATGGGAGTTTGCCTTTAACTATCCCCTCTGTTATGGACACATGTGGTTTACATGTCACAAAACACACAGGGTTCTGTGTAATAGATTTCAGGGATCTGAAGTGGGTGGGCAACACCTTGGACCTCACCCCTTGAACCACCTCGGTCAAAAGTGGGTTTGGGTAATGAAGTGGAAAAAACTTCCCAGGTAGCAGTCGATGTGCTGTGGTCTACACTGAAGTCTCCTCCTTGTTGGACCTCTATTGGTATACAAATAATGGAGAGCTTGTATCATATGTCTTTGATTTAAAAGACACCGAATGTTTTTCAGGGAATTTGGGGCTCCTAAAACGCATATTTATAAACAGACCGACATAGCTCCATTACATAGCTAAGTTTATAACTAGGAATTCTCTGCATAGTTCTTCATCAGTAATAGAAGAGTTTGCTTCTGTGAATATTTTAAAGACCCGTCAAGTGCCAGCTCGTTCTTTCCTCTGTCTCTCGTTTATTAAGGTAAAACTGACTTTCAGAATACCTAGAGGTAAGGTAGACTTAAAAGGGAGAGCGAAGATATCACGCAAAATCACCAAGCCAACAAGAAGTGAGTGGCTACCGCAGTCCACCTTCCACAAGGAACAATCTGATACAGGGTCCAGAAGAACACAGCATCTCTATCTGTAAGCAAGGTCTTGTAGCGGCATAATTCTCGCTCCCATTTCCTTGGCTTCCCCCACCCCACCTCAGGGAAGAAGGAGCAAGCTTGACCTTGCTTGCACTGCGGAGAATGCCTAACTTGGAGCCCCGGCAACCTCTCCGCTAGAGCTCAGTACCCTTGGTGCTTTTCTTTGACCAGAATCTCTTGGAGATTTGTCAGTTTGTTGTTAGTGTTATTACACTGCTCCGGAGAGAATGATTGAAAAAATACAAAAGAAACCGTTAAAAGACAACAGTGTCAAATCGTGGGAGATGAGCAAGGCTCTACACAGGAGTCTCTTCTTGGGAGAACTGTCTTTGCTGGACCGCCCAAGGCCGGTGAAAGCCATTGCTGCTCCGGGCCCAGCTGCTCAGGTCCCCTCTGATGGAATCTGCATTTTCATTGCCAGCCCCGCCTTTGGGGCAGTGCTTAGCAGCAGTTCTGGTGTACGCCATGCCTCGGACTTTTCTCCTCAAGCTGTAGCCAAGTTGAGCGTCAAAGAGGGTCTCACCTGTGAGGTGTGGGTCAAACGAGGACCCCGAAGAACGTGGAAATTTCCGAACCCTTGCTCACAGAATTGCGCTCTTCTGAATTGGACTAGGCCACCCGCAGCGGCGGCAGGGATACTCTAAGTGTCCAAGGCTGTTGTGTAATTGCCAAAGTAGCCCGGGAGAAAAGTGACAGCCGCTGAGAAGGTCTATGTGATGAGAAAGGACTGCTGTGTCAAGAACGGTGAGCTGAGACCGCCCTCATCCACAATTTGTAGGAGAATTTCGCTAAATTTGCAAGCTTGGGTGATCTATTGCAAATGGCTGCTTGTGTGTATGCCCGAGGTAATGAACTCTTTTTCCCTCAGATGCCTTGGGGCTCCTCAGAAGCCGAAGTAAGGCACAAGGCCAAGCAGAATGGTTTTCAGCAATGAAGTGCTGTTTTCCCCTCCCTAGCATCTCCTTAGCTGGTTGGCAACTGGGACTTCCAACACAACTCTGGGGAGCAACTAGCTTCCACAACACCCCAATTCTTGAAACCTGCACATAGTAATGCTTTTGTTAAAACACTCTGAAGGCATTCATCCCCGCCCTACTTTGTGTGATAGCCCTCCACTAAGAAAGGGATTTTCAGAGGCATTTGTCTTTATGAATTTTCTTTTTAAAAATGTTCTAATGATTTATGCGCGGTCCAAAGGTAGCGGTGGAGAAGCTGGTTGGTATTGGTAAAGTCAAATCCTTTCAAAAACTCTTGCTCAACCTCCCATTCCCGTACAAAGCCACTACATCCACACCCCGCTGAATCCTACAGCAAATGCGAAGGCCCAGGGCCTTGCAAGGGCGAGCGCTGCGGCCCACCACGATGCCAGCCTTTTAGGTTAGAGGCAACCTCGGCCCCTTTTCCACCAGCAACCCGGTTAAGGGCTGCCTCTATATCCGGAGTCTCGGGCTCAGATTAACGTGCATCTTCCACGTAAACGATTTACGGATGAAATAAAAGCTCTTTAGAGCAATACTTCCTTTCAAGTTCTTAAGATGCCTCTAAATCTTCTGGGAGTGAGTGGCTTGCTTGGGGGCGGGGTGGATAGCGGGTGCTTTGGGGTGGGGTGGGGGTCGGGGGATAGCCTGGCAGGGCGCTGGGAGTGGAGGGTTAATCGCTCTGAGTTCTCACCAGGCTCCTCTGAAAAGCCAGTCCACTGTTGAGGCGACTACGTTTGTGGGTATCAGGGCCTTGTCTCTCTTGGCATTTGTCTGAAATGGAACTGTCTGTCTGAACTAGGCCGGGGCGCGCCCTGCCCTGGGTGAGTGGGAAAGATGGGGGTGGGGTGGGGGAGGAGGAGGCCCTGGGGTGGAGTTAGTCCCTGCCTATTTTCATATTCATTAGGACTGGGAGGTTGCCGGAGGAGCCCAGCTGAGTTTCAAGATATAAAAGCAACTTCGGGTGCCCCATCTGCAGCCGGGACGTATTAAGAGTCTGGAAGCTGGGCAGCTCCTGGCGTCGCGGGACTAGCTTCCCCTTCCCTCCTTTCTGACCCTCCCTCCTCCCGCCCACCGCTCCCTCCTCCCCCAGCGCCCTCCAGCCTCCCCGCGCCCCGGGAGCTCGCGGACAGCCTTCCAGGATTATGGAGTTTCTAAGTGAGAAATTTGCCCTTAAGAGCCCGCCAAGTAAAAACAGTGACTTTTACATGGGCACAGGAGGCGCGTTGGAGCACGTTATGGAGACGCTGGACAATGATTCCTTTTACGGCAAAGCGACGGCAGGCAAATGCGTGCAGGCCTTCGGGCCGCTGCCGCGGGCTGAGCATCACGTGCGCCTGGACAGGACCTCGCCCTGTCAGGACAGCAGCGGTAAGTCACCAGGACCCAGGCCTGGCCCCAGCCTCAACCCCATCATTACCGCTATTTCCGGGCGGCCGGGCAGGGGCTCCAGCCTGATCCTCAGACTCAGTTGCCCATCCCCGAAGGGAGGCACAGTGCGGGTAGGAGTGAAGAGCCAAGGGACGTGGGGTCCAGACTGCTGAGGGAGTGGGGGGAGGTCGGGAGCTGCGCACTTTCTCCTGCTTTGGGACTCCTGAAACTAACCGGGGTCCGGAGCTAAATCTTGCGTGATTCTATTTCGCTTTCCGGTAGAGTCCACAACTGGACAGCAGTGGGCTCTGACCAGGACTACAGTATGGGCTATCAGGGCGCTAAATAGAACGTTGTTGAGTCAAGATAGCGCGCCTCCGCTGTGAACCCGCCAGGGTGCCAGGGCGCCAGGACATGAAAGCCACCACTGGACAACACAGTGGGCAGGAGAACTAAAATATTTGAGCTCTTTTTGGTGGTGGCGATGGGGGCGGGGGCGGGAAGCAAAAGAACTATTTTTATTGTCTTGGAAGTAAACGCTATTTTTATTGTAAAAATGGTGTCTTTCTGTTGCTGTATATTAGCTTATGTGCGTTTGCGATTCCTGCATATTTTCTTCCTCTATTTATTGCGTTTGCAATGAGAGAAACAAGTTTTTATTAAATACCAAATCACGTTAACTTTGGAAAAAGCATTCCTGATAAAAATCACTCGCTCTTGAATTCTGCGCTATTTTTCTTGCTGCATATAAAATACTACCTAACGAGCCTTTCGGAATGTTTCTGGATAGAATCTTCAACTTTGAATGCCAGAGTATCTCCAAGTCAAAATGTTATCAAAACAAACCATCTATCTTTTTCTATCTCGTAACCCAGCACAAACCTATTATTTCACATCATGACAGTTAAAGCAGGTTTAGGATTCTAAGAGGACTTTCCCTTATCACGGTGTATACTTCACCCTTAAGCTCTTAGGAGCGGGCTGCTTAAAAAAAAACAAAAAACAAAAAACGAATTAAGTGTGAAATATTTACAACAAGCCACCACCCCATATTTGAACGGAGGTTCAAAAATCTGGCAAGACATTTTTACTCTCATTCGCTCATTCGCTCAATACCTTGTAAACAGATTTTTAAATGAATCTCATATTCTATTCATTTTATTCAGTGCGGGGGGGGGGACGACTTGATTTGTATGATCACAACAAATATGCACATATTAAAGAAAACGAAAGTTTAAATGGGTTCAATCATTTATTTGGAAAGACTGGAACAGCTAATTTTACAAGCAAACAAACAAACAAACAAAAATCGGCTTCTTGGTTACATTTCGGCGGCCGGCCGTATCTGTGTTTTCGGCATTCTTAGATGCATTCATGAAGTTATTTGAACTGACAAGATTTTTACAAATGGTTCTGTAGTGGCCTGCTTAGAATACTCGATAAACTACCCTGTTTTAAATTGTCGGGAAAAGGGAGAAAGAAGTGGTGGTTGATTTGGAGTGCTTCATTAATATTTAAATGATCATTTCCCTTTTTGGAAGAAATTTAACGGGGAAATATTGAATAAAATGAACACCATGGTTACCAGCTATATTTGAGAAAAAGCCGGTCTTTCTCTAGACCTGCCCCCAGCGTCTTTGCGGCTTCCCCTCCCCCTCTCTAATTGCCGCGGTTCCCGGGTTAACTCTAGTCTGTTAAGACAAAACCTTATTGTTCATCATTCACAGCGCTCTTGATATTTAGTTTTAAATTTCATTTTCCTTAAATCAATATGCAAAAAAGTTACCTAGGCAATAAAGTTCAATATAGTCTTAGAACACACGAAAAGGTTCTTCAAACTGTTTTGAGGAATCCCACCCCCTTCATCCCACACCCACCCCTTTTTAAAGAAGCAAATGAAAAAAGTATGATCAGTCTTTGGAAATTAGTGTTCTGGTTGGATTGGCTTTGTTTTCCTTACAAAACAACAACACAAATAAATCCCTAACTACCTCCTCTTTCCTTACGTTCATAGTATGTAACTGTAAATTTTAATGACGCAATTCGTTTCTTGTCATAGTGCAAGCTTGAACTCCGATATCAAGAAAACTACTGAAATTGACAGAATGCAAGATGCTTCTCATATTTTAGATTATTTATTAAATTATTTAAATTTTCACTTCTGAGAGTTACTAGAGAAAAAATATAAATTTTTGTTCTAAGTATTTACTAGTTAAAGGGAAGCATGAGTATTCAAAGGATGCAAGATGTTAATGTAAAGAAAGTTACCTAAATTTTGTACCTTTCTATAAAAATATTTACAGAACTTGATAAGAATTTTTTAAAAGTAGTAGATCGTTTTAAAGGAAATTTAAAATCAGACAAGAGTAACTCATTGAGTTCAAACGTGTGAAATGCAATGGAAGTCATATCCCATTGCAATCTTTTTTATGTGTGTGGGGTGTTGGAAATTGATTTAATATTGGCAGATAGATACTATTTAAACTTGAAATTTCATTTTCAATTTTGTTGTCTGTAAAAACTAAAATTATATGCTATAAATATTGTACATACACATTTCAAAAGTCATACTTGTTCAGAATTTCTTTTTTTTTTTTTTAAGTCTGGAGCAAATTTTCATTTGACTATTTTAATTGGATTATAAATTATATGCATAAGCAGTTCATTAGCCATATAAAATAGATCTTGGACTTTGGCAAGCTAGTCCATGTACACATTTAAAACTCTCTTTGAGCCTGATCCGCAGTGAATTAATAATTATACATTGCACATCATGTGATGATAGAATTAATACAATATGAATTAATAGCAGACCTGTTTCCTGATGCTCTAAATTATTTCACACTAAACATCTCATCAAAGTATGTTACGCCATCCTGAGTAGTGCTGTTTTCCTCTCTGAGTGCAGTGAACTATGGCATCACGAAAGTGGAAGGACAGCCCCTTCACACGGAGCTGAACCGAGCAATGGACAGCTGCAACAACCTTAGGATGTCTCCCGTGAAAGGAATGCCAGAGAAGGGTGAGCTGGATGAACTTGGGGACAAATGTGACAGCAATGTATCCAGCAGCAAAAAGAGGAGGCACCGAACTACATTCACCAGTTTGCAGCTGGAGGAGCTGGAGAAGGTCTTCCAAAAAACCCACTACCCGGATGTATACGTCAGAGAACAGCTCGCACTGAGAACGGAGCTCACTGAGGCCAGGGTCCAGGTAAGCACCAAAAGGTGTGGCCTTTCAGGGAGGGGTAACATTAGAATAATTCAATGCTTGTATTTTGTTTAAAAAGAAGAAGAAGCATTCTTGTGCCAAAGCAACATGTGAGCAAATTGGTCCATTAACATTTCTTTATACTTTCAAAAGATTTGACATCTCACTAGGTATAGGGACAAGAATTATTTCAGAAAAGTAATAATGGAGTAATTAAAAAAAACAGAAAATGTTAGCATATCTCTGGTTAAGAAAATAACTTTAAAAAGTGAAATATATTCATAGAATTCTCAGTAAATATATTTAGTTTACTTCTTTGTTTTATTTTCAACTATTGGAGACTTTTTAGGTTATAAACCAGTTAATATATATATGTATATATATATATATATATTCCCCATAAATCTATAGCTTTATTTCATTTGCAATTATTGTAATGGAAAAATGAAATAATAACACAAACTCAAACTATTAATAGTTATCTACACTATAAATTATTTTCACTAATAAATTTTAAGACACACAAAATGGCGTAAAAACTTTTAGAGTTTTTAAAGCCCCAACCATTTCAATACATACCATTGGATTTTAGTTTTAAAGATAAAAGTAATTATGGAGATTTTTTCAGAGTAAATACTAATAATGCAGTTTAAGTAATTTTGTATATACTTGATTATATTTATAAAATGTTTAGTCAAATGATTGAAGCAGAAGGTTCAATGAATGTAATTTTTAAAAACCTGAAAGAAAAAATTAATCTAGATAACTTTTACACGACTTCTCAGGAGTATTTTATTGTGGCTAGTGCTGATGTTTATAAATTGTACTTTATTAGTTGTCAATTAATAAGTACTCACGTGAAAGGCAGCAATAATTCAAAAGAAATACCTCTTTTCTTTTCATACACTTGTGTTGCTTTAAGTAGGAAGTTATTGAATTCCCCTTTTATAGACTACTAGGATAGAAAGATGAGTAAATTGTATTTTTTTCTTTTGTTAATATTTAGTTTGCATACATGGTCCATTTGTCATTGCTGACCACGTGTGGTGATTTGGGAGGCCAGGCAACAAGCTATGCTTCCCTTTCTTGAAGCAAATGGTAATTCTATCACAGTCCAGCAAAATAATACAGAGAAAGTTTGCGCTAATGAAAACATTAGAATTGTGTAGCATTAACACCAGGCCTGCATGTGTTTTTTGTCCCGTGTCTATTACTTAAATTAGTTATACTTGTAACCATAGAAAAAATATGTTTACATGCAGACTGATCAGCTGGGCACTGCATGTTTCCCCTTCAGTGCAGATTCATATCTGTGTGAGGACACGCAGAGAGAACCAACCTGACCCATGTTAACTCAGGTTGTTCTCTTTCATGCATTTTACAGGAGGGTGGAAATCAACACCCATTTTAAAGAGACTTATGACTTCCAGAATATTCTTTGTGCCTCTCTGTGTAGAGTACAGGAAAATGAGTGTTCTTATGTTGTTGGTTCCTGCCCTGGAAACTATGGGTACTGTCTAATACTGGCAATGTAACTTGAGAATGAGACTTAGCAGGTAATTTCTTAAAGTCTTGCTTTAATTTCAGAAAATTCTTCAAAGAATAATATTAAGATTGCAACATATATGTAGGCCCTAGACTGACTATTAAGTAGCAGTGAGAGTTGTGAAGGTATAAAATATATGAAATTAGAATTTATTATTAAAAAGCATACACAGATTTAAAGTTTAATGAAAAGATTTCTGCAATTTTATATTTACTTATGCTTGATTTCCAACTTTCTAATTCATTTGAATGAGAATATAGTTGTGTAAAGAAGATTGAGCAATTCCTGATCACTGTCTGGGTGGTATTTACTCAAAATTATCAAAGCTTTAACTTTAAATAGGATTTTCTTTTTCTCCTCTTTAAATGTTGCACGATTAGAATACAAAATTTTTCAAGAACAAGAAGCAAGGATTACAGGTTCTTCTTAGGGATAGAATTCTTTGGACCAAGATTTCTAAGCTATAACTAGAGAAATCATGAAAGACAGTTTAATGACGTGGGAGAGGCAAAGTAACACACAGGCATTGCATTTATGTACTTCGGTTCCATCTGCCCCACTTATTTTACTATCTATAAGTGTTTGTAACTGTATGTAATAATTACAGTTGTGTGTCTTAAAACCACAGTCTAACTTCATGTGAAGGTCCAACTATCAGTCTTATGACAGACAAGCCATGTTAATTTCCTATTTCTAAGTAATGAAGCTATTACGGCTGCCAGCCATTTTACATAAAATGTCAATTTTTAATTTTTATAAGATACCTAAATATAACTGTATCTCAGAAGGGTCTTGAGTTTATGACACGTTTTCAAGATAATTTGTTGCTAGGCAAATATAATAACTGTGTTATGTGTTGGATGGAGGAAAGCATGGGTATGAGATTGTCTCTCAGGCTTCCTGCGGCCAATTAGGGTATGAATAACCAGGAGAACAAGGCTGATCCTATTCACACATTTTCTTTATTATTTTCCACAAATGAAAATACAGACCCACATATGCGTAAATGAACTTGTCAAAAGTCTAGTTCTTGCTCTTAAATTATTTTGCCTCATGGATGTACCATCAGATCAGAGTACAAGAGAAGTGAAACATGTGGCCGTAGTTCTGACGTAAAGAATTTTCTTCATTGTTAACTTTCGTAAGCTTGGTTTTCCTTTCTGGCTTGAAACTTTTAATGTCAAGTTTGCTTTACGTAATGTTCTTCAACTAAATCTATACTCTTTTTAAAAAAATAACACTAGGTTTGGTTTCAAAATCGAAGGGCCAAGTGGAGAAAAAGAGAACGTTATGGCCAAATACAGCAAGCTAAAAGCCATTTTGCTGCGACCTATGACATATCAGTTTTACCAAGGACTGACAGCTACCCACAGGTATGATCAATGACACAGAATGCTCATCATGGGCAGTGGATGTGGCCTGATTTAAAGGGTGAAATTAGGGCTTATTGTACCTACAATAATCAAGAGTGATAATTTAACCTCCAGAAAACTTTTTCCATGTTTAGCAAAATTTTTAATTTACTAAATTGTTTATTTATTTATTTGTATTATTTTTCTTTCAGAGTCAGTCACTGAAAAATTTTCAGTGTTCTGTGCCTTTTGGCTTTGTTATACATTGCAAAAAAGAGAAAAGCAGAAAAAAAAAGAAATAGCATTTAATAATATATCTTAACTTATTGTGAATTTTAATTATTCAGGATAATTTTCCTCATTAAGTTTTTTAAAAATTGTATTGCCTCTCCTAAAAATCTCTGTGGCCATAATTTTGGGCAACATGTAAAATACTGATATTAAATGTGGTCTTTTAATCCTTTTCTCTATTTCAAAACCTTATTCTTTTAACAACCTATTTTTTTTTCAGATTTCATACAACTTATTCTTTCAAGAGCACATTTAATTCTTCATGATGTATAGACATATTTTAAAAATTCACCATGCATAAGAAATATTTTTCTATAATGGAAGCTCTCCAACTGTATCTCAAAAAGCCTCATCTTTCCTTTTCTGTTTTTTTTTTTCTCTTTCTGATCAATAATGTTTCCTTCACTTTTATCTTTTGTAATATGTGTGCTTGTGCTTTATCCTCTCGAAATCTATCATATCATATTTTCTTAATATGGAATAATGGTACCCAGAACTGCATTGTTGGTGTTAGGCAAGGGACGTGGCAGTCCTCTGCACTGTTTTATTCCTCTTTACTTACTGCTGCATGCATTGTAGACACTGCTATAGAAACATATATGAAATGTATTCTGGATAAATACCTTGGTCTTTCAGCAGCAAAATCATCTCAGTTCCATACGTGAGTATAGCCATTCTGTTCAGCTGCAAATTCCCACCTACTTTGTAAATTCCTCCCTCTAAGGGTGTTCTCTCTATTCTTTTGTTGTTAAAATCTCTTTAAAAAATGATTTGGGGAACTTCTCCACTACACAGACTGCAATTCATTGTATAATTTTATATATTAAAAAAATAAAAAGCATGTTGGATACTGCTAAGTTCAGCTCCCTCAATTTAAAACTTAGGAAAAACAAGCCTGGTTATGTTAAGAAATTGGCCCATGAACACATCAATGGTGCCTTACAGGGCAGGCAATAAGCAATTGCTATGGCTCAGCCTTTCCCCAGCAGGCTTCAAGAGATAGGTATTATGGAAATTATTTGAATCATTGCCACATGCTTCTACTAGTATATCTTATGTCCTGTAAAATTTATCTGAAAGCAGTTACCTGGTTGAAAGCATGGCTGTCTTCTGCCTATTTATATTCACAGAGCTAGTGAAATTTCATTAACCTCATATTTTTGGGTAACTAGCTGAATTCAAAGCAAAATGTTATGAAGATATTTCCCCTTTAGACTGCAAGCTTCATGAGAAGAGAAACTGCCACGCCGTGTCCTCAGAAGGTTACATAGTAACATGTTTCCCCAAAACAACGACCTTGCATAATAGGCATTAATTTCTCCATTTCTCACATGAACGAGATGAAGTACAGAAACAGGAGGCAGACACTTACTTTCACTTGTGATGAGAACAAGTTTGACCAGAGTTCATTTTGCCTCACGCAAGACCCTTTTGAAAACACAATTTAAATATTTATTAGAACTTCATATATGAATCCTATATCCATATTGCTTCACCCTTACCTCTCCCTCCATTTCCGCCCAAGTCCCCCACTCCCACTCATCTCAAATTCATGATGTCTTCTTTAGTTATTATTATTTTTGCATTCATTAGCACACCACACACACACACACACACACACACACACACACACGTTCAGCCTGCTGACATCATTTTATTTTGTTGTTTATATAGTTGTTTAAGGCTGACCTTAACTCATACAATAGACTATCTTTCCAAAGGAACAAAGTTAAGTCTTTGAATTATCCCCAACATAATTATGAAAGAGCCTTTACCATGAGTTCCATTGTTAGAATCTGCAATTCACTTCAGGGAAGTGAGGAATGTACCCCAAGCCAGCAAAATAATAAACTAGTGCGACAGCATGTTTATATCATTTTGAGCCCACTGACTGAAGACTGTAGAAGAGAAAGATGCCAAGTCATTTACTGTTTTCAAGTAGAATTTAAGAAGTACTTAGTAAGTTTCCTGTGCAATTCTTGACTGAAATTTTTCATTTTGAATACTGCTGCTTGTCTCCATCCCTTTGCCTTGGACCCTGTTTGTATTTTCTATTTTATCTTCCTGGCTATTGGCTAGCTTATTTTTGGCTCCCCTTTCTTATTTGGTGTTTTATAAAACATGTTGAATGGGGTCTGGCACCAATTAAAATCTTTGTGAAGGCCTGAAACACTGAAAGACTAGTCCTCCTCTTGACTGCATTAGATTACTGTTGACATACTTCACCTAAAAGCTTTGGACATCAGTTAACACAATATGGTAGCCTCATATCTAAGACAGGAAGGGAATATGATATGCCCAGGTGAACATTGAATAGTTACTTTTTTTGCTTCCACAAATTATAGGAATTTTATATTTATTAGTTTTGAACCTTCCATGTCATTTGAATAGATTAGCAATACCAAATTATGAAAACAGAGAAATTGTATTGAATTTATTTTGCTGATGAAATAGATGCCTATAAAATGAACATTGTTACAGTGTCTCACACTGTTCATTATTCATTTTTAATGTGGGGGCGGGCTAAGGAATTCTGAAACCATACATATGTAAATGCTGGGAAAAGACAGGGTAGAAGTCTCCTTTAACTTAAAAGCATAGAGTAGACTGGTTTTAGTTTCTTTGAAAAAATTATGCCAAAATTAGGTCTCCCAAGCTTCAGCCTAAAGGAAATTTTTCTATCATGCAACTTGAAAATAGAAGCATATATTGGGAGAAATAGGTACTGAAATAGAATCCAACAACTCAGTGCAGTAAGACACTAAATTTGGTACTGTTACTAATTACAGAAAGAAAAAAAAAAGTATTAGCTACAGAAAAGCTAAAAGCTGGAAAATGTTGGAGGCAGGACAGAAATGAAGAATTAACGATTTGGCAGGAAAGCAAAAGCATACACAGAAATACAGGAAAAACAGAAAGGGTTTAAAACATATTTTGAAGTACAGAAAAAGAAAATCACTGTGCCTAGCAGAAAGGTGTCTGTGGAGGACATAAATAGTAAGCAGTGATTAGAACACGCTTTAAATACTCGTTTCAGCTGGTTTCCATTACTTTGAAGCAACAACGTCACTCTGCAGCTATCAGTGAAAGTGGGCAGTCCAGGTGTTATTTTAACCCAGTCATTATGTGTGTTTTTTACAGTCATAGAGTCACTTGAGTCCACATTATCTGAGGTCAGGAATCAAGGGCTATTTTTGTAATAGTGTCTTCTAAATACATCACATAAGGGAGTGCTCAATTCTGACCATGTGACTTTATTGTTTTGCAAATCAAAAATTTTACCATTTTAAAGTTCATAAAAAAAGTGGTGTAAAAATAATGTTGAAACATTTTAGAATGTGATTTTTAAAGTTCTGCCTCTCTCTCTCTCTCTCTCTCTCTCTCTCTCTCTCTCTCTCTCTCTCTCTCTCTCTCTCTCTCCCCCTCTCCCTCTCTCTCTCTCTCTCTCTCTCTCTCTCTCTCTCTCTCTCTCTCTCTCTCTCTCTCTCTCTCTCTCTGCAAATGAACAAGAGGAGCTATATAATGTCTAGAGTAACAAAAGTGAAGGTGAACTTTTCAATGTGCTGAAAACTGTTTAAAACTAAACATGGTGGTTAATATCTATAAACCCAGCACTCAACAGCATATGGAAGGCAAATGAACAAGAGTACAAGATCATCTTTAGTTGAGTTTGGGGCCCAGCCTGGGCTTCAAAAACCCTTTTAACTAACTAACTAACTAACCAACCAACCAACCACCAACCACCAACCAACCAACCAATCAACCAAATAACTAAATACTTCTAGTCCAACACTTAAGAAGCAGATATCATAGGATCGCTGTGAGTTCACAGCTGGAGAGCTGGTTTAGTAAGAGCATAAGACGGACTGCCAAGCACCAAATCTAAGGACTCACAGCTGCCAGGAATTTGGGTACCTGTACTCACAAGCATATGCTTACAGGAATACACGCATACACAGATTTCAAAAAAAGAAAGAAAGAAAGAAAAAGAAAGAAAGAAGGAAACAAGTCTTTGCTTTGGTATACAATTATTGCCTTTGGCAATAATGTGGTCAAGCTAAATTACTTGATGCCCAGGGCTTTACTGTTTTAATGCATTCTCATTGTTTGTATGGATTCTGTTTGTCTATGAAAATTGTATTCCCAACCCATGCAATATTTCCTCCATGATCCTCTTCCATCCTCCCTCTATCAGAGCCCTTTCAGAGAAAATGAAATGCCTGGTATACATAGTTCCCCTACAGTTTGCAACGTAATCTTTTAAAACTACAGCCCAGTTTTCAATCAGTTCTGTACTGCTGTGGTAGCAAACCAACAATTAAACAGTAAACAAATGTAAATAAAACTACTGATTTACTTTAATATTTTTAATCATTAAACCAAAAAGAAATATCAGTAAAGCAGATGCTTTCTGTAATCTCTATCAGAAGCAGTGCTTTCAGTTTAAGCAACTGACCCCTCCCCAATTCCTCTAATAGACTACAGATATTTTTAGACCCAGTTTCATCATATTAATATTTCAAAATTCTTTACATCTTCTCAACAAATACATGCTAGTTGATGGTTTAGGCATGAAGGATATGTGAATGATTAAGACAAAGTCCTCTGCTTTGTATGTAGATCACAAGCCAGATAAAGTTTATTAGGTTACACACACATTTTTGCAGAGAAACTAGACCCAACTAACTAGAGACTTAAATGGTTATAGACTTGGATTTAAAAAGCAAGGAAGAACTTATCAACATTAGATATCCATTTATTTATACTTCACAAAACTAAAGCATTCTTAAAAATAGTATTTGAAGAAGGTGATATTCTCTGTTCAGGTCTAAGGATTGATATTTCCACACTGTTAGGCTCCATTTGGGTTACAGAGACATTTACGGTGTTATGAACTTGCCTAGAGTCATTATTTGCAAACTTAGAATTATGTCTAAGGCTAGTACAGGGGGTGTTGGTACTACAACTGATGATGATTTTTTTCCTCTATCCTGAGGGTTAGAATGAGTTCTGAATATAAAAGCCATTACTTACTTGCTTTCATTGGAGCTCAGTCCTGGGATATGAGGGGATCCCAGGGTTAACCTAATGCTTTGCATTCAAACCCTGACTTTACCGCTTAATCACTTTCAGATTTTTGGCAAATGAATTACCTTCTAGGAACATTTCTCCTCACTTAGAGTATGAGGATAAAAGTTCACATGATGTTTGTGAATGTTGAATAAAATAGTTTATGCAAAGTCCTCAGGACAGTGCTTTGCACACCACGAGCTCCTAGTAAATGGACATGTAAGTCATTAATATTTATTTCCAAGTTCCTACTTGCTCTTTTAAAAGTGTAGCATTTTATCTCATCCTATAAGAGTAAAATCACTATTTAAGGACTTAGGGGGAAAAAATCACATTTCCTTAACTACAATTTGCAGGTTAAGTTAGCACAACCAAATAGGATAACTTTAGAAGTCTGGGTATGTAAGTAAGATCAAAATACCACTGGTAATGTTCTCTTTTCACAAAGAGTTTCAGTAAAAGGTTTGAAGTCATTATTTTGTCTTATTTTTATGATCTAAAATATAAACGAGGTTTTATATAATCTGTGGTGAGAGAACCGTCAGTAGTCCATTTTAACAAATGTATATATAACCACATTTTATCACTTATTTATTATTCCTCAGAATTTTAAAGTAAATGAAGTAATTATCTCTTAAAATAATTAACCACAAAGTTATAGTTGGTGTATTGAGTAAGAAATACTCTTAGTCTATAAAATAACTCTGGTATGGTCAGTCATGAAAGGTTACAGCAAGGACAGAAACCACACCATCACTAGGTCAACAAATCATATTGATACTACAGAACTTTCACTATTTATAATTTTTAAAATCAGTAGAACACAGGGAGTTGTATATTACACAAATAAGTATAGTTTCATAATGGATAAAGCTACTGTTTTAATTTAATGTGTAAATATATATGCTTTCATAAATATACATGGAGAATATTATACATATGCTAAAAATAATGAGTTTTATTAGATATTTTATCAATATCCCTTTTATCCAAGTGCAGCTAGTTGTAGACAGTTATATTTAAATTTTTCCATGTTGTTGAAGTACATAATTTTTTATTTAAAAGTTTTATTTATTTTAATTGTGCTAAAATATGTAGATATAAAGAATAACATTCAAAGAAATAATGCACACATTTTTTGGTTATTAAAAACTTGTATTTGCAAATCTCAAATTGTAATTTAATATGATTTCATGGCTCTTTTCATTGCTTAGAATAAGTAGCTGCCCATTGTTAGAATATTAGATTTAACTAATGTGTTTTTTGAACTCATATCTTAAAAAGAAAGAACAGTTGATTGAATAGATTACAAGAATACACAAGACAAGAATGAAAGGAAATATTAGCATATATATATATAATATTAGCATATATATCTATAATTTCTTGGAAGAATTGAGAAGAGTCCTATGGGAAGTAAAGCTTGTCTTGTCTAGTATAACTGAGGAATTAAAATCTGATTTACTTTCATTGCTATAGAATTTTGTCTTCTGATTTACAGTTTTGCCTGTATCGTATATAATTTAGATAGTGCTATCTTTTTGAAATGACATCTAATTATTAGGTCTAATGCTGTTTTTTTTTAGGCACTTTTATTTATTTATTTTTTATTAATTTATTCTTGTTACATCTCAATGGTTATCCCATCCTTTGTATCCTCCCATTCTTCCCTCCCTCCCGTTTTCACCTTATTTCCCTCCCCTATGACTGTTCCTGAGGGGGATTACCTCCCCCTGTATTTGCTCATAGGGTATCAAGTCTCTTCTTGGTCAGCAGGTTACCAAGAAGAGACTTGATACTCTAATGCTGTCTTTATTCCTCATGTTATTACAGATATTTTAAAGAATAAATCATAGGTATTAAACAAAAATGGTATAAAAATCAAGTTATTTTTTAAAAAATCAAACTTTATCTTTAGTACAGTGTGTGTGTTTGTGTGTGCATAAGCATAGCAACAATTAAATAAATGGAGGCCCTGAGTTTGTGAGAAATCAAGGATTTGTACATAGAAGTGTTGGAAGAAAGAAAGGAAAGAAGAAAAATAATGTATTTTAATTAATTTATTTATTTATTTATTTTTGTTTTTTTGAGACAGGGTCTCTCTGTGTATTCTTGGCTGTCCTGGACTCGCTTTGTAGACCAAGCTGGCCTCAAACTCATAGCAATCCGCCTGCCTCTGCCTCCCAAGTGCTGGGATTAAAGGCGTGCGCACCACGCCCAGCTATGTATTTTATTTTAATATCAAAATATTTAAAAATAAGAAGATATATAAAATCCAGCTCAAAAATGAATAAATGTATCAGATATGGTGGGTCATGCTTTAAATACAAGCACTCATGAGGCAGATGCAAGCACATCTTTATGAACTGGCCAACTTTGGTCTACAGAGGAAACTCTAGGCCAGCCAAGGCTAAATAGTGGGACTCTGTCCTAATGTAGCAACAAGAATAAAGCTAATAGCTTTGGTCAGGTTTCAATGAAGAAAGTCAAGGCTAGTCTATGACTCCAGAGTGGAATAGGTAAGATTAAAAATATCTTATGAAAATCAATACATTTGCGTATTTGTTTCACATTATAGATTTTACATGCATAAAGTAGACTTTATGAACAAAAAATCATATTCTATTTCCCATGTAATTGTAAATTTAATAAAATAATTGTTAATAAAAATAACAAACTGTCATGCACACATTAAAGTCCTTGAAGAAACAGTGCAAGATATGTCCAGAAAATGACCTTGGTTGCTCCATAAAAATAAAACAGCAGAGATTAAATTTCATTATTTATTCCTTTCATAACTGAGTTAATTAGGAAAGTGAGAGATTTCTTATATATAACCTTTTCAGTTATCACAATTCCTATAAAAGTTAAGAATGCATGCAACATTAAAGTCAAAAAATCAAATGTTAATGACTGTGCCAGATAATTTATTTGAGCAATAATTTAAACACATTTATGTGATGCTACTTTAAAAAATTCTAGGCATTAAATTTCTTATGAAACAGTATTTTTGGGTTTTCAGTGATAGGATAGTGTGTTGTATAGCTTTTTCTTAGGTTGTCAGCATCATATTCTTGCATTTAATAGTGATTTTAAAATGGAAATAGCACATTTACCTCTTATTTATTCCAAATCCATGTCTGCATTTCCACAATGGAATTTTATTTAAAAAGCAAACTGACAAAACTATTTTAGTAGATGATCTTCTAATGAATGTGCAATTTATATAACGTCCAATTTATCACATTGTATACCTAATAAGTATACATTAAGAATTAAAAAATGAAATTGATTAAAATATTATATTTGATATATTATTCTCAATATATTAAAATTAGAGCTAATAAGTAAGAATCAATGCCAGGACCTCATTTTTATCTGAATTAGTCTTTTCGTTCATCAATTAACTCAGGTTAGAGATTTTCAGCCACTGTAATCAAACAAATTATTTACAAAGACAGACTTTGTTCGTGCTGGTGACTTATTGATGTCATGATTGAAAAACTGATGGATGGAAAAGGCAGCCAGTGACTTCTGAGAACGAGGTTACTAGTGTTTTGTCAGCTGACCTTTACAATAGGAGAAGTACTAGTAAAGCATGCACTAGTTTTAGAAAATTAAACTACATTCGTCAAAATGGATATTTTTATTCTGAAGAACGTATACATAATTTGTCAAGTTACATAGTGATAATGGGGTAACAAATGTGTAGTGAAAACAGAATATGTACAGAACAATTAATTAATGTAAATAGTTGTCCAAGGGAGAAGACACAATTTATTTTGGGTTTTTTTTTTTAGGGTAAAGAAAGCATTGCGCTAACATCACTATAAATGCTTCTTGTGAGTTCCAACATTATTTACTCTCAAAGTGTTTAATTTAGCTCCCAAAAGAAAATGTGCACACATGATATATAAGGTTAATGTGAATGTGCATGAGGTGTGTGTGTGTGTGTGTGTGTGTGTGAGTGTGTGTGTGCGCGTGTGCGTGTGCGTGTGTGTATGTGCGTGTGCGTGTGTGTGTGTGCGCGCGTGTGCGTGTGTGCATGTGCGTGTGCATGTGTGTGTGCGTGTGTGTGCGTGTGTGTGTGCGCGCGTGTGCGCGTGCGCGTGTGCGTGTGTGTGCGCGTGTGTGTGTGTGAATATGACAAATGTTTGTGGCAGGAGTTTGTGCAACATGTGAATATTACGCAGTTTAGAGATCCCTAAACAATTCAAATAACCAGTTGGCACAGGGTATTTCCATTATCATGCCTGTGAAATAGTCCAAAAAGAAATTTACCCCATTTAGAAGTAAAAATTTACTATTTATTCCAAAATTAATAAAGTATAGCATTTTTTACTAATGAGTGGGAGATGATATTTCTTAGGTTTGCCATTGGCAAGGAAGCGATGAACAACTTTAGACGACGCAATTTGTTGATTCCAGTACACACTTTAATAGAATTGGCATATACATAGGCGAGATGAGAGCTTGCTTGGACTGCACTGGATTTAGCTGTTTTATCACATATTGCCTTCAAGCATTAACCTATTAAAAATAGGTGATTTACAGCAAGGATGGCAGCTGCACATCTCCTCTCCTACGGTTGGGTCACGTGCACGTGCTGCGTGTTGATTAAGGTGAAGGCAGCTGAACACAATCAGTGAGACAGTCTAGAGCCACTGACATTTGGGGAGTGATTGAAAGGGCTCGAGAAGACAACCTGAAGAAAAATTAAAGACAAACACCGGGATTTGGTCACAGTTGCCAAATGACAACTCAATCTTTTCATATATAAGAAAGCAGTACTTAGTGTCATTTTGCAGCACATAATTGAAGAAAAATTAACAACAAACACGGGGATTTGGTCACAGTTGCCAAATGACACCTTAATCTTTTCATATGTAAGAAACACATAGTGTCATTTTGTGGCGCATAATGGAAGGATGGAATTTGTAAGAAAGCAGTAGAACCAATAGTCACAGGGAATGAATAAAATCAACACAGTTGAGAGTATAATTACAATTGGAAGTTGGACTCCAGAAGTGTTTCTTAATTTCAGTTGATTTTTTTAAAAAGTAGTGCATATTATTCCTGTCATTTTGATATAGATCACATGAGCTGATATCATATTCTTAAAGAATAAGTAACTATAAAATGCATCTGTGATGGAAAATACCTTCTGATGACAAAAAGTCCTGTATGTAAATATAGATAGCAAGATAGAGGAATATAAATATGATTTTTGTTGCGGTTATGTTTGTGGTAAATTTGCAAACATGAACACACATTAAAATATTAATCCAACTAGTTCCCAATGTTTATCATACCTGAAGAAATGGGTCTGTTTACATTTTTCATTCTTATGAGCTTGATAGTATTTCAATATACTTTGTTATGGGTTTATTAAATATTTTTGTAGGCCAGGGTATAATTACAATCAGCAATCATTTGATACACCTTAAAATAGTAGAACCTGTGAACTACAGAGTTTGGAGTATGCACAAATAAATAAGCAATTATGACTTGTAAAAATAAACATATTGTTTCAGAATTTCTTTAGATTTCCTTGGGTCATATTTGACCTTATTGATTACACAGTTGTGGGTAAAAGTCTTAAGGTCTTTTTTTTTTTTTTTTAAGACTAACTTTCTACAGAAAACAGATAGTAAAATATCCATGTATTTGTGTGTTAAAATAAAAGTGTTTGTAGTTTATGCTGCACACAGCAATTAGCTAACACCCATTAACTGTCATGTGCTAGGTAGTGGCCATCCTCATCAAATATATAAATACCCAGAGGAAATATTTTAGAAAAAATAAAATCACATTTTCTTAGGGGATATTGTCCTATAACTGAACCTGAAGTTTTGCTACGGAAACCTATCAGTTATAACTTATGAAGTTATATTTACAAGTAGATTAATGTTGAAGAGTTTACAAGAAGATTAATGTTAATTCTTTCCTGACTAAATATTTTCTTAATTTAAGTTTATGGATTGTTTCTTTGCCTGACCCCCTTGCTTTTGCTGTGTTACCTGCCAGGAAACACATTTCTATGCATGTGAAATATAATTGATGACTATAATAAATTTTAAAGGCATTATAAATTAATAAATACTTTAATAGGAAAAGCAAGTAAATGTTCCCTATCACTATTTTTAAATAAGCAAACATGCTTACCTTCCTTTTTCAGACACATTTCTGTGGCTCTTGCAATATTTTACAATGTGTGATTGAATGTTGAGAAAAGCATACAGATTACACTAGGAGAGCTAGTCTGATAGAGCAAGGACATTAACAGCCCTGTTGTTGGTTTCAGATACACAAACTAGCAATCATTTTGACTGAGGTAAAATGGGTATAGAGAAGTAAGTCAACAGTAAAACAAAACAGCATATAGTGATTTAAGGATTATTCAAATATGCAAACATTATACACATCTAAATGTAGGTATACCAGTCCACTCTGTGAATTTATATCTACAGTTACATAAAGATACAGATAATTTCAAAGAAAAATTAAATATATTTATAATATATATCTTTAGGAAATACAGGAATAAGTATTTTGTTGTTCATGGAAACCCCACAAAAGTGTTAAAATCAGTTGTTTACATTTACTTTATATATATACACACATTTATATTATTACACATACATACAATAAACTACCTATAGCAAGCAGAACCAGGAAACAATCAGCAATTATATATATGTTACATTCATAGTATGTTTGTATTTTCTTTCCTATTTTGGAAAAGGTATATCATCCTGTGTTGAGAGACAAAGTAACTTCTCTTTCAGTGTGAGTTAAATTTAGGAATATATTTTCCTACTGGTATAGAATATAAGCTGTCATGGAATGACATTCATCATGGGTTTTGTAAGAATACTTCAGAGGCTGTATGTCCAAGTCTGGAATATGCAACTTACAGGACATCCATATGTATCATAATTACTAATGGTTCCATTTTTAAAATCATGACTTACTAAAAAAAAAAAAAAAAGCTAGATGTGGTGACAATACATAGCGGTGCCTGTTTAGTTTAAATGTATTATAAACAGGTTGTCAAAAGCAACATGCCTGGAGTGATGGTGCATCCTTGTTATCTCAGTACTAACTGGTGCAGAAGGATTGGGAGCTCTGCTGTTGCCTGGGCTACATGGCAAATTCCAGGCACATCTAGAGGATGTAGCCAGGGTCTGTTTCAGACAACAAGACAAAAAGATCACAAGACAAAAAAAAAAAAAAAAAAAAAAAAGCACATACATTTGTTTTATTTCATCTCCTGAGGCTGTGTCTCTTTGCTATTCCAGGTTACAGTCTCCGCTCTTCCTTTTTCTCTTCTCTGTTTGTCCTGATTTTCCATGTGTCTCCCACTAATTCTTATGATCTGTTTTTTTTAATTGTTGTTTAAATAGCTTGCCTATTATAATTGAGATACTTTTCATTTAAAATGTGCATTTTTAAGATTCTACTTAGTGTTCTTTTTGCATACTATTAATTTTGAAAAATTTGTGCTTGGTGGTATTATCATATCTAATCATTTTCTTTTGAGATTTAGTAATATGAACGTTTAATTTCCTGGGCACAAATTGTATTGTACATGCTATGCTATGTTATGTGGCACTTTAATTATACCCACATACCTCTTTCCCAACATTTTCTGTTTTCATCTGCCCTTCCATTATTTTGCAATAGTTTACGCTTTAAAATTATGTTTGTTTTACATGTAACCTGTCTGTTTTGAATTCCCTATATCTTATATAAGAGTAGAATAAATGATCCAATTTTGTATATTTCAGACTTTCAGAGTAATTTATTGAAGGGTAGATATAGGACACAAGAATCAATGAGAGGAAAAATACTTTCTAAATGAGTTCAATTAAAAATATTTCAGACAACACTGCTTAAAAGTCAACAATGATTTCCAACAAAAATTGCTGTGCTGACTGAGTCCATTTTTAGAACTGGAAAAAACACAGCTGCTTCATTGTGTTTAGAGAGATGAATATTATCTTTAAACTTAAGACCATGTTTTAAGCTCTTTCCCTAAAGAGGTGGAGATGCCATGTATCATGACTAAATGTCCTATAAGTATCTTAAACTCATGACTACAAAAATAACGTGTAAGAAGTGTTCTTGTGTTGACAGTATTTGCTGTGGTTATGTATGTGAGCTATGATGGTCTATTATTGTTTAAAAGACAACTAAGAATTTCTAATTTTCTTTTTTAGTCATTGTTTTGAATGCTTAGAACGAAATTATGGAATTCCTAATAGGGAGAAATAATGAATTGCTAACCCAGCTTTGTAAACCTAAAGAAAGTGAGAATGTAAAAGCGAGAATGTGTGAATGTAATATTCGCTGTTTTATATATTCCAGATTCAGAACAATTTGTGGGCAGGAAATGCAAGTGGTGGTTCTGTGGTTACGTCATGCATGTTACCACGTGACGCGTCCTCCTGCATGACACCTTATTCTCACTCGCCTCGGACAGATTCCGGTTACACGGGGTTTTCAAACCACCAGAATCAGTTCAGCCATGTGCCCCTCAACAATTTTTTCACTGACTCTCTTCTCACGGGGGCTACCAACGGACATGCGTTTGAAACAAAGCCAGAATTTGAAAGGAGGTCTTCCAGTATTGCTGTCCTGAGAATGAAAGCCAAGGAGCACACCGCCAATATTTCATGGGCCATGTAACATACAGTACTCTTTTATTTTTCTTTTCATAGCAAAGTAAAAACATTCTTATTTTTCATATTTAAAGGGTACCACAATAAGCTGCTGTGTGTGGAAGGGCTAAAGGTCAAGATATACGGTGAGACCAGCTTACATGAATGATTGTTATTATTTAACATTAAAATCCAAGAATGGACCCCTGAAAGGACGAAATAGGTTTAGCATGCACCAGCCTCCACAAACTCTGTTTTAGTAGTAAGGTTTTTTTTTTTTTTTTTTTTTTTTTTCATATTGTACAAGTCAATGAAATATGGTCATGCAACTTCTGAAAGGAATAAATGTATTAAACAAATCCTTCTGTGATAGATTGATTTATGCTAGTTCTGTATAACAAGAAATCCCTTGTAAAATGATACCTGATAAACGAGGAAACACCCTGGGGAAAAAGGGCAATATTGATCACAGTTGCTTTGAGAGCTAACACTATTTCCCCTTCTTTGGCTCGAAGACACAATGGTCGTATGCTCTCTTGCAGCCTCAAAAAAATTTTTTTAAACCTTTCAACGTTTTAGTGAATTTCCACTCAGTGGGGGAAAACACTTTTCTAAACTGATGGGTATTTGCACAGAGTATCTGGGCACGGTTTCTTGCAGCCATGTGGCTAAAGGTGACAACTGAAGTATCCATGTGTGATTTACAGTCTAGTCAACTGGACAGGTTTTATAAATGCAACTTTTAAGTGAAGAGGCCAGCAAGAAGACTGAGACTTAGTGATTCAAACCAAGAAATAGTAAGTGCGCTGTTGCTTTTAAACTAAAATTATATTGATTGAATCACATAAATGAATATCTAGCAAATTCAAGGTAACTCTTCAATTAAAAGAGTAACAGAATAGAACTTATGTTTGTTTTGGGGGTAAATGCATGTTCAAATGTATGGCTGTTTGTTCTTGACACACAATGCCTTAAGCACTTTTGCTACTGTGCTTCACATAGAGAGTTAAGATGTCAGGAGGCACTCAAAGACTTCCAGTTTAAAAAAAGAAGAAGAAGAAAAAAAATACATTGCTGCATCTGGAAAATGGCTAAGTTCTTTGATTTACTTCTCCTCCCTTCCCCCTGTCACATTCCAAGCTTTTGCAGATGAGTGAAATGTCAGACCCCTTGAAAAATTCTTAAGTTCATAAAGGCAAAGTCAATTAATTGAAGCGAAGATGACTTCCATGGCTCAGATCAGAGCGACATCCCCCCTTTGTACTCTGTTAGGATCTTCGTGTGGTTCCTGTGGACTTTAGCAATCTTCTGAGAGGCCCTAATGGGTAAAGAACAGGAGTACATGAATTTTGAAAATTAAATTTGAGGAAAAGTACTTTTATTCACTAAGTGTCTTTTGTTAGTGGGGAAATATTTATAGCAATTAGACAGCTTTTGCAATAAAAGTTTAAGTCAGGCAGATGATGGAGCTGAGTGATGTCCTAAACAAACAGTCTTTGACTTCCTCAGGACTTTACTCTTTATTGCTTTTGTGCTTTCCCTTTTTAGGTTTGCTCCCAAGAAAAACTTGTTCAACTTTGGCCCTCAGAATTATGCTCAAATGCAGGAGCTTTTTTTGTTGTTGTTAAAGAATTGCTAAAGCAGCTGTGAGACATCTTTCAGACTTTAGAACAGAATGGCTTTACTTTAATATTCACGAGGCTCATAATTTGTGAATTAAAATTTAAAACTAGAAACCGAAAGTTTTATTGTTAAGGATTCCATTAATTAGTAGTACTCATCTCATTTTCCTCTTTCATAATATAGATTTTTAGAGCCTCTTGGCTGATACCACATATGTATATATGGTATTTTTGCATTATATATATATATATATGTATAGCACATATATGCACACATATATGAAAATACATATATAAAAACCAAAAGTCATGAAATATGAGTGTCACTCCAGTTATTAGTTTTTCTTTTTGAAGTTTTTTTCTTAATATTATATTGAGTAATTAGGCTGGAATATTGGGAGCTTTGTTTTTTGTTTTTTTTTTTTTTCAACTCAAAATACCTTTGCAATTGATGTTTTACAATCACCACACTGTTTAAGTTTAATATTACATGTTCACAGATCCAGAGTCTGACATAGATGGTAGAATATCGGCTTATGTTCTTTGTTCAAAAGCCTAATGCATATGATATCAAGCAGGACACACATCATATCAGAGGAGCAAGACATGCATGCATTATATAGTTTTAATAAGCTAAAAAGCTTAGCTTTTAGCTGAAAATTTATTATGTAGTTTGGTTGCCACAATATACAAAAATGAGTTTTCAAAGTAATAGGTGAAGACAAAGCTAAAAGCAAAAGGAAACACACTTCCTCATTCACTGGATTTTTATTTCCTTTCATTCTTTCTTTCTGTTTTTCTTCCCCCCCCCCCCACTGAAATTAAAGATCCATTTACTAGACTTGAGATGTTAAGTGCAAATATTGAGCTCATGTTACTTAAAAGATGAAAGAGGAAGAATTGGGCTTGTTATTGACAGTATGGGTGACTGAACGGTTCAGTTCCTCATAGTTTTTAATCTCTTGGACTTTGGTTCTTGCAACCTAACTCTCTTTACTTCTACATGTTTTTTTCTCTCCTTTCATGGGTGGTTTACATTCTTTTTTTTTCCCTCAACAGCATAGCAGGGCTTGAACATCATGACAAGAAATGCATTTCTAGAGAGCTTATACAAGGGTCATGTTCTTAAGTATGAAATTAAATGAAATTTCAGAAAAATGTTTTTGGATTTTGAGGATATTTTATTCATCTTGAATGTGAACTGATAAATAGTTTTTTTTTTTTTTCATATAATGACTTAAGAGAGCGGAAAGAAGCCCCTGCAATCTTTGCCCTTAATTTCAACAATGTATCTCCAGAGAATAATAGATTTGCTCAGCTTATGTAACGTTACAGAAACTCTTGAAATTGGGTATATAAATTAAGTGAACGCATTCTTTTCATTACATCATCTAACTCCTGATTCTTTTGCTTTAATGAGCAGAGTAGGGGGACCATTGCCCTAGTACAGTCCTTACAAAGATGGTATGTAATTTCTTTTGTCATCTTCACATTCTCAAGTCTCAAATGCTAGGTTCTTGTGTTGACTTCCATAGAACAGATAATGCCTGGACCTTGTGTTCATGAAGTGCTACTTTATGAATTTATGTATAGAGGCCGCAGATTTCATGTATTGGTACTTAAATAACAGCTCAGAGAAAATGAGTGAAAAGTTGTTATAATGGATGCATAAAATGCTTACATTTTCAATTTTCTAAGTTCATCTGTGATCCTAACATTTGTGTTTCAACATCCAATTTAGGTATAATTTCATATGATAAATTATATGATAATTTTGTTGAATGTCCTTTACTAAAATTAACTATCCCTCATGCTCCATAATAATTTACTAGAGATATTTGAATGATCTTAAACACTAGTTAGGCTTAATTCTTATTTCTCTGGTTAAAAAATAGAAAAATACTTTTATCACTTAAAATGTAATTTTTCTTTAATCCATTTCTAGCTTGAGAAATTAGGCATTAAAGCCACCTGTTTTATTTTCTTATAACTATTCAAGTTTAACATGAATAAGCTAACCAATTTGCAACAGAATCAGTTCAATTTGCAACAGAATCAGTTTAATAAAATAGCATATTAAATAGTATTTTTTTGTTAGCCTTTAAGACCTTTTATATATATTTTATGAAAGCTAAGTGGTGACCTCATGAACAATGACAATGAGAATAAAGACAGAAGGAAAATGTGGTGCAGTAAAGGTGTATTTATGTAACAAAAATGAAAAAAAAACTGATTAAATGTGATATTTTCAGAGTATAGTGCGCACCAAAATAAGAATTATTTATAATTTAATTTTTTTCATTATTAGTGTGTGTGTGTGTGTGTGTGTGTGTGTGTGTGTGTGTGTGTGTGTGTGTGTGTGTGTCTGTTTGTCTAATGTGGGCTAATGTCTGCACACAGGTGTAGAGGTCAGGACACAACTTTGTGGAGTTAGTTTATTTCAGGTCATCTGGCTTATGTGACAATCTCACTGCCCCTATGGAATTAAAAATAATGTTAATAAGGCTCATTTGAAATCAAATCATTGCCATTATTTATCATGGAAATGGATTGTGAATAAAAAAATATCAAAACTAGGTAATTAAGACTGGTTAATTCCTCTCTTATATTGAGAAGAACAGTAGGGAGTTGGAGAAAGCTTCTCTAATCATCTCAGCCTTAAAACAGCATCTTGAATAAAATAAGTAAGAGAAAAGCAGTTATAGCATTAACCTAACCAATTAAAACTTTAGTTTTCTAAACTAGATGTACCACCTAAATTCTGCAACTGAGAAGTACAAACAAATGGTATCACTTCAACCTTCAATATGGCCCCGTTTGCAGCATGCCTCTGACTCTAGACAGGGCCGTGATCCTTTCACAAGGTTCTTGTATCAGATTTCTTGCAATCAGATATTTATATTACAACTCACAGCAATAGAAAACTACAGTTATGAGTTAACAACAAAAATAATTTAGTGGCCGGGAGTCACCAAAACATGAGAAACTGTATTAAAGGGTTGCAACGTTATAAAGGTTGAGGACCATTGGTCTAGAGTAACAAAATAGTACATGTGCACCCTTACATGGTGTATACTTAGTTTCTCTTTTCCATTTACTGTGTTACTGCTTTAAAGATTTACTGGAACAATCCAGAACATTTGTCAGCACTGTTAAAAATCTAACAGGTTTCCAGCAGAAGGCAAAAGGAGGCCCTCTGTAGGCTGCTTACACAGAGTGAGTGGCTAAACAGTGGACTCACATGCAAAAGTGAGGGAAGTTCACAATTTAGACAAGAAAGTAGATAGGAAGAGTATATTCTGCACAGAATTCAGAGTTCAGTAAATACAGATAGACAATCAGATTTGCCTGCCTTCAGCTTTTAATCATGGAGTCATCCTCCCAGACCCCAAATACCGTTCTATTTTTAAAAATAGACTAAAATGTAATTTTTTAAAAATTTCAAAACATACAAGAAAGAATTCAAGGGCTTTATCAGACTCCTCTAGATCTATAGCGTTAAAAACCACATTAGAGTAGTGTGCTAAGTTAAGCAAAATTTCCACCACAAAGGAGTCCCACATTATGAAAGGTGTAAAATAATCATGTACAAAGGTCAAGCTTTAGGTGTGTCATTCAATTCTTTGGGGGGATTTTCTCACTAATTGGAAAGTGTTATAAAGTTTCATATGAGCCAAGCATTCTTCATCTTTTTTGTTTCTTCTTCATAATTTTGCAACACAGAATTGAATAAATAAATAAACAAACAAACAAACAAACAAACAAACAAGTATTTAGTCAATATAAAGAGTTTCTAAATCCAAGAACTATCTCTTGTATTATCCTATGGGCTTTCCTTAAAGCTACAAAGGAAAAATAATCTGGATATGTGTTTTACAAATACTTTGTTGAAATCTGTGAATTGCTTAAAGAAGTGTTAACATTTCAAATTTTCCTGCTGTTCAGTCAAGTTAGATTTTCCCCCATCACCTTTTCTTTTTTTAAATATTCAAATTCAATTTTATTTACTGTATTTACAATTATGTTGAAAATGCCTACTCTCACTCTTTTGCTAAGAACTCGTAGAAACTAATTTATTGAATGATAGAGACAAAAGAGTAAAAGAGTAATTACACTAAAGCAAGGAACTGTCTAATGTCAAACACCTTGGAACACATAGCAGTGAAACTAGTATACGCTCTATAGTTGGTAGATGGCCAAGGAAAGTGACAACTCCAAGTCTTGTGAGATGAGCAGAGATGTGCAAGAATTGCTATTTTATATTCTTCTATCAAATAGAAACAAACAAAATTTGAAAACCTATGCCCATGTTTACTAAAACACTTCTGATTCCTTGTTTCTTTATCTACATTATGACAAAACAACTGTCAACTAAGGTTTTTAGTTATTTTTATCAACTAGACTGGAATTTACAAATTCAAAAGAAAAAAAAAACCAATTGTTTTTTCAGTGTTTTTCAAATTTTTCTATTATTCAATAATGCAGTGAATATGGGTGGAGTTCATGAAAGTTTGGCACTAGCAATAGAAATTATGAATAAATTCAAGCAATAAAAACTGTATTCAGTAAATAGTTGGTTAATTTGGATAGATGAAATATGGAAAGTTTTATAGCATAAAAGATAACATACTTTTACTGTGATCTAAATATAAAAGAAAATAATAAAAGTGAAAATACAACTACAAAATAGACATCTGAAGAAAGTTGATGGAAAAGTTCAGTAAGAGTGCTCACCCTGATGTACCCCTTGATCTCAGACCAAGAAAAAGACCGTTGGAGGATTCTGAGGTCAATGTGGAGAAAATACTCCCAACTCCAGGGAAGAGGGAGAAGAAAGGAAGCAGTTATGAATTACTGCCTCAGAGGCTTTAATTTAACTCATTGTTTGCCCTTGCTCAGCCAGCATTTGTCTCACTTTATCAAACACCATGGCCTGAAATTTGTAAATAGAAGGTTAATGGATGAATCTCTGTCTTATCTTCACCTCTCTGCTGTGAAACTGATTAATGGCTTTAAATTTTTGAGGGCTTCCTCTACTAGAAATGTTTTCTACTTCAAAGGAAGGAAGGGAGAAAGAAAGGAAGAAGAAAAAAGAAAGAAAAGAAAGGAGAGAGAGAGAGAGAGAGAGAGAGAGAGAGAGAGAGAGAGAGGGAGAATGAATTATCTGATAGAAATCCCTAACGCAAATTTTGAAGACCTAACAAGAGCTAAACATGAAGAGGGAAAAGAAACCAAATTAAATGGCAAGAAAAGCTGGTGGCTGGTGTGACTGAGTGCCTCAGCTTAGCACCTGTGATTGTATGGAAATTGTAAATCCTTCACATCATGCATCTCTTGACTGAAGGTGAGATCAACGACAATTTGGGAAAGTAGTCAAGGTTCTCTGTGCCAGATCATCCCGTCTGATCCATCCCATCTCACCTCTCCGTCCTCAGGGTTCATTTCAACACAGAAAATATTTATTGAGTGCTTATAGCTGCTGACTTTTCTAAGTCAGAGAAAAATAATGAGATGTTAGTAAAAAGTAACACGACACCAGGAAACCGTATGTGTCCAATGAGAACTATCAGCATCATTACCATTTACAGCCAGAAACTCACTTTAATTTCATTAACAGCACCAATAATGGACATTGCTTTAAGGTGCAATGATTTGCACACTGAATTCTGACTTTTATCTGCTGAAACAACCAGTTACAAATTTGCAGTCCCCAAGGCCCGACTTTCAGGTAAAAGAACTCCAATCTCCATCCTGCTATCACTTAGGCACATGCCTAACGGTGCAGCTGAGAAGAAGCATTAGCCATTACATAAACTAATTGGGTTAATTCAGCCCTGGAATTTAGGCAAATAACGTGACTGAGATAAACACAGGGTCACTTATTCTTCTACTTGTACACATTTATCTACACTTCTTATTTATACTGCTAAATGCTTAAAACAACACGAGGCTATAAATTTGCCTTTTCTTTCTGATTCTCTTGGCAGGGTTTCTTACATGCTTAACTTTTAAAGGGTGGAAATCGGTCTCCTCTCAAATAAATAAGAAAGCTGTGGAAGGAAAACGCTGCTGCTCTATGAAGTAGTTCTAACCCATTAAACACAGATGGCTCACAGGGGGCTTAATCATCAGGAGCAAGCACACATTACCCTGAAATATAGAGCTGTTTTCTATCACTTGTTACCATTTGAATGTCTGGCTCAGGAAAGTGAACCCCATCTATCTCCCTGGCTATCAGATGCCCTTTGAATACTCTTCTCTCTGATGTAGTAAGATTTCTCTTCAGAACTTACCGAGATGAATGATCTCTTGCCACACATAGGAGTGAAAGAAAACATTTCTCTTTCTCTGCCAGAACAGATGAGATTCTTCAGTAGGAGAATGTATTTGACCTTGTAAAATAGACCAAAGTGATTAACAAACAGAGCCATGGGAGGCAGATTGCCTTTATCCCGATGCTCCAACAGAAGCCATTTTGTGTTTTGTTTGCTTTTACACACAAGCCCCTCTGTTATAAAGCACTGGGTCTAATTACCTGAAAAGAATCCAAACATTATGGTAAAAACATCATTCAGTTTAAATCTTTCTAAGGAAGATAATTTGGGAACATAAAAAATGATTTGGGTTGATGCTTAACTGTCATACCGACAACTTAAATTAGCTCACAATCATTAAAAGATATCCACAAGCCTAGTTCCATGAACCAGATGAGAGATCAGCATTGAAATCTATTATAAAAATGATTATTACTCCCAGAGCAAGATAAGTGATCCATCCTCATGTTCATTGTATAAACCTCTCTAATGTGTTTATTTTTACTTAAGTTTCTAGAGTGTCTTTCAGTCCCCAGTTAGGGCACATTTGCTTGTTTTAAAGTCTCTTGTCCTTTCTTGGAGACTAAGAATAGGATTCTAAGCTGAAACCTATTCTTCGAGTCTAAGTCCTTGGTGACATTCATGAAGGCCCTAGCAGAGCACAATGACACCAAGTGAACAACTTTTAATTGTTTAAAACTTTCCTTAGCATATGCGTTTAGCTAATGCTTTTCGAGTGACATGGTCTTGAATAAACATAGCTGATAAGCCATGTACAGGCTGTTCCTCTACCAATGACCTATGCTACTTCAGTCTCATTATTTCATTTGTCTTTCTGACTGAGTTTGTAAATAACTCAACCACGTGAACATTCAGACTCTGATTAAGGGTGATATTTTAACCCCTAAAATAACCTAGTAAGCTCAAGACATTCATGGAAAGACAAGTTTTGTTAAAATGTCTCTGTATGTTTTTAATTTGTTTTGTTTTTACTTTACAAATTCTAGCTGTTCAAAATCAAAGAGAAAGCTGATAAAAGAGAGACTGGTAAAAATTGAAATCTAATGCATTAAAAATACAGAAGCTGAAAAACTTATTATAAAGAGGAATATTAAGTTTTATTATTATTTGTTTTAATGTTTACCAGTAGATGGCACTGCGTAGGCACGGGATTTATCTATACCCATGTCATGGGAGGGACAAGAGAAATATCAGCTCTGCTGGCATGTGTGACATTCCGTCCATTACAGCTAGATTTTCCCATTACATTTTAAACCTCAGAGTTCCAACGGTTCTTCATGACAGAACACACCTCACTTGTTTTATGAGACTCGGTCATATCTATGGTGGATGCATATATGAGTTTTACTATCCTATCCAGATGAGAAAACCAAATCAGAGAGGTTGATTACCTAATATTATCTAACCTCCGAGGGGAAAGGTTGGGGTAGTGTATATCCTCTAAATGCATCCATGTGAATTTTATTAATCTAGTAAACACTTTAAAGGGTCTGAAGTATTGCTGCTGGAGCATTAAAGAAGTCCCAGGAGATGAGTAGGATGAGGGAAGCAAGTATTCTCAAGAGAAAGAGATGAGGAGTTAAGGGAGATAGAAGGAACCAAACAGTAAATGAGCATATCCAGAAAGGCAGACAACACCATGCAAACGAATTTACGGGTTCAGGACTTTCCTTAGTGTGAAGCTATTTTTGTTGCAAATACACGTGTACTCTTAAAATTAAGTATGTCTGATATTCTGTCCAGTTTATGGACGCTTGCTAACAGCGATAATATACCAACTAAGACATGCTCAGTACACATGGCACTGTATCTAGCAACTCTTGCCTCTCCTGGGCTTCAGGTATCTAAGATAATTTCATATTGGAAGTTCCCACCCCATGCTAGGATTTTATACTACCTAAGAGTATTGACTTGGTTTCCTCAACATGGCCATTATGTAATCCCATCAAAATTCCCAGTTCCCTGACCTTTGCATGTTTTCTCTGGCACTGCTCTCTAGCTTTACTTCCTTTCCTTTTCAGCTTTGACATCACAGTCCATTCTTTATTCTCAGGCCAGTATCTTCAAATTCCTGCTGGTTTTCTTTTATCACACTCCTTTCCACCTGGGCTAATGAACATCACTACAAAGACATAATATAAGTATGTATATTAGTTCCCCAGAGCATGCATTTTTAACTTCACTAAAAAACATTGGCTCCAAAGGGACACTCTGAATGCTTGAACTCAGTCATTTTTCTTTCCTGCTTTCAACCATAAACATTTCAGAGTTTAGTCATTCCTCAAATTTCTTACTTCATTCCCTATCCATATTCTCTCTCCTCTCTCTCTCTCTCTCTCTCACACACACACACACACACACACACACACACACACACAGAGGGAGAGAGACAGACAGAGAGCGACAGAGAGAAAAAAGAGAGAGACAGAGAGACAGAAAGAGACAGAGAGAGAGACAGAGGGAGAGAGACAGACAGAGAGAGAGAGTTTCTAAAATATCTCTTCCAATTTCTGCTGCTATATCAAACAACAACACTATATCCAATGCATTTATATGTGTAAGTGGCTTTCTTTTAGAATATATAGGAAAGAGTTATAGTCTCTATATAATTTTAATCTGATGTCTGTATTACATCCTATTCCATCGCTCATAGTTTCATGGCATTTATTTAAGCTTAAACTCATCTTTTCAGCCATTTATGCAACGTTATTTTTGAACGTATCAATGACATATGTAGGGGAATTCCCCTTGTCCAATCACAACTTCTAGAGTTGCCTTTATCCATCTTAAAAACTGTATTCATGTTCATTCCTCTAATTTTTCCTTCTGTTCACTTGTTAAACTACAACTGTGCTTCCAGAACTGCCAATCATAACCACTACTTTTAATGTGTATTTTTCAAGATCACCAACTTAAATATAATGGTCATACGATAGCTTTCTTTTCTCTCTATTAACATCTTTTTACGGGGTGGAATTGTGCTCTCCCCCAAAACATGCTCAAGACAACCTCCAGTACCTCCAAATGTGTTCTTATTTAGAATTACGGTTTTTGCAGGTAATCAAGTTAGGATAACTTTATATTAGATTAAGATTGACCCTAATCCAATTATTGATTGCCTTATAAGAACAGACAAATTAGAATGTGAATAAGAAAAGACTGCCATGGGAAAAGGCACAGAGACTGGGGTGATGAGTCTCCAAGCCAGGGAGCACCAGGAACTTTAGGCAAGCAAGAAAAAAGTAGCAAATGGCTGTGGAGCAGATTTCCCTTCACAGGCTCCAGAGCTACTGTTGCTATGGAAGAGTACCTCAAAGGGCTAGCTTCTGTGATACAATGAAATCTTGTTCTCCTTCATCCAGTTGCTGGCACATACATCGTCACTGTGGACATGAAAAGGAACATGGTAAAAATTCTAAACCTCAATTGCCATACTAATACAGATCCCTCCCTGCAGTGCAAGGCAGATTCTGTGCTACATATTTTCCTGTCACTCTGGTCCCCCAGGATCTTTCCCACTGTTCCATCCTCCTTTCTCAAGTGTTTGTGATTCTCGGTTCTCTGGGTGCTATTTGCAGGCACCTTTGCTACAGTATCTATCTCCGTGTCCCACCTCAGATCTCCCTTGTGAACAGCAGAGGTATGTATCCAATCACCTAAGCTTAAATCATACGACTCATATTTATGATGCTTTATAACCGTGTATAATAACCAGGCTGCTAATTACTAGTCTCCCATTTAGGAGTAATTTGGAGACTTTATCTTCAAGTTTCAGCACTACTTCCTGTATTCAATGCAAGGCATTTTCCATTTTCTGCAACTTGTCTTTTTATTCTCTTGACAGTATCTTTCAGAGCTCAGACTCGTAATCTTAGTAATTGTAATCCAGTTTTTTATTTCAAAGATCAAGCTGGCAAATGTGGCTTAGATTTCATTTTGTGTCTGGTTCCTAGAATTTGTACAAGTCTGTGGCTTACATTTAGGTCTTTGACAAAAATGAAGTTCATGGATAACATAAGGTTTGTGGTCCATTGTGTGAGGATGTCTAGCTGCTCGGAAGCATTTACTAAGACAGTAATCTTTTTACCCCTGCCGCCTTTTACTGCCCTGTCAAAGCAGTTGACAAATGGGCACAGTGGCACATGCCTGTAATCCTGGCACCCAGGGGGTGGAAGCAGAAGGAGGAAGGTGTTTAAAATCATTCTCGGGTACATTGTAAGTTAGGCTAGCCTGAGCTACAAGAGAACTTGTGAGATCTTTAGTTACCTATATTTCATTTTAAATATGTATTTTTATTACTTTTATTCTGTGTGGTTGTACACGTCTGCATAGAAGTATGCACATGAGAGTGCAGGTGCAATTGGCACCCTGTTGCTGGAGTTACAGATAGTTGTGAGTTGCCTTTCATGGGGACTGGGAATCAAACTCAAGTGCTCTGGAATGTCAGCCGATGTTATCAATTGCTGAGCCATCTCTCCAGGCCCCTGCCATGCCTCAGTGTTGATTATATTAATTATATTTTATCTTTATATCTCTCTGGACAACTCTAGACTTTCATTATTGTGTTACTCTGCTCCTTCATAGACACATACATTCTAGTTTCTGTCCCCTTGAATCACCCTTACAGCCAGTGAGCCAGTAATCTCAGATGTTATGGATTTTTGATGTGTTACTTATTTTAATATACAGAAAATTCTATTTATTCTTAAGCCTGTAGAGTAATTGGACTTGCAGAAATAGATGAAAAAAAAAAGTATTCTTAAATGCTATGCTGTCTTATATCACATAATTTATCATGGTCTGAGTAACTGGACTCTTGAGTCTGAACTTTCAAGAATTATAGCAAGAGATGACATAGTCATTAATATCTTTCCATCTTCATTAACAACACATTAATCCAAGCCACCATCATCTCTCAGGAAGATCAGTAACATTCAAGTTACTTCTTGCATTCAGACTGTCTCCAGTTGGCTTCTTTTTAAAACACCAATCTGCAATCTCTGAACATAAAACCATCTCATTGCCTCATTCCTTAGGAGAAAGTAGACTGCAAAAAATATTTATAACACTATTCTCTGTCTAAATCCTTACCCCTGGAACAGAGGCTTGCTTTCCCGGCTCTGTAGGAAACATCTCTGCTTTAGTTTGTCTCCTTGTGTGTGGGACTCCTCATCTCCAGTACTGGTAGTCTCCAGTCTCTTCACTTGGTTTTTCATTTTTATTTACAGTAAATTTTGCCTTTAAAAATTATGCCCTGGTAGGTTTGGGATACCTACCAAGGGAAAGTGCAGTTAGAAATATTGTATAGGGATTGCTTATTGTTAGTGTGGAACTGCCCTAGGGTACTTAGCCAAATCTTTAGGTACAAGGCTCCTTCAGGGAGGTAAAGAGATAGGAAACTAAAGGAGGCAGTGTCTTAAGCATAGGCATTTCTTATAGAGCAAAAACGGAAGGCCTCTATGCCAGAAGTAAGGATTTAGACAGAAAGGGGTGTTGTATGTTTTCAAAGAGTCACATATTTCTTTTTTTTTTTAATTAATTTATTCTTGTTACATCTCAATGGTTATCCCATCCCTTGTATGCTCCCATTCTTCCCTCCCTCCCATTTTCTCCTTACTCCCCTCCCCTATGACTGTGCCTGAGGGGGACTTCCTTCCCCTTTATATGCTCATAGGGTATCAAGTCTCTACCATCTTTGTCTTGTACTCTCTTGTCCACCAGTCACTGCCCTTGTCCTTAAGGATGAAGAAGCATATTTTCTATAAGTGTGTTCTGGCATCTAGACACCCAATACCTGCTGCTCAATAAGTATTTACTACCTAGTGTTAAGTAACTGGGCAAAACATCTTTAAAGTCTATTTATTTTTATTTTATGTGCATTGGTGTTTTGTTGTGTCTGGTGGAAATGGAGTTACAGACAGTTCTGAGCAGCCATGTAGGTGCTGGGAATTGAACCCAACTCCTCCTCTTGAAGAGCAGCCTGTGCTTTTAACCACAAAGCCATTTTTTCCATCTCCATGAGTGAAAAGTCTTTGAATCCAAGCCTTTGTTATTATGAGTTACTAGGTTATTATTTTTTAGATATGTTTTACACTTTACTTTGATATTTTAACTATAATTTTTTTGTATTAATGTTTATGTTATCTGTTTATAATTTTTTACCTTGTATATATTTACCACCATTCGTCTTAGTTCATTTTGATGACTATACCAATATAAACCAAACTGGATGATTTTATAAACAAAAAGACATTTTCTTCTTAGTGTACGTAATAATCTGGGAAGTTCGGGATGAAGGCGTAGAAAGGGTCTATGGAAGCAGCCTCTGCTGGAAGCAGTCTTCTGAGTTCGCAGATGGTCCATTGTCACCATCTTGGAGGAAAGCAACCCATGTTCTTCAGTGCCTTTTGAAGACTCCAGTCCTAGTCCTTCCACCCTGATCTTCACCATTGCCATCTTACAGAGCACTAGGATTCAATATTTGAACAGGTCCTTACCTTCTCTAAGAACAAAGATAAAAGCATACGAAATTTAATCACAGCTTCCTCCATATGCAAAGTGTCTAGACTGTAACAAAATATTGAGGTTTTTTTTTTTCCCTGTCCAGAGGCTGTAACAACTGAAATAGTAAATATTATCTACTACAAATGATGTGGCTAACAATTGGGGTTTTTTTTTTATATTAGACAGCTAGATCATTATTTTCACCCATAGAAATCCAAAATGATACTAAGCTATTATCTGATTTTTTTCTGTAATATAACTATTGTCTTCGCCTAAACTAGACTCTGACTAATTATAAAATAAAGAGACAGAAGTTGGGAGAGATGGTTCAGTGGTTGGATGTGCACATTGCTGTCTTGGAGGACCTGGCCTCTGGTCCCATCCTTCATCTGTGGCATCCAGTGCCCTCTTTTATCTTCTGCTGGTACCAGTCACACTTGTAGTGCACATACATACATAAAGGAAGACATTCATACACATAATAATAACTAAATCTAAAGAAAATTTCCCTCTGTAATATATTTTGAAGAGTACTAATTTGCCAAGCTGATAATGAATATTTATTAAAGAAAACAAATTGCAAGCATGTTTATCAGCTAGGAAAAAATATTTGAAAAGGTACTTACTTTCTTGGAAATTCCAAAATCTTTAATATGTTAATGTGTATATAAATTTCCGAGGCTGTATAGAAAAAGGGTGATTTTTCTAACTTAATTAACAACAACAACAACAACAACAAAAATATTTTCATTAGGAAACAGCTAATTTGGGGAATACTGATATAGATTTTGATGCTCTCCTCAGGGTAAATGTGTGTGTCAACCATATTTTTGTTGTTAAATATGGGCCCTATGGAATGTCTGGCTCAGAAACGTGATTACATAATTTATTTAATAGACCTAGTTTTCTTCAGTCATGTCCATCTGTTTTGAACTACAGTACCCAAAAGTTTCCAAAATAAATGTCCTTGGGTTTTAAGTGTATGTAAAATAAAGTTTGTATTTGACACAGAAAATGGTAAGCCCAAGAGGAGTTATGAGAAATTCTTGGATAGTTATATATAATTCGAATTGCTGAACATTTAGTATTATGGGATTTTAAAACAAGAACTTCAAAGGTAAGATACAATTCTCACTAATGAATAGCACATGTGGTTTGGTAGAAGCCCCTGTAGGCAACAGCCAGGGCCAGACTGATGTGTGATCAGAGAACACGGCCACCTGTGAGCTGCAGTTTGTGTCTCTAAACCACCTATCTGCGTTCCAAAGCGTACTAACCTCAATCCTTTGAGTGAGAGCGTATCCCTAGAAGTGCTAGCCTACACACTGTTGGCCATAAACGGTGACATTTCCATTTAATAGTTCCTGGAAGTCTTGCCATTTAATAGTAGTCGCCATTAATTCAAACGCGTATCCTGAGTGTTAAGTAGTAATTGCTTCTTACGGGTGACCCACATTTAACATCTTTGCTCATTTGGAATGCTCCCTAGATTGCTAAGTATTTGCTTGTATTATTTCATTCAATTATCTTAAAAGCATTTTAAAGTTGATATCCTTTTTGCCTACGTTTAAACACTACACAATTAAAGCTTAGAATGCAATACATTTTTTTTTTTTAAATTCAAGAAGTATAGGAAATGACTGAATTGCTTTTGAAGTGATCTCTTTATGTAAGCTTGTATCATTATGAAAATCTAGTTAGGATGGACTTAAGAATGACACTGTGAGCGGGGTGTGGTGGTGCACACCTTTAATCCCAGTATTTGGGAGGCAGAGACAGGAAGGTTGATCTGAGTTCAAAACCAGCCTGGTTTACAACAAAGTGATTCCAGGATAGCCAAGACTACACAGAGAAACCCTGTATTGAAAAACCTAAAAAAAAAAAAAAAAAAAAAAAAAAAGATACTGTGGTAGGCATCCTTGACCGACCAATTTCTGTTAAAGAGAAACACCAAGACTCAGAAAATCTACTTAATTCACCAACTATTTGGTTGGAATAGATACATAAGTTTTACAGTTGGAAAATAAAGCCGTTAATTCTCTGAACTTGATGAAGTCAGCAGAAGCATCAAGTGTGTGTCCAGGAGAACATGAATGTACAATTTAACTTTATGGAGAGGGTGGAATGGCAGAGCCAAAAATGAATTCCAATAAAAAAAATATTCATGCAAACCTATTGTTTTATTTGTTTATATTTTTATGTGTGTACGATGTGAACTTATATGGCATATGAGTCTTGCCATGTGTGCTGGTATGTGTGTCCTTCCTTGTGGATATCTTAGATTTATATCCAAGAATCTCTCCGGAAAATGCCTCTATCTTATTCTTTTTTAAAAATATTTTATTAATTTATCCTTGTTACATCTCAATGGTTACCCCATCCTTTGTATCCTCCCATTCTTCCCTCCCTCCCATTTTCCCATTTTTCCCCTCCCCTATGACTGTTCCTGAGGGGGATTTCCTCCCCCTTGTATATGTTCATAGGGTATCAAGTCTCTTCTTGGTAACCTGCTATCCTTCCTCTGAGTGCCACCAGGTCTCCCCCTCCAGGGGACATGGTCAAATATGAGGCAGCAGAGTTCGAGTAAAAGTCATATCCCACTTGCTATTCAACTGTGGAGTTAACCCAGAAGCAGAAAGACTCAAATGGTATATACTCACTTATATCTGCATACTAGCCCAAGGGGCATGTCCCATGAAAACCTTTACTTACCAGGAAACTGGGACAGAGGGGAGGACATCCTATTGGGACTCTAGATGAGAGAAGCATGGGAGAATAGCAAAGTAGAAGGATCCAGAGGTTCCTAGAAACCTACAAGTAGAACATTATGATAGGCAGATTTGGGCCCAGGGGTCCCACTCAAACTAAGGCACCAGCCAAGGACAATGCAGGCGGTAAACTCTAAACCCCTACCCAGATCTAGCCAATGGACAGAACATTCTCTATCTTATTCTTTGAGGCAAAGTCTCACAATTAAACACAGAGCTAGCTGGTCGCCGGATTGTCCTCTGGAAATTTGTAGGTGTAGCTGGAATTACAGATGAGATGAAAAGCCCGCCCATTTCTCATTGGTTCTGTGACCTAAATTCTGATCAACTTGCTTTCATGGCAAGCACTTGAGCCATCTCCACAGCTTTACCCAATAATCCTGATTCATACTTTTGTATTTTAAAGAAAAATCCTGGCCAACTTAGATGTGGCTGGCTAATTATAAGCTATCTATTTTTTAAGATAGGTTTCGGTAGGAAGTGAGTTTTCCACTGTTAAATACATTTAGAAATAGACCTTCTGAGCTTAGGGTATCATGAAAAACCATTTCCCAATACTAAAGTGAAGCGTAGTAGAGTGTTTTTCTTAGTGCTGGCCTGACTTGAGGCTTGACAAAGGAAAGTGTTTTCTTGGGAACTTGGCAACTGCAGAGGGGCTGTGTGCTACAAAGAAATAGAGTCAAAGTATTATACCAAATGCTGGTTAAAGGTTGGGGAGTCTCATTACTTACAAATAAGGACCAGAATAAAAATTACTTCTACTGAAAACAAAATAGTCCTACCATCAGAAATTAGTTTGATAAAAACATAGCAGTCATGTATTTAGTATTTTATCTTCTTTGTCTTCTATAATCAGTTATTTTGTTTCCTCTATCCTTTTTCCTCCATCTTTTTTTTCGTACTAGAATAATCAGCTTGAGCATCTCATAGCTCTTTCTAAAACATCCTGTTGAGTGGGTATGTAATGTCATTTGACGCCAATAAAACCTGGCGTTTAGTTACATCATCCACTGGAGTACAGAAACTAGGAGTTTTTCACAGAGCTTGTTTTACCTTCACGTAATCCCTTTGAATCACACTTACCCAGGATGAAATATGCTAATTTCATCACTCATAGGAAAAAAAAAAAAAAGAAAGAATATGACAATTTCAATGACAGTTGGTGTATAGCAAAAGGGAACACTGAAAAATCTTCTCCTTCTTCTTCTTCTTCTCCTCCTCCTCCTCCTCCTCCTCCTCCTCCTCCTTCTTCTTCTTCTTCTTCTTCTTCTTCTTCTTCTTCTTCTTCTTCTTCTTCTTCTTCTTCTTCTTCTTCTTCTTCTTCTTCTTCTTCCTCTTCTAAGTTCACTTTACACCTTGCTGGTAGTCCCATGCCTCCTCACCTCCTAGTCCCACTCGCCCTCCCTTTCCCACTTCCCCTATTCATCAGAAATGGAGAGACCCCTACCCACCTATCCCAGCTTGTCAAGTCACATCATGATTGAACATGTCCCCTTCCCCTTAGGCCTGGCATGGCCGTCCCTATTAAGTATTTGTAAAAACCACTTAAATAGGTAATCTGGAAAATACCTTCTATTAGCATCCTTAGTATATCAATAAGGAAATAGTCTGAGTGACTGCAGGCTGTTCACTAAAGTCTCATGGCTTTAGTGGTAGGAATCAAGACCAGCTACCATCCTCTATAGTCCATGTCTGAAACTCTTATGGTAAAAACACATCTGCTGTAAAAAGCATAGCTTGAACCCAGTTCTGACTCAGGTATGACCTTCATTTCTTAATGTCTTGATTTCCCACTCTCTAAAAGAAAGAGCATTATCTAGAATGCTAACCTGTATTCCCTGTTTACTCAGATAATTTATTTTATTCCTTCTCAAGTCTCTGATTGGGTTGAAAACCAGACAGCTTAGTTTTACAATTAAGCTTAGTTGGTTAAGGGTTAAGATGTTTTTAAGTTTAGATAGGTGTTTTAAGTTGATAGAGAAGAGATATGATGGATATGGATTTTCAGTCAGAATTTTAGATTCACCAAGATGAGAAAGATGTTTTCTTCAAGACTGCCAAATACAAATAGCCAAAACACTATTAATGTAACATTTATACAATTGCTTCATGGTTCTTCTTCCTGTATGCAGTTTGTTTTATTTATGTGTAATAATATAAATGTATATGTAAAAAAGAAATATAATAAAAAAATTACAAAAAAGAAAGGGCCATTATAGCCAGCTTCCAAAGTCCATAAGAAATATAATGTTTTATGAATTTCTTTAATTGTTATAGCAAACTTTTACAGATATGACCACTTGTGCAGTATCCAAAATGAATTGTAAGTCAAAAAGAACTAGAGAGAATGAATGGTGATTTATGAAAGGAAAGGTTCAAGTCATATGTATTAATAAGTCCTGCAATACACTGGATTCATTCACCGATCCCTGGAAATAGGAAAAAATTACCTTTGCAGACTCTGCCTTTGGCAATCACATACTAGACCATAGAACTTAAAACCTGGAAAAAGTTTTTGTTTGTTGCTTATTTGTTTTGTTTTAGGTATTTAAATTTGTATAGTTAATACATAATACTTGCTTTCTTGAATTAATTCATAATGAATAGTAAATTGGAAAAATTTTGCCAAGGGCTCTTCAACTTCCTTTATCTAAAATATCTGCATCAGACTATTTTGGGTGTGACCAAAAGACTTCAGTCTTTGTTTTCTAGTGAACTTTTCCTCTTTGTAACTCCATCTTCCATTTTTATTAACCAGTCAAGCATGTTTTACTTTACACTGAGATAAGGGGATCAGAAACAGCTCCCCACATCTAAGGCGATCTTAATCAGTTGCAAGGGATACATGAGTGGCATAGTGTGGAAGCTTCCTGCCTGGAGGAGGAAGAGATCTCCTCAGGATTATTACTTTTGATTCTGTTGATAGAGGGAGAAAATTAGGTAACCTAGAGAACAAGGTCTTTTCTTTCTTTCTTTCTTTCTTTTTTTTGCCTGTGAACTTTTTGAAAGGACATGAGGTAAGTTGTCATCCCCCTCTTCTTGACCCTCAACTGACCTTTCACTTTTCACATATGTTTTGAAGTGCTGGCCATGTTGATTTCCATGGTTGTTTGGGTACAAGTTTCCACAAAATGTTCTGCCTCAAAGTCTTTAATCACTATTTGGAAATTTAAATATAAATGCCAAGAATACTCTCCTGGTTGGCAGAGGACAGCAGGAGGAGCACGCATACAAAAGTCGCCAACAAGGTGCCTTAGGAGGCTCCTCACTCAGTGGACAACTGTGAGGTCTTATTGCTTGGATGAGGAAAAGGTGGATAAGACTAGTGAACACTTGGTGGATGTGTGAAAAAAACATACCACATACGCAGGGCTGGCCTGTGGCCCTGTCCCAGAAAGCCCACTGGGTTTGGTGGTGGTGGGGTCTAACTTCAACATAGTCTAAGCTATTGTGTGAAAATATTTTCCCTTAAAATCACAACGAATGAAACACAGAAGAATAAAATTATAATGTAATGTTACAGGAGACTAATAGTAAAGAGAGAGAGAGAGAGAGAGAGAGAGAGAGAGAGAGAGAGAGAGAGAGAGAAAGCAAAGAAAGTAAGGAAAAAAAAAACCCAGACAGACAATAAGGTGACAAATATTTGTTCCTAGCCGTCCCTTTCACTGAAAACAAAAAAAAAAAAAAATGTCAATACTGAATTAATTACAAGAACCCATGCTATGGGACTCCAAGGAGATAAACATAGATTTCTCTCAACTTCTCCGTAGCATCTGGTAAAACAGTTTCAACCCTTTCTGCTAGTGTTTTTTTTTACTAGCGGTGCTTCACCTCTGTGAAAGTCACCGCAGTTTTTAAGAAATAAGGTTACAGGAATCGAATGAAAATCAAGTCTTGCTAATGTCCAGGGAAAAGGCTGGCAGCCGTCCAGAAGTGTTCTTCTTAAACCCCAGCCTCACGTTTTCAGTTTTCGTTATCAAGAAGGAAAGGCAAGCAGCGATGAAGGAATGCAGCGGGCCTTTGGGGATTAGCACCTGATCAGACACCTCATGACTGAGCTTTCGAGGCAGAAAACATGGAAAGCCCTCTGCAGAAGGACTCTGAGAAAGCGGGAGTAAGCACAGGAGGACGGAGCAGAGAAAAGGAACAGATTCCATCTGTAATATTCGTGGTGTCCGCTTGCTTCCGGATTTGGGGACACTCTTGGAACAGACATGTGAATTCTAATGAAACCGATCCATCTAATCATGTTGATCAAATGTGGTGCTAGATGTGGCAAACTCAATGCTACAGAAAACATGTAATCATTTTCTGTCAATTTCATTTTGAGTAGCTAGCTATACGTTGCCTTCTGAATGGCGGAGAGGAAATATTCAATAAAATATAAAGTTTTTGCAATAATTATTTTCATGTATATATTTATAAGGCATATATATATATATATATGTTTATACTTTTATATCCCTATGGGAACACTTATTTATACACTTGCTGTGAACATGTGTATGTGTACATGTGAGGAAGGGGAGCAAAGTTAACAATGAGGGCAATAGGTTGCCCACTATCATGCTCCACATCATTTGTCAAGTCAGAGCATCTTGCTGAAAATTAGCTTGCTAATTTTGGGCAGTCTATCTAGACACCCTGCCCTCCTGTGATCTCCTGTCTTTGCCTCTCAAGTTCTCAGAGTACAGGACATCACTTTATCAGGCTTTTACAAAGGTCTGAGGATTCGAACGCCAGTAATCACATTTGTACAGCAAGCACTTTACCCACCGAAACATATCCCCAGTGGGAATGGAATTAATTTAAATTAAAGCCATGGATGGATTGGAGCAGTCATTTATAAAATCTGATAACTGATAGGCTGGAGTCAGATGGTAGCAGAGGAGGGCTCCCCTTTGCGGAGGACCAGGGGATGGCTATAGGGAGTAAAGAGTGAGGGCAGGAGGGAACAGGAGGAGATGAGGGACAGGGTTACAGTCGGGATGTAATGTGGACATCTGAATGTCCACTCTGTATTAAGAAATACCTAAAAAAAAAATTAAGGATGACACAGGGATGACTATCTATAGTTCCTGTCCTTGGGGAATTTGTAGTTTAACTTTTATCACACAACAAGCTTGAAGGCCAGTCTGACATGATGTCAATTAATCTGTGTGCCTGGGGGACAATCATGCTTTAATCATTCATATTGTTTTTCTTTATCATCAGGGATAGTCCTCAACTTTTAAAACCTTGATCTAACTATGAAGAAACCAAAGTTTAATAAATATATGTGAATAGTTACAGAAAAATTCTTAAAGTCTAATAGCAAAACAAAACAGAAACAAAAATAAAAACAAACAGACAAAACAAAACAAAAACTCTAATAGCAGCTGTTTAAAAGTAAATATCAATGTTGCATGTGTGTGCACTTGTGTTCATATGTGCATGCCTGTGATATATGTGTGTGTGTGTAATGTGACACCATTCCTGGAGAGAAATGACCAAACATCTACTTTCCCAAGACAGGGAATCAATGAGGGGCCAAAGTAAGAGTTCACAGACAAACTCAGCCAAGACAGGGTAAGCAAGTCCTCAATAGTTCCTGCCTCACAAATATGTCTGTCAGATATGTTGGGCCAGAAGGCTGAAGAGGATGCTCTAATGTTATAGAGAGTGTTGGGTGACCTGTTCAGGCAGCAAACTGTCTCTGTCATCTTCTGATTTTGGAAGCTGCTAACCTATATTTCCTGTCTACTCCTCTTCATGTCTCTGATGGCATTGAAGACAAGATAGTCTAGTTTTATAATTAAGCTTAGTTGTTTGGGGATTAAGATGTTTTTAGGTCTAGGTAGATGTTTTAAGTTGATAATGACATGATATGATAGATACTGATTTACATTCAGAATTTTAGACTCGCAAAGATAGGAAAGATTTTTTCTTCAAGGCTGCCAAGTACAAATAGCCAAAACACTATGAATGTGACATTTATATAATTCCTGATTGTTTCATGGTGCTTCTTGCTGTAGGTAGTTTATTGTATATATGTGTAATAATATAAATGTATATGTAACAAATAAAAAAGAAATAAATAAAAAAGAAAACAAACAAAAAAGAGTACCACAAATTCCAACTTGGTGAAGCAATGACTTTATTGGTATTACTATTAAGACTATGGGTGAGGGTTGCTTATAGGAGCAGAAATACCTCAAAGACAGCTACATCACCAAATTCCCATCCAAGCATGGATGACAATCCATATCATCCAGAAACATAGACCACACAGCATGATTTTCAGGCAAATCAATGGGCTTGAAGGTTAATTTTCAATATACACATGAAAAAATATCCACTTTACATCCTGATCTTAGGCTCCTTCCTCCTCTCCTCCCAGTCCCACCCTCACTCCCTCTTCTTGAATACACTTGCCCTTTCTTCTCAGATAAGAGGAGTGCCCTGTAATAATCCATCCCAGCACACCAAGTCACATGTCAAAGAAAGTCTCCTGTCTCCTCTAGGTGACCTGCACGAGGACCAAGTTGCCCATTGACTATGGCTTTCTTATTTTCCCTAGGCAGTTATATTAGTCTGAGCCTTTCCAGGCAGCTTGTCTTGTGTAGGAATGTCTCTTAGCAGTTCCTCATTTACACTATGGAATACTACTCAGCTATTAAAAACAAGGAATTTCTGAAATTTGTGGACAAATGGATTGAACTAGAAATGATCATAATGAGTAAGTTAATCCAGAAGCAGAAAGTCAAATGGTATATACTCGCTTAAATCTGGACATTAGCCCAAGGGGCATGTCCCATGAAAGTCTTCACTTATCAGGAAAAGGAGACAGAGGGGAGGATATCCTATTGGGACTTTAGGCAAGAGAAGCATAGGAGAATGGGGAAATAGAAGGATCCAGAGGGTCCTAGAAACCTATAAGAAGAACATAATGACAGGCAGATCTGGGCCCAGGGGTCCTGCTCAAACTATGACACCAACCAAAGAATATATGAACAGTAAACATTGAACCCCTACCCATATCTAGCCAATGAACAGGACATTCTACACAGTTGAGTGGAGAGTGGGGACTGACTGTCACATGAACTCTGTTGCCCCATATTTGACCATGTCGCCTGGATAGGGAGGCCTGGTGGCACTCAGGGGAAGGATAGCAGCCTACCAAAAAGAGACTTGATATTCTATGGGCATATAAAGGGGGAGGAAGTCCCCCTCAGTCACAGTCATAGGGGAGGGGAGTAGGGTGAAAGCGGGAGGGAGGGAGTAATGGGAGGATACAAGGGATGGGATAACTATCAAGATGCAATATGAATAAATTAATAAAAAATATTTTAAAAAAGGAGTTCCTATGGTTTATACATGCTTGAAGGAGAGACCTGGTGTATCTAGTCAGTTTGGGGACTTTCTGAAGCTGTTAGGTTATTTACTTCTTGAACGTCGAGGAGGCTCATTGTAGTGGTGAGTTTTTTACCTCACTGAAGAACTTTCTGTGCTTTAAAGCGCTTCCTCCCAAGATGGAACATTTCATCTCAGAAGAAACTGCTATACAGCAGCATTCTAAAACTCATATGAAGCAAAGATAGAATCATTATTTTGATGGTAAAAGAAATGGTCCTGAGTTTTATGTAAACCATGATAAGGAAAATTTCTCCACCTTGGAATATAAATTTAACCCATTATAATGATCTAGTATATATGCTAATCATCAGTTCATGAAATAATATATTCAGTATGACATCAGAACATTTCACTCTTTCTAAATGTATAATAAACCTATTCAACTTGCAATTCTGTTTTTAATGTTATATGGCAAAATCCATAGCTCATGTCTGCCTGAAGGCTATGTCATGCCTGAAGCAACTGTTGAAGTTACATCTTTGCTTAAAATTTTTCACATGCTCTAGGTAAGTTATCTTCTTGTAGCATGCTTAACAAAATATTTCATGATCTGGAACATGTTACCATCTTTAGACCCTACCACTTGAAACTACAGCCTGGGGGTCAATTGTTCTTTTCTTTCAAATACCACGTCCTCTTTTGTTATCTATTAGTTTTGATGAGAAAAGCAATATTTTCTAACTCTTTCTAATAGTCTTCTTCTCTATGAAGTTCTACTTGAAATTCTAAGGTTTCTTGAGGCTTTCATGCCTCTGTGTTGACACTGACTTCTGTGGTTGTGCCCAGTGTCAACCTAGTGCCTTCTAAGTCTCTGGTAATAACAGTTATCATAATTTATTATAGCTGTGACTATAACTATTTCTGGAACACACACAAAAAAACAATGTTTTGTCTTTTCTTCTTTCATTCATTCATGAGGACAAGATCAGTTCTAGATGCTTGGTATATAACAATGGACAAAATGATGAAATTTCCTGCCCTAATGAATATTATGTTGTAAAAAAGGACATTAAACCATAACTTGTTAGAAACAACACATACTAAATTAAAAATAAAAATAAGGTAGGTAAAAACAATGAAACAGAAAACCTAAGCAAGAGTGCATAAAAGTACAGCCATCATTACCAAATACTTGTACTGGAGAATACATAGAATGTTCCTCCTATGATGCTGAGTAAAATGAATGATTGCTTGTAGAATGAAATCAGATGATATCTATCTATCACCCCACACAAAAATCAACTCCAAAGGCATCAAATGGCTCAGCGTGAAAGCTGGGACACTTAACTCAGAAAAAGACAGCATGGGCAGAATTTACAAGATACGCAGAGAACTTCCCAAAACGGACTTCATTTTTTTTTTTCATAATTTAAGGCAAGCCATTTTCAAATTTGACTTTATAAATCCAGAAAGTTTCCATATCCAGTCAAGGAATCAGTTAACCCTGTGAAGTGGAAGTCCATAGATTTCAAAACCAGGAAGTCAAAATCAAACAAACAACCCCCAAAAGAATGATCACATTTAAAAATGGGCTATTGATCTGAACAAAGAATTCTTTTTTTAAAAAACTAAGAAATACCTTAAAGAGGGTAAAAACATCCACAGCAATTGATGGAACTAAAAAAAAAAAAAAAATACAAATTAAACTACACTGAGATTTTTATCTTGTCCTCATCAGATAGCTAAGATGAAGAAAACAATTACAACAAATGCTGGAGGGGACATGAGGAAAGGGAACTCCACTTCACTATAACAACTCTTGGAATACATATGATGAGTTCTTATAGCACTAACATTGGGTCCTCTGTGTGACCCAGGATAATACTCTGTAGCATCCGCTCAAAGGTCTTTATATCTTACTCCACAGATGCTTGCTCTGTTCACTGCCACCTATTTGCAATAGGTAGGAAATGGAAGTGACTTAGATGGAAATCAGTGGATGAATGGATAACGAAGAGTTGGTACATAAGCAAAAGATTCTGTAAGAAAATAAAAAAAAAAAAAATAAGAAAGGATAAAGTTGGCAGATAAATGGATGGAAGTAGAAAATATAGAGTTAGATAACCTAGGCCCAGAAAGACTGTTCTCTTTGTGGATGCTAACTCTGACCTCTAAACTCCGATTTGAGAAAGTAATCTGGAGTAACTCCAGAGAATTCAGTGAACTAGAAAGGGACCACGGAGGAAGGAGAGCAAAAGCATTATAAAAAGGAAAACAAAGACTTTTTTTTAATTTTATTAATTTATTCTTGTTACATCTCAATGTTTATCCCATCCCTTGTATCCTCCCATTCCTCCCCCCCCCAAGACTTTTTTTTTTTAACATTTTAAAACATTTAATTAATTTTTCAGGTGACATCTCAATTGTTGTCCCTTCATTTGTATCTTCCCTTTCCCTCTCTCTCCCTCTTTCACTCTATTTCCCTCCCCTAGGTCTGTGACAGAAGGAGACCTTCTCCCCCACCATATGATCCCAGCCAATCAGGTCTCATCCTGGTAGCCTGCTTCCCCTTCCTCTGAGTGCCAGAAGGCCTGCCACCAAGGGGAACTGGTCAAATAGGGGGCAGCAGAGTTCATATACCTGCTCTCCACACAACTGTGGAGAATGTGCTGTCTGTTGGCTAGATCTGAATAGGGGTTCTAGGTTTACTGCATACGTTGTCCTTGGTTGGTACAGTAGTTTGAGCAGACCCCCTGGGTCCAGAAAGAGAGAATTAACTGAGGTCTTGGAGGGAAGGAAATTCAGAGGAAGAGAAGAGGGAGAGATAACATGAGGGATGTTCGAAAAAGCCATAGGGAAACAGTATTCCATAAGGTTACTTAAAATCTTGAAATATGCAGGCAAATGGATGAAACTAGAAATGATCATGCTGAGTGAAGTAACCCAGACCCAGAAAATCACGTATGGTATGTCCTCACTTATAAGTGGATATTAGCCCAACATATAGGTCCTTTGACAGACTCTGCCCAGCAGGTGATCCGGACAGATACTAAGAATCACAGCCAGACTCTTGGTGAAATGCTGCTGGTTGTATGGAAGAGTTGGGGGATGGAAGATGGGAGCTGGAGTGGGGGGCAATAGATTGTCAGGAGGTCCACAAGGAGACTATCAAGGCTTGGTGATCTGGACCCAGGGGGACCTGCACAAACTGATGCACCGACCAAGGACATTGCAAGCAGAAAACCTAGACTCCTCTTCAGATGTAGTCAATGGACAGCTCATTCTCCACATGGGCAAGGGCTGGGGGTAGCAGAGTATTGCCTCTGGCACAAACTCTGGTGCCTCCGATTTGATTACTACCTCTTGACAGAGAGGCCCTGTGGGAACACAGAAGAAGGGGATGCAGGTTATCCAGATAAGACCTGATAGGCGGTGGTCAGAGGGTGGGGGAGAAGAACCCCACCTCTCAGAGGTCTAGGCAAGGGAATAGGGTAGAAGATGGAGGGAGGGTGGGAACAGGAAGATAAGTATGAGGATATTACAATCTAGATGTAATGTGAATAAATTATAATACACCAAAATTTAAAAAATTTAAAGAAAAAATATACATACACAAATGCATGCACACATGATACACACACACACACATATATACACACAAACTACTTGTGTATAATTTAAATGTATTTGTGCTACACATGGTGGTAGTACTACCTTCAAAAACCACAGGTTATTTAATATCCCCGTGTCAGGCAAGGGAATCTCTCTTCAAGTTGTCTTGTCAAGTCAAGTTGATTCTAAAACAATATAGGCTACTGCTACTGCCCATGGTGGCCTCTCAAAAATTAAAGATAAGACTTGATTGCTGAAGATACTATATATCTCAAACACAGGACTTGGAAAAAAACTAGCTGCTGTACCTTAAGCTTACTCTTTCAGGTAAAAATTCCATTGTATTGGAAGGTGCCATACAATCTGCTAAAGAAAAAGGTAACCGGCAGACTTATGCAGTTATTAAGCCCGAGAATAACAACATTAAACAGATCAGCAAGATATTTTAAAGGTCCAATAGTGCCCCTCATACTTGGGTAGCCATTGGTGGTCTATGACCACAGACAAGAATCTATCATTACCATTCTTCTAAGTCATTATAGCTTCTAACTAGATTCTAAACATTTATACCTAGACACACAAATAAATGTATCTATGATCCTTCATCATAAACAAAACAAAAACAAAAACAAAAACAACTTTTTTTTTGTCTATAAAGGCTCTTATTTTTGTAGATAAACTACTGGTAAAAAATTAAAACAATAAATTTCTGTTGGGTCCCCCCAAAAAAATACATGTACAATAAAACCTCTAAAACTAAGGCTAAGGGAATGTTGTAGAAGATAAGTCAGAAAAATTCTAAGAACCAGAGGTCCAAGATGCCTCCTGGGAGATTCTTTCCTCTAGACAGGACAGAGATGCTCCATTCAGAAAATCTCAACAGCACGGTTGGCTAATCATGACCCCCATAACATCTATACCAGGTGAAGTGCCAGGATGGATGGGAGAAATCTCACAAGACTCCATTGCTATATTAAGAGCTACATAGTCAATGGATGCTCATTTCAAGGGATTAGCTTTCTCTTAGGTTTTCAATAATTATAGCAGAAGTCATGAATATAACAGGGAGTTGTTGGGGGGGGATATTTAGATGGAGAGAGCATGGGTGAAAAATGATGTAAACACAGTATATACATGTGTGAAATTCTCACCCAAATTAAAATGTATCTATATAAAAAGTAAAGTAGACAAGCAAAGAGAGGATTGCTAAGGATGAAGGAGTGTGCTTGGATAAGAAGAGCATTCTGGGCAGAAATGTAATCCTTTCTCAGGCAGCATGTCTCAGCCTAGAAATAGGTCAGGCCTGTCCATGCCAGCTTGGCCAATCGCCTTTGTCTTTCTTTTTTTTTAAGTTCCAGCTACTAGTTTCTCTCCTCAATTGCTCAACTGGGATGTTGCCAATCTCTCTCTCTCTCTCTCTCTCTCTCTCTCTCTCTCTCTCTCTCTCTCTCTCTCTCTCTCTCTGTAATTTTATGTCATTTAAACTTATTTTTAAGGACTTTTCTACTACTTTATTCATATATCTCTTAGAGGTCAGATGGATTCATGGCAATTTGCTTATGATGATTTTTTTTTTTTTTTTTTTTTTTTTTTTACTGAATGTCTACAACAACTTTAGCTTTGCTATTAAAGTTCATTCATTCTTTTGATGTCCTCTGATAATTTTCCTGTTGGGCATTTCTTGTGGTTAAGAATTACAGGTTGCTCCAGTCACTATGTGTATTCCCTTTGCCTAGCTGTGTATGTTCACTGAAGTAATCACATATTTATATATGTACTGTCCCCTTTTCCTCTTTCCTGTTTCTCCCACTTGCCGTCTTTCTCCCTTTAAATGTTCCTGTACTGAGTGATTATAGTATAATTCCAGATCCATAAAATTTTACCTTTATATTTTCCCAATTTGTTTCTTTATACCCTCCCTACTGACAATAAGAAACCTCTCTCTCATAACTCATGTCTTCAACGTGGCAAACATTCAAAACATATTTACATTGTTGATTTGTAGCACAAACTCTCCTTTGTAGTACAAGAATAAGGAGTACTCTTAGGTGATGTTGGTCTCTTTAGAATGACTTTAGAGTGTTGGTCATTAGCTTGCTCTTGAGAATATTAACACATACCATAGGTCACCACCGTCCACATCATTTCATGTTATTTAGTGCTTGAAGAGCAAGCTCTGGCTAGTGAGCTTTAGTATCAAATGACAGCACTAAACTAAGAGACCTAGAGATTCCTTGAGACATTGACATTAAAAAAGAAGCGTTTTACAGCAGACACATGTGGCTTGACAGTGTATCTCTGTGCATTCCCTGTCACTGGAGAGGCTGTTCCACAAATGGACTGGTCCATTTGTCCCAACAGGTCTTGTGGCTATTTATTTTACTTTCATTGACACACATTAATTCAGCTATTTTGCCAAACACAAGAAACTCTAACATTACAGATATTTGTTTTTTTTTTTTTTTTTTTTTTGAGAAGTTTTCAACTTCACTTTTCTTTGCACAGGCAATCCTTTTCTCCTATTTAAGAAAAAGACTTTTGCACACTTTAAAACAAATTTCAAAATTAACTATTATTCTCCACTGGAATCACCCAGCTGAAGATCAGATGGTCTGATATGACTCCCATCAGGCCTGAAGCTATGAATCACTATGCGTCTTTCGCATACTACCTAAGTGACATAGATCCAATCTTTCAGAGTGACTCAAAGATGTGCAATTTTCAGTTTGGACTTCGTTGTGAAATAGATAACTTCATAAGGTAGAAAATAGTCACTGGAAATCATCTGATATTTTACTTTAACCCTCATTACAGAAAATAAGTTTTTATACAAAATACTAAAAAACAAAATCAAGGCAGTTTCTGAACCTCAATAATGGGCAGATGAGGACGACTAGGTGCTGTGATGAACAAATAGAAATGATAAGAATGACAACAGGGCAGAAACGGGCTTGGTAAATACTACCACTTACTTGCCTGTATGAGTCAGTGGCCTTTCTTTAACATTATATAAAGAAAGACAAACAAGAGCTTAAATAGGTTCCTTCACATTCATGCAGTGAGCAATTCTGTGTGGTTCCCTTTTGTTCAAGTTATGCATGTGCACTTTAGTGGATGAATGCAAGCAGGTTTGGCAAACACAACTCAGTATTGTACCGGATAAAGAAAACATGGTAGTGGTTTCAATGTCTAAGTCATGGTATCTGTGGACCTAAGATGCTAGCTTCTGCTCCCTCCGTACAAGCATAACTGCAGTTTGCTTTTCCTTCTTTCCTCGATAGTTTTTCTTTTCCTCCCGTGCTCACTTTCATTATCCCTTCTCGGAACTCTTCCTCTCTTCCTTGCTCACTCCCCTGTGCCCAGTCCCTCTCCCTGTTGCCATTTTGTCAAAGTTCCTTCTATTTTTTGACTCTTGAACCCACCAGCTTTCCGCCCTCGACCCCCTGCCATCCCTCCTGAATTTTCTTCATCCAATTAGTCTATTAGGAATCATTTTTCCCTCTATTTTCTCCAGAGCTTTTGTGGAATTGAGATAAGACCTTGATAACTAAGTCATGACCATACTAGCACCTATCTCCTCTGAGTGCTTTTCCCTTGCCTTACATGGCACGACAATGTACCTACACAATATTTCATTGTGTATACAAACTGAGGCGATTGCTTTGTCATTCCTTGTCACATCAGTTACAAAATTGTAACTGATTAAGTCTGACCTGACTAAGTCAATCAAAGTGTCAAACAGGTAGTTGGTAGGATGGCACGGTTCTTCTATCTTGTTTGCTAAAACAGGCAATGGGTTCCCTGACATTTGATAAATTTCAAGTTGCATTTTTCTTTGAAATGTGCTGCTACCCTTTATGAAGTATATTTGTGAAATTTCTAGATTTTCAACCTGCTTCCCTACAGGAGTTGGAGCTTGACAGCCTCTCTACAGGGTTTCAGCTACACTTTGATCATACCCATATTTCTTCATGTGGCACAGTCAGATGAATACACAAATGTTTGCTCTGTTCGATTCTGCGTTCTTCATAAAGTAATTTTTGTGTACCTTTAGTATGTTATTGAGTCCCTTCTCTTTAGTAAATGTTAGTGAAAATGGTCTGCAAATGGTAAACGCTTGCATCATAACTGTAAAAATAAAATAAAATGTGAATTATCACTATGCAAAAGAGATATGACTAAGAAATAGGAGTAAGAAATATAATATCTGATTTAAAACAAAAACATCCTTTATGCTGTTAGTTCTTTGATTAGATTATGCTAAAAGTTGGAAATAGGTCATCTTTGCTTATTCCTATTCATGAGTTTATAGATTTGTAGGAAAGAATACAGAAGAATTTTTAAGGCTTATTTGTGGAAAGTGTATTTTTCCCCCTCGAATTTAAACTAATGTATGTTGTTCAGAAGCCAAAATGCTTTGAAGCTTTTACTTAGCTTTAAGTTTACGTAACTTTTAATTGGTAGCATATGTTCTGTGGATGTCCATATAGATGACTTTTACAAAGTATACTTCTGAATAAAGATAAGGAAATTGATACAGCTACTTTTTATCTGTTTAGGTTATTTTACTTCATAACAATTAAAATTTGCATATAATTACTATATGCTCAGAAATAAGAACCTTCTATAAAAATATATGTCTATCTGGATGCATTTGCAGAAGGAAAAATAAGAGACCAAGAAGAGAAGAGAGACACCTGTTTATAACTAGAAGCATTTATAAAGCCATATATATCTGTGCGTGTATCTCCTGCAGTGAATCTGCATATTTTGGAATAGATACAAATACATTTCTATTTTTATAACTCATTCTCTGCACTTTCATATCTGTTTTATGCTGGTAAATTACATTTGTTAAATGCTTTTTGTGTATGTGTCTTTTTACTTTTATAAATGAGTATATTCATGCTACTCCCAAATGCTAATAATTATGCAGAAATTACATAACAGATAAGTTTTGAATATTAGTGACATAAGTACAGACATAGTAACCAAAATGTTAATTTTAGAAGTTCTTTTCATTGCTAATGAGTATAAGATACCATAATCCTCTTTGTACTTATAACAAAGGAGTGGGAAGCTCATTGGGGTAAATGCTCATTTAATTTTTGCAGCTGAATTTTCTTCTTCAAGCAGACAGTTTAGTTCAGTATCCTGTGTAACTTAAACTGAGTTAGCAACTTCAGCCTTGGGAATTTTATTTATTTATTTATTTTGCTTTTTAAAATCATACTTACTTTTCTGTGATCTGATCTTAGGCTTTATAAAGTGAAAACAATTATCTTGAATATAAATTGGAAAGCATAAGAGAGAAACTTAATCCCTCAAAGAAGATAGGTGAAAGCTCAAAATAATGAATTATTTAGTAAAATAGCTTATTCAAGGGGTGACCCTCATCATTCTAATTTTTGTTCCTAAGCAAATCTTTTCTTTCTTTTCAGTAGCTCCCACTTGAATTTTCTTCTAGAGAACATCACTTAAATCTCTACTGTCATTTGGCTATATTAAGATATTGTGATTCTTACATGCATGTCAGAAAACAGAAAATATTTGTTTCTGTACCTATTTAGCATAAATGATTTATTGATAATATAAATATGGATATTTCAGATTGAGTAAATGAAATAGATGCTGTCAGCCTTGAGAAGAGTACAAGGGAAGCCTTTGTTGAACAGTACATAGAAGAAAGTATGTCTATTTAAACTGAACGATTTAGCCATCGGCCCAAAACAGATTCATTGCTACAGGTTTTATTCTGATAGTATTTAATGGATATAAAATAGTATAGGTCATAAAAATAAATAATGTCATGCTTGTTTTCTGAGAGCTTTATTTAAGACTTGGAAAAAGTTGTCTTTAACTTAACTTCATATTATTGAATGGTTTTTTTTTAGCTTTTCCAAGTAAACAAATAAACAAAACTCCCATATTATCAAAAAAGGTTTAAGCAAATAAAGTCTTGAAGTAATGAACCAGAGTTTCTGATGAGTTTATTTTCTAATAATTCAACAATCTTAAAGTTTTTATGTCAAGATATGCCTAGACATAATTATAAGAAAAATGCACACAAACTGTGTCCTATGGTGTATATAAGTATATATCAGCTTTTCTCAGTTTAACTCTCTTTCTATTGTTAATTGTAATCTCATTGTTTCTTCTACATTATTTAAATTTACAAGTATACTCATTTTATTGTAGAGTCAGAAGATGGAAAGGGAAAGAAAATTATTATTATTTCTGATGAGCAAACACAATAAAATAAAGGGTTCCTTCATCAAAAATAATCTTAAAGTATTAACTAGATAATGCTAGAATTAAGGTGAGCACATGGATGCATAGAGTTTTATGTGCACATCCATAGAGGTGTATGGTTCTAATGAGCCATGTCTCTTGTTCTCAGGACCATTTCTTTCTCTGATATCCACTGCCTTTCTCACATTTAGAGATTTCTTTTCCTCTCCTCTCCTCTCCTCTCCTCTCCTCCCCTCCCCTCCCCTCCCCTCCCCTCCCCTCCCCTCTCCTCTCCTCTCGTCTCCTCTCCTCCCCTCCCCTCCCCTATCCTTCCCTCTGCTCTCCTCCCTTCTCCTCTCCTCTCCTCCCCCTCCTCCTCTCCCCTCCCTTCCCCTCTCCTCTCCTCTCCTCTCCTCCCCACCCCTCTCCTCTCCTCCCCTCCCCTCTCCTCCCCTCCCCTCCCCTCTCCTCTCCTCCCCTCCCTTCTCCTCTCCTCCCCTCTCCTCTCCTCTCTTCCTTCTCTTCCCTTCTCCTCTTCTTCCCTCCCCTCTCTTCTCCTCCCCTCCTCTGTACTCCCCTCTTTTCTCCTCTCCTCTTTTCTCCCTCCTCCCATCTCTTCTCCTCCACTCCCTTCTTCTCTTCATTTCTCTCCTCCCCTCTCCTCTCCTCCTCACCCTTTTTTCTTTTCTGTCCTCTTCTTTTCTCATCTTTTTTTTCTCCTCTTCTCTTCTTTTTTCTCTTGTTTCCTCTTCTTTCCCCTCTCTTCCCCTCCCCACCTCACTTTCTCTCTCCTTCCCTCCACTTCTTTATTTCCCATTCTTCTGCTTTCTTCTTTTCTTTTTTTTTTTTCAAGAATGACTCAGATAAAATAATGAAGGTGGTAGGACACAGAGAAAAAATTGAAAAGTGAAGAATGAGAAGAAAATGATGGCTTTAAGAAATGTGCCACATGGATGATGATGAAGTGTGTTTTTGTTTCATTTGCCATGGTTTGTTGTTGTTGTTGTTGTTGTTGTTTTAAGATTGTCTAAGTATATACAAGGAAACTAGGAACCGGAAAACAAGGATTATCTGCCAGTAGAAAATTCAATATCTGGAAGATTTTTTAAAAACATGAAATCTGATGCACGGCAATATCTTATCATCTAATAAATTATCCCTCCAGGTGATTAATTTATGTGACTCATTTTCTACATCTCTGTTGTGAATGCATGTGACTGTTGCTGGTACATCAGTAGAATTTAGTTAAAACTTTTCCGCTGCTGTAAACATTACACCCTCAAAAGAGTCTGTATTTAAAATGTCTCCATAATTTCCTTGATTGTAAACAATGCTGAAAATGATGTCCAAGATTTTGGGATAATTCTCAAACTCTCATTTAGCTTAACTCTATTACTCAGGTACATCACTTATATGTGTTATCAGACACTGGCCAAGAAAGAAAGATCACTATACAAGGTCACTTCATTTTACTCCTCCTCTGTCTTTTAAAGTCACAGTTGTGTCCATAGACCTGTACATAAAGATGATCTTTGCAGCTTTAAAAATACATGATGCCCTTAATTATGTCAATTTCATTGTAAAGAGGCTATTTTTCTATAAGTACTGTAATATGGTAGAAAATAGCTAATATAACCCCATTGTATCAATGGCAGATTTATAAAGCATGGCACAAATTTTACATTTTCATTTTATTTTCTCAACAGCTGCCCATCCTTGTATGTGTTATGTCTAATAAGAGAGTGCACAGAATGAATATGGCTTCACGACATGCTATTTTACTCTGTGCGTGCTACTAAACACTCACGGAACACACCCACTGCAATTACTCAATGTTCTGTACATTCATAAAGAAGTGGACTGTAAATAATTATTCTTAATGTTTTATAGAAGAAAACATTATAAACCTGCAAACATTTTTATTCTCTCCTGATGGACTTTATAATTCTTTCATGGATGATGATCTGTTTTATGTCTTTAAATTTTACTCGATTGTATCCTCAATTTAGGTTTGGATACAGTCTGCATGAATTTAATATCACATCTCTCAATCTAGTCAAGGTTTTCCCCTAAACTTAAAGGAAATAGTTGAAAGGAAAAAAACCCAGAATAAAATATCTTAGGAAGATTTAGACTTGGTCTGGCTATGTTTAGATTTCATCCAAATTTTGGCTCAGCTTTAAGCTTTATTGGCAGTCTCATTCAGAACTGTGGCTTTATCCTATTTTTTTCATTTGGCTAATATGATTTGTTAAAACATTCTCTGTTTATTTCTTCTTGCTTAACATTTTTCCACACAGCGGGCATAATGAATTTTTGTTTATGATGGGCAGTGCTGCCTGAATGATGGTATGGAATCTGGGTTTGGTTTCTTTGCTAAGGTATTTTATAGCTCTTTTAGAGAATTTATGCTGCTTCTGGTATTCTATCTCATAAGTTTCTCTGAGGTTGCTTCCTAAGGAGTTTTTTTTTTCCTAAAGAAAACTAGGCTGTATCTGGTAGTAAAATAACCACCACAATCTATTAAAATTAGATTTACCAGATTTCTTGGTATGAGTGTTATCATATTTCCTTCTAACGTATTTTTGCATTTGAATTATGTACAATTCAACAAACACTGTGTATCTTTTTATGTTAGGATCCTCAAAGCTCTTTAAAGTGCCATATGCATGGGGGCCTATTGATGCTGATCAAGTGCAGAAAACACATATTAAGATATATTCTCCCTCCAGAACTAAAGATATCAAGTTTCTCTCTACAAAGACTACCACTGTGGGCTGTATTCATTTGAAATGAAAGTGGCTGAAGAAATGAGTATACCTCTTTGAGATGCCTCACTGTCAACTTAAATCGCACAAAATAAATGTCTAAAGAAACCAAACCACAATTTCCGGGTTAATGTGAAAATTTACCGCCATCTTACGTGAACTGACTTGACATGTTAGAGCTGTTGCTAGACCAGAAGAGTCATTAATTCACTTGTGTGTTCATTCATTGTTGAACTGCACACTGTATTTTTCCCAGTGAGGTTTAAAATGCAACAGTTTAGGGTCATTTGTTGTACTTTTTCCCCCCTTCATATTAAAATTGCTGGATGAACTTCCAATTACTAAACTCCTTTAAGTTTACTTCCTAGCAGCAGGACCATTAAAGTGCCTGCTGTGCCACATAATATAGGACACAGAAATCAAAGCAAAGCTGACCTCATTTGGAAAAACCAGTTTTACTGCTAACTATGTTACTAAATCTATGCTGAATCTTAGTTTCCTCATTTGTGAAATAAAATTAAAAATGCATGGTTGAATGGTTGTTGAACAGAATATATGAAATGAGTGCAAAATGGCTAGACATAAATATACGTGTTTCATAGATGAATAGTATTATATATTCCAGATTAAGCTTTCATTAAAACAAAATAATTTAACATAATAATAATATAAAGACTGGCATTTATTGCATCTTTCTGTAAATGAATAATAACCATAAATATAGAACTGGTATTTTAAAAGGCAATGGTGATATGATGGTGTGGTTCCTCTTAAATTTCAGAACTAGTTGCTCATTGTCAAAAAGCCGGAAGAGAATTGGAGGGGAGAAGTAGAAAAAGACAGAAATGAGGAAAAGGAAACCCAAGGTAAGATAAATCCAAATAATGTTACCATGTACTTTTGTTTCAAGCCTAGAGTTACCATTTTAGGGATTCCTTCCTATTATAGTAATTAAGAGCATAGCTTTTACATGTGACCCAGTATCCACTCTAGCATTGCAGAAGGTTCATTCTATTTCCTTTATTTCCTTGTTTTCTATTATACAACTAACCTTGCTGTAACACCAGATAAAGTGTATTCAGTGTTTCAGGTTAATACAGGAGGAGTGTTTAGCATAGTATCTACATATATTAAGTATCCAATCAGCCAAGTAAATACATTATGTCAAGGGAAGATCAAAGTTTATATCTCTTCTTGATTATATGTGCACAGAACAGACTTGTAAGAAATTCCCCTGTTGTAACTGCAATTTCTACACGGTACATATGTAGGCTATTTTCTACATTTTATAGTGGTGATGAGAATAAAAATTAAGCCAGAAATTAATATCAGTATGTCAATATTTATGTTTTCTTATTAATTTAAAATACATTTAACACAAAACCAGCATAAAAAAACAAAACAAAATCTTTGTCCCTGATTTCAAGATGAATTCCCTTTTCCTTAAAATAGCTTTTATTTCATGTTTTCTGTTTCCTGAAACACTTCATTGTTATAAGATTGTTATACTTGCTCATATTATGAGTTTTATAATTCAAAAATCCATATCTAAAAATTTAGAGAATGTTTTTGCAATTAACTTGGTAGAAAAGCCCAAGATTGCCAAAACAAAGGGATTACAAGGTTAATTTGAAATAGTATATGGTCTTTTTTATATCCATAGTATGCATGCTGATATACATTTGTATATCTGCATGCATTAGGCTCTGATGCAATGAAAAAAGTCCACAAGTCTCATAGCACAATAATAAATCCCGTATGTTTGCAAAGACAGTCAAGAAGTTGTTAGCATATCATCCATTTCAAATGCTGATGGTTCTCATGGCTGAGGGATGGAGAGGCTTCTGAAAAATCTTGCATCGAAAATGAATAATTGGGACGTTCAAAGGATGGCTCAGTGTTTAAAAACATTTCCTGATCTTGCAAATGACCTAAGGTTTGTTCCCAGGACCCATCTTGGACAGCTCACAACTTAGTGATACCCAGTTCCAGAGAATCTGAAACTCTGTTCTGGACTCTAGAGGTACCCATGTTCATGCACACACACACACACACACACACACACACACACACACACGAGAGAGAGAGAGAGACAGAGAGACAGAGACAGAGACAAAGACTGAGAGATGGGCAAACACACATAGTAAAATAAATATTAAAAGTAATATGTGAGCTGGTATCAGTCCCACTAGCCACGAGAACTGCTCCCATGCCTCCTTCCAAAACCACATGCAGCATAATCCTCCTGTGCTCCTAATGGGAGACAGAACTGGAAATATTTGCTAAATGATTACCACATTATGAGTCACTGAAGAAATACTATTATGGTAATTACAGGGTTCAGTCTCAAAAACCCGCCTGTGGCCTTTGCACGACATATCATATATACCATGTTGTTTTTCTATACTCTCAAGTAATTTTGGATGCCAACAAGTAAATTAAGAAATAGGAATTAGTATAGTGGACTCTAGTTTCTGAAGAACAATGAGATATGTGCTCTATTTTTATAGCTCACAGTCCAGTGAGGAAGACAAGCAGAGTAGCCAAAGATTTTCAGTGCATATGCCACATATTCCATTGGTGAGTTGATGAGCGTGACTGTAACAGACAAAAGGAAATGCCAAGAACCAAATATGATAGCTTCAGATAGAGATGACATTGGTGATGTGAAGTGACACATGGACACAGACACTGAAATTATCATGTGCATTTCTGATCATCTTAAATCAGTGTTTATTGTTTAAATATCTGTGTTGTTTATACACAGTATGCGCCATTTTTTTTTGGTGGAAACAGGATACTTTTGAAACTGTCGAGTTGGTTATTGTTTGAGAATTTTATATATGCATATAATGTATTTGGAGTAAACCCAGTGCCACTATTCCCCTTTGCACCCTTCCCAATTGATTTTCCATTCCACTGTCCTCTCCTAAGTTCACATGATCTTTATTTTTAAGTGGGCTGAGTCCACTTGGTGCTGCATGTAAATGCCTGGATGTAGGACGAACTACTGGAGCATCTGGAGCATAAGCATAAGAACCCATATAAAACACTGCATGTTGTAACAGGTTGAAAATCTTATCTTGGATGGGCAGAGGCAGGCAGCTTACTGTCTGCCAGAATTGCCAACTTTGTAAGAGCAATGCCAAAGAGATAGCTATCTCATAACAATAAGGTAGATGTCCATTAGACAAATCACACTTGTGAAACTACATCCTAGATCTGTCCTTGAACCTTCACATGCAATGTGTCCATTGATACAAACATGAACACACACACACATACATTCACACACTCATACACACACACACACACAAAATCCATTTTGAAACAGAGGATGAGAATGTCAAGCTCATTAGGAAGAATAACTTATGAAAAGTAAATAAAACTCTTCAGGTTTTGCACACATCCTTCGTAGTAATGTATTTTCAATACTGACTTTTATAATCCTGACTATGTCTCGGTGGGAACTCTGATATTAAATATTGTCACGCTTGTTTGAGTAAATGGTGAGGCCAAACTTTTCCTCGTGTTTGTACTGGGGTTTAGTTGACTTCAACTTTTCCTTATGTACATTGCAAATCTGTTGTCTAATCTGACATTATATGCATTTTATCAGTGTTATTGGAAAATGCAGGTAGAATATGATGGATGAACTTTGCACACAACATTGTATAAACACCTCTTTAGACCCACACCTGCACTCACAACAACACTTGTGAAATTGCAGGACAATCTGTTAGATGAGAAAAACACGAAAAAAAAAAATGAAACCGTTTACATTTGTAGAGGAAACACTTCATTAAGAAAAATATGTGAAATATTGAAAATATTGAAGTCTGTTCCTAAATTATATTTAGCACATTTTATGTATTTATAGAATTTAAGAAATATATTTTCCAACAGAATTAAATATTTCTATATAATTTAAATTGTTTCAAAGTACGTGTCAGCTTATTTATTTTTGACAACACATAAAGTTTAACACTTTCCTGTATTTATCTTCCTATATATTCCTTTCTTTTTGGAAAAAAGAAATACATGTCTCTGTATTAGTTTCCATTACTATTGCTGTAAAAGTAATAGAGGTAGTGGGTTAAAGTGAAAATTAATATCAGGCAGTTCTGGAGGGCTCAAGCAAAAATCACTTACATTGAACTGAAGTAAAAATCTTATCAAGCTTAATTCCTTCTCTAGGCTATAGAACAGAATTGATATCTTTACTGCCCAAACGTCTGCTGCTAGATCCACATTGCTTCTCTCCCTTGTGATCTGAACAGCAATACTCACACACCCTCTATCCTTCCAATCCTCTCTGATGAGAGAGTTCTCATCAGAACCTGTGCAATCTGAAGAAACAAACATTGCTTGTTTCTAGATATTTACTATCTGTTCAACCTAGGATGTATACTTATGAGATATGCTAGACTGTTGAGGGCCGTGCAAGAGGAACAGCAAAGCAGCTCTAGAACTAATGGGATACAGCCCATGGTTAGCAAACCCATGACGAGCATGTCTCAGTGAGGCATAGCCCTGAGAAACCATGCATCCTAAGGATTTCATGCTGTTGTGAAGCATGGCTCTGCATGTTACCCTTGTGGTCCTCATAATCTTCCTAATATATGAATTGTGTGAGTACTATAAGGGGGACTTCCAGCCCCTCACTGGGCAGTATCACTGGGCCTCACAATAACAATGCTTGTTTTCTTTCAAGCGTTGCTGATGGAGCAGATTAATGATTCAACCACTACCCTTGAAAAGAACATACAGATGTACATTGTTAACAATTATCACTACCATTAGAAAGAATTTGAAAAAAGATATTGTTCAGCTAGGTTAAGGATTGGTGCATGAAAGGCTCCCACAGGCAAACAGCCTGTTCTCTCCCTCATCTGCCAGGCCAATGTTGAAAACCTTGAACTCTATGGAAACATCATTAATGACGCTACAGACATAAGATGGAAGAATTTTACATGCAAGAATCACCACTTCAAGAGGAAACTCCATGAAATCAAAACCATTCATATAGACTATGAATAAAATTACCTTCTAAGATGTGAGCCAATGTATATTTGGGGGTTTCTTTGCTCTGACAGTTATTATGACTTTATCCATTAAAAATATCCTCCAGGATCAGAACTCTCTCATTTTGTTTTTCCAGTTTCCACTGTCTACAGGAGACATTCACCACTACGCCGTCCTTATTTATTTAGTACAGTCTACACTGCCTCTAAAAAATATCATTGGACCCATATTTGTTGGTGCACACATGCTTCCTTCAAAAGTAGGAAGTAGGCTTGGTCCTGTCAGCATGTATCAACATTAAGTTTAAATCGTATTCAACTATCACATAAACAAACTCTGCAAATAAATTTCCGACTTCATCCAAGGCAGACAACAATGATGTGTATCTTTACAGTTTGCCAGAGACATTTTGCCAGAGACATTTTGCCCGCCTTCCTAATACAAATTTATTGTGAAAAAAAAATTATTGCTACAAGACTTGCAATATGCTTGTTGGACAGACCTCAAAACAATTTCCTTACCTATAAAAACAGTGTTACAACTCAGATGCCATATGGTTGCTCTGATGATTAAGTGAGGCGGTATATTCACAGCACCTGGTGCATGGCAGGGCTCAAAAGTTGCCTTACATAGTTTTTCTTCCTTAACAACTTTGATATATGGTTTCTTTCTTTACCCTAACTGTCTCCACCCAGGACCACAGTTTGCCTCCAAACATAGTGAGATTTTTATCTCTGTGTTAGTTTTTTCCTCACACTCAACGTTCAAACTTCTTCTGCACACCACTTCTTTGGATTCTCACTAGCCTCACTGCCTTTGGACAGGGAAGGTGTTCAATATACATGTTGTAAAATGGTTGAGTACTCTCGACATGTGTTCTGTTATGTTGCATTAGAGCCACCTCTAAGCTCGGGTCTCTACAGAAGAAAAAAAATGTTACTTTGGCCAATAAAATAGCCAGTGCATAAAACATACTATCAACTTGGCCTCAATACTAACCTATGCAGCTATGCCTCTACTTAAGGAGTAGGACATTATAGAGTGTTAATGCCAATTTAGAGTGTAGGTTGCAGAAGGGAGGGGTGAGGTATGAGATGTGTGTGTAAAGAAATTCTGTAAAATTGCTGAGTTCATTAGCTATCAATAACACACACACACACACACACACACACACACACACACAATTAGCCACCCAACTACAATTTGACATGGTATTGTCCTACTGTTTTTGTTCTAACTAGCTCCAAGCATTCACGTCCTTTTAAAATCATTCTTTATGACAACACTACTCTGTATCAGTTCAACCAATATGTGGTACTAGAGTTGAAATAGTAAAGAAAATTTGGAAAGTGGTTCAACGGATAGAGAATTACAGAAAGAGTGAATATGCATATCTTAGATGGGCTTTCCAACAGAAGTATACCATTCATGAACACAGGGAGGCAAGCCATTGAAGTTTATGCGAGATATTCCTCCTTACTGTGTGAAACAACCTTGCCCGAGTATGTTTAACAATCAAAGCCTGGTTATTAGGTTCCTAACTCATTCCAGACTCTGCGTTAGGTGCTCAGGAAAGATTAATCAGCAATGCAAGAAAACATTGTCACAGAGTTCTTACATCCTATGGGAAGACCACAGTAGACTACAATAGCGAGATGTGTAGAACACAATACGGTGAAGTTATGCGGGGGAGGGGAGATGCAAACAAAAACTAGGAAGATGAATAGAAGGAAAAGTGAGTAAATGGGATTGGGTTTTCACCAGAGGTGTATTGTGAGATCTCAATGAGATCTGGAAGTGAGTCCTAAGAAGGAAAGGGCTCAGTGGAGGTGAGGGCAAGCTTCCTAGAGAGGATAACAGGTGTGAACACTTTTAAAGAGAGAGGAAAGATGTAGGGTTAATCAGCCTCCGGCATTGCCAGGATTTTTCATTTGACTATGCATGATTTGCAAAGCATTGAAAATGATTTCAGCAGAAGAGTGGCCTGTTGCAATTTATGTTTTCATCATAGTGTTCTGTTTGAAAGGAGAAGTGGAGAGAGAAGGAACAGAAGTGGAGTTAGGACGTTAGTGAAGTAAAACAGTTCAGAGTTTAAGGCGAGGATCGGTTAGTCTGTAGTGATTGTGATCATTACAGCCAATCAGTATTTATGGAAAGAGGAAAGATGCTTTGTGTTTGGAGCACTGTAGCCAGCAAGAAAATGTTTAAGGAGAACTTAGTGATGTGCAGTTTGTTTAGTGATAGAGTCACTTTTAATGACAGACAAAATACTGTAGATAATCTTATTACAAGCATAACATTGGAAATATTTTTCTGAGTTAAAAATGTTTTATATTCAAAGTAATGTGCTAAATATAGAAGCAAAAGGTCAAAGTAGAACAATCAACAATAAAACCAATTCACTATGATAATAACACCTAAAGCCATAAGATTAGATGAGACCAGCAACTGTGTATGTGTGGAAGAAAACTTGAGATCCGGAACAGTATGCAGTAGGAAGAATGACCTCACTCATCTCTTGTTACCATTAAGAAATGTAAGTAAAGGTTTTCATGGTACATATCCCTTGGACTAGTGTTTTGATATAAGTGAGTATATACCATTTGTCTCTTTTTGCTTCTGGGTGAACTCACTCATTATGATAATTTCTAGATCAATCCATTTGTCCACAAATTTCGGGAATTCCTTGTTTTTAACAGCTGAGTAGTATTCCATAGTGTACATGTACCACAATTTCTTAGTCAATTCTTCTACTAAGGGACACTTAGGCTGTTTCCATGTTCTGGCTATTATGTATAAAGCAGCTATGAACATGGTTGAGCATATGTCCCTGTTGTGTGATAGGGCATTTTCTGGGTATATTCCAAGGAGTGGGATAGCTGGGTCTTGAGGAAGCCCTATTCCCATTTTTCATAGAAAGTGCCAGATAGCTTTCCAAAGTGGTTGTACTAGTTTGCATTCCCACCAGCAATGAAGGAGTGTTCCTCTCTCTCCACATCCTCGCCAACACATGGATATGTACCATGAAAAACTTTACTTACCAAGAATGTGGGTCAGAGGAGAGGACATCCTATTGAGACTTTAGGAGAGAGTAACATGGAAGAATAAGGAAATAGTAGGACCCACAGGGTCCTAGAAACCTACAAGAAGAATTTTATGACAGGCAGATCTGGGTCCTGGGGTCCTCCTCAAACTAAGGCACGAGCCAAGGAGAATATAGGCAGGAAGCTTCTAACCCCTACCAAGACCTAGCCGACGATCATGATATTCTCAACCGTTGAGTGGAGAGTGAGATCTGACTCTCACACGAACCAAACAATATTCTTATTTTTCCTAGCTTTTCTTCAATAGAATCTAGTATTTTATTGTTATTTGCTTCTTCTGTTACTCATCTAAACTCATTACACATATTTTATTTCATTTATCTCTATAAATATGGTTTTTGTGTGTTTTTTACTCAACAGATTATGAGAGACTTTATATTTGTAGACTCAATGTTGAACATACCAGAGAATTTAAAACCATCCAAATATGTGATTGATGACTGAAAAGATGAGTGTACACAGTTTTTTGCTAGGCATAGAACTAAGTTGGTAGATTTACATTCATTAAAAGTTTAGCTAGATTATAATTAATAATTCTATTAAAAGAATAAATAGTTTATGCACAAAGGTTAGTAGATTGCATAAAAGTAAATATTTAGTTTGCTTTGATGCTTTTAATACATCTGAGAAAGACATTAAAACTAAAAACTTGTGTGTTCCTTGTTCTTTGTAGAAATTTCCTGCCAATAAAAAAATCCCTTTAAATATTTATGAAGATAATTATTGATAATAAATACAGAAAGCTCACAAGTATATGTTTATTACTTAAGTACCTCTAGTTGTGATTTTAACATATGGCAAAGTAAAAAAGAATAAGATAAAATATAACATTGTCATAATAAGTATGTAGACTGTATGAAACTTTTATATGTGTATTGTACACTATTTTGAATAATTACACAGTTGCAGAAATGTAGAAAATGCATAGAATACTTTTTTATGAATTATCAAAACCTTTTTGTATATTTCCTCACGTTCTACATAGCTATAATAAAAGTATCATAGCCAGATCCAAATGAGACCTAATAGGCTGTGGTCAGATGGTGGGGAGGAGTTCCTCTTCATCAGAGGTCTAGGGGAGAGGAATAGGACAGAAGAGGGAGGGAGGATGGGAATAGGAAGATACAAGTGAAATGATAACAATCGGGATATAATCTGATATGTGTGTGTGTGTGTGTGTGTGTGTAATCCCAGCATTGGGGAGGCAGAAACAGGCAGATCTCTGTGGGTTCAATGGCAGCCTGGTCTACACAGCGAGTCTAGGACAGCATGCGATTTCTGACCATATTTAAAAAGAATTGCAAAGCTATCATAATATCACAAAACTTCATCATTATCAAGCGGATATTTCAATCATTAACAATAAAATGTCTTTAGGAAAATTTAATGAAATCATCTAATAGTTTCCTGTAAGCCAGAAAGAGGCTCATTTAGTTATAAGGAAACACTGGACCTTACTTTAAGTTGTGAATTGTTATATGAGTTTTTTTTAAAGGGAAACTGAAAAAAATTTGTGTGACTGTAGGTTTGTGTAACCAAAACATAATGAATATCCATGAGACTCTGTCAAAATGTACATACAATTGCATAATGAGTTGTAACCATATTATGTTAATGTAGTTAATGTAGCTCCTGTTCACTGTGCTAAGAATAACACACACACACAAACACACACACACACACACTCACCAGGAGCTGGGGGATTGAGAGAGAAGTTATGTTTATGCAAGATGAATGAAATCAAAAGTAAAATGAAAAAATACACTAACAACATCAACACTGCAGATGATAAATATGCAATCACTCTGAAAAAGGGAAGATGCATCAGTGTAGGTCTCTGCAACTAAAACTCCTAATGATTGAACTGAATTATTATTCAATTAGTATTTTTACTGAACATGAAAATCTAGGTCATTTCAAATAAGGAAGCCAAAATCATTGCTTTTAAACAAATAGCTTTAGATTTTGAGTCATGCCTTAAAGTATATGTAATATTACATATATAATTTTTAAGATGTACTTATTTTTAATTTACGTGGGTAAGTGTTTTGCCTGTAGGTATAATGTGCACCACATGTGGGCCTGGTGCCTGAGGAAGTCCAAAGACAGATCCCATGGAACTGGTGTTACAGATGATTGTGAGTCACCAAGTTATTTTTTTTAAATGAATTCAGATTGTCTGTAAGTACTGCCTTCAGCCACTCTGTACATTCTTTTTAAGTGATACTTTTTTCATCTTTTTTATTAAATATGTTCTATTTTTATATATACATTTCTATTCTTTCACATATATGCAACAAAATACCTACAGCAAGAAGACCCATGAAGAAATAAGGAATTATCTAAATGTTACATTCTTAGTGTTTTGGCTATTTGTATTTGACAGCCTTGAGAAAACATCTTTCCTCTATTGGTGCATCTAAAATTCTGAATGTAAATTAACCACATCTTGTCATTATCAACTTAAAAACATCTATATAGACCTAAAAACATCTTAACCCTTAAACAACTAAGCTTAATTGTAAAACTAATGATACTTTTAACGGACTTGAAGTAAATGATTTTACACCTGACATCATAGAATTGCAGAAGGTCATTACAAACAATATGTAAAGCTTTAGTCTAACAACTTAGAAAATATAGAAGAAATAAATTAACTTATGGATATATATATAACCTACCACACCGAGCCAAAAGAAAGGATAAAGAATGAGTGGAGCAATAAACAAGTAATAAGATTGTTTCAGCAATAAGTATCTGGCACTAAGAGAAACCCAGGATAGGATAGCTTCACTGCTGTATCGTAACAAACTTTTAAACAAAAACCAACAACGCTTCTCAAAATATTTCACAGAATTGAAAGGATGGCTTCCTTCCAAACTGATTATGTGAGGACAGAAGTACTCTGCTGTGCAAATGTGACATGTATGGGCATACATACAAAGATCCGTAATGCTGTACAAGTAAATTGAACTGAATACCACAACAGAAAAATCACACACCATGACTGAGTTGATTTTATTCCAGTTTACAACATTGGTTCAATATATCCAGTTCAATAAATATTATCCATCACATAAGCAGAATGAGCCATAAAATCATATAATCACATCAGTTGTCATACATGCATAAAGAGCATTTGATAAAATTCAGCATCAGGGAGTCTCATGATCTATGTTCAGTGCGTACAGGAGAGAACTAAATCTAACAGGTTGTTCTCTGACCTTCACATGTACACTATGGCACCCACGTACACAGACCGACAGACAGACAGACACATACACACACATAATTAAAATATAAAAATTCAATAAGTACTAATGATAAATGTTATGAAAATATATGGAAATGTCCTTTATCATCATGAAGACTGTTGCAAACCCACAGCAAGTATCATATTGAGTTGAGAAAAAAACTAGGTCATTTTCTACAAGGCTAGGAATAAGACAAGGTCATTTTGTAAATGGGAAATAAACTAGTAGACAACAAACATGAAAAAATGTCCAAATTCACTTATCATCAGGTTATGTAAATCAAAATTACATTGAGATTTCATCTTCTCCAGTCAGAATGAAAATCATTAAGAAAGCAAGTACCGAGGGGGACCTCCTCCTCCACTTTATGGTCATAAGCTATCAAGTCTTATCTTGGTAGCCTGCTTATTCTTTCTTTGATTGCCACAAGGCTTCCCCACCAAAAGGAGGCCATCAAATATGGGGCACCAGAGTTCATGTCAGAGTTGATCCCCACTCTCCATATAACTGTGGAGAATGTCCTGTCCATTGGCTAGATCAGAATAGGGGTTCAATGTTTACTACTTGTATTGTCTTTTGTAAGAGGAATAGGGTGGATGTGGGAGGGAGGGAGGAACAGGGGGATACAGCGATGGGATAACAATTGAGCTGTAATATGATTAAATTAATTAAATAAAAAAATAACCAAAATATTATAATAGACACAATGAGAAGTTCATTATGAATGTGTAAATGTGTGTGCTATGAGGATATTTCTGTTATAATGTTATGTAATATTCTATGATTAAAATTATATCAAAATATAAATAACCTATTTAAAGCTCCTAGTTTTTTTTCTTTTTTTTTTATTAATTTATTCTTGTTACATCTCAATGTTTATCCCATCCCTTGTATCCTCCCATTCCTCCCCCCCCCCCCCTTTTCCCATTATTCCCCTCCCCTATGACTGTTCCTGAGGGGGATTACGTCCCCCTATATATTCTCATAGGGTATCAAGTCTCTTCTTGGCTACCTGCTGTCCTTCCTCTGAGTGCCACCAGGTCTCCCCCTCCAGGGGACATGGTCAAATGTGAGGCACCATAGTACGTGAGAAAATCATATCACACTCTCCACTCAACTGTGGAGAATATTCTGACCATTGGCTAGATCTGGGAAGGGGTTTAAAGTTTACCTCCGGTATTGTCCTTGGCTGGTGCCTTAGTTTGAGCGGGACCCCTGGGCCCAAATCTGCCTATCATATTGTTCTACTTGTAGATTTCTAGGACCCTCTGTATCCTTTTATTTTGCTATTCTCCCATGCGTCTCTCATTTAGAGTCCCAATAGGATGCCTTCCCGTCTGTCCCAGTTTCCTGGTAAGTGAAGAAAGCTCCTAGTTTTAATGAATCAATATAGTGGTACTTATTATCTTCCATTGAATAAAAACAGGTAATGAAAATTAAATCATTAGCTTGGCTACCAACTAATACATTCATATATGAATTTAAAATTGTATATGTCTTTTTACCAAAGAGCCAAGACCTGTATACAAGTTACATAAAAACAAAAAATAAACTATAAAAATAAGAAAGAAAAAAGAAACAAGTACCAGCCATTGTTGGTGAGAATGCACACAATGAACATTACTGCTGTGGAGAATTACTCAAACCAATATGGAAATTGATTTCTCAAAAGAATAGAAATAAATCTTCCATACAGCCCATCTGTACAAGTCTTGGAAATTTACTCGAAAGACTTCAAGTCATCCTGTCATAAACATGACAGGATATTAGGGTTAGGGTTAGGGTTAGGGTTAGGGTTAGGGTTAGGGTTAGGGGTAGGGGTAGGGTTAGGGTTAGGGTTAGGGTTAGGGTTAGGTTTCAGTACTATTCATGATAGCTAAATTATCAGACCAGCATAGCATAAGAGCAATGGAAAAGAAAAACATGGCATGTGTGAATGCAAGCATGTATGCCTGTGTGTTTGTGTGTTTGCATATACATTTGAGTTATATAATCTTTTGATTTTATATGTAACATTTTGATGCTTGTATGTAGGGGGCTAATTGTCTGCAATAGGTACATCTTACACTAGATTGGAAGGTATGAGAGATGATGAAGAAGTGTGGGAAGGCAAGGTCACATCATAAGAGAGTGGAAAGGAGGCTGCTAGGGTAGGATAGCACAAAGGAGAGGAGACAGGAAACAAGCCAGGGAGGAGAATCAAGGAAACAAATTTGATTGGCAATGCCATTTTGGAACATAATTCTTTATAAACAAATAAAATTGACAAAAAATTTTAATGACTCTTGGAATTGGTAAGTGAAACCACTGAATTAGGCCACAAATTTACAAATAATCAGGTACAGATTTTTCTATATATTAATAATACAAGCACTAAATTTCATGAAGAAATCCTAAAAGCAATCTCATTCACAGAGTACCCACACACACAAACACATGCAGACACACCACTAAACTAAAGTATAAAAGTAAAAGACATCAATAATGAAAGTTATAAAACACCAGTGAGATAAGTAAAGATTCTAAAAGATGAACACGCTTCCCAAATACATAGATCGGAGAGATTAATATTGCCAAAATGACACAGTTTTCAGAACAATATACAGACTCTGTGCAATCACCAATAAAATGCAAACAACAGTCTTCCTAGAACTGCACAAAATAACCCAAAATGCATACAGAGACACAAAAGAGCCTGCTTCGTGTTGGCAGTCCACCCCTACATCTCCTCTCTCTGAAGAGGGAATCTTCAGATTGCAGCACCTCATGGTTCCTTTCCAGCTTCCCAACTGTGGTTATGTAGATTCAATCACACACATAAGAAGCTTAAAAGTTATTATTCACATGTAAGTGAAAACATGCAATGTATGTCTTTGACATATCGCACTTAGGATGGTGGTTTCTCGCTCTACACATTTATGCACAAATTTTATAATTTCATTTTAAACAGCTGAATAATACTCCATTGTATAAATAGACCACATTTTCATTATCCATTTATCAGTTGATGTACACCCAAACTATTGTCAATTTCCAGCTATTATGAACAGGAATGAACAAGTACCTCTGTAGTAAGCCTTAGCGTCAAAGAGTAGCACAGAGGGACTTGGTGGTATTTCCATTTTCATATTTTTGAACCTCCCCACTGTTTTTTCCACACTGACTGTAACAGTTTGCACTCCCACTGACAAGTAGTAAATTTTCTCCTTCCCACCAAAATTTTTACCAGCATCTGCAGTCTTTTTTTTTTTTTTTAATGAAATTTTGACTGTGTTAGATGAAATCTTAAAGTAGTAATAGGCATTTTCTTGATGGCTAAGGATGTTGAACCTTTTAAATGTTTCTCAGCCATTTATGCTTTAGCCTTTGAGAATTTTCTGTCTATATTCTATGAAAGGAAACCCTATGTGACTCTCTAAAGTAGTTAAGATCCCAAGATAAGATAGGTTGTAGTTAAAAATAATGTAGTGATGAGACTGGTATCCAAGAGTGGGTGGATGGAAAAACCCAGAGGATTCAAGAGTCACGCACAAGGAGACCATCAAGGCTGGTGGATCTGGACTCAGGTGTGGGGGGTCGGGGGAAGGGTGGTGCACAAACTGTTGCACCAACCAAGGACAACGCACGCAATGAACCTAGACCCCCTTCTCAGATCTAGCTGATGAACAGCTCATTCTCCAAGGTCGTGGGAAGAATGGGGGCTGCCTGTGACATGAACTCTCTCATGGCCCTGATTTGATCATTTCCTTTTGATGCAGAGGCATGGCTAACACACAGAGGAAGCAAGGTATCTAGATGAGACCTGGTAGGCTGTGGCCTTATGGTGCGGAAGGTATGACAGGTCTAGGCGAGGGGAATAAAGTGAAAGAGGGAGGGAGGGTAGGAACAGGAAGATACAGGTGAGGCATAACAATCGGGACGTAACCTGAGTAAAAGATAATACATTTAAAAACACAGAAGCCAAAAATTACTACTATTTTTCTGCTAAAGAAACATAAAAAAATAAGTGAATCCTAATGATAAGAAGCTGTACCTATGGATTAGAGCATCGCTCAACCCTAAGAGAAACTTCTGGCAGTAGATGGTAATTAGCACAGACATCCACAAACAGACAAATATTCAGAGAATGAGAGATGTTGGTGTGTTCAGCATTGAATGGGATGCCTTTATAAAAAAAAAATCATTCCTTCAAAGCTCAGGGTTCTATAACGAAGAGGAGGGAGAAAGATTGTAGACACTGGAAGGGATGTGACAGATGATGAGGACACAGAACTGACGAACAAACAAGCTCACAGAGGCCACGCCGGCATGCACAGGACTTTCACAGGCTCAAAGCCACAAAATGCCAGCATGGAGAAGAAAAGGTGGACAGACATTTTCACTCTTAATCAGGAAGAAGGAGAGAGAAAAGTAAGAAGGAGGGAGAGAGAGAGATCATGAAGCTGGGGGAGTAAAGTAGGGGAGTTGAGGAGTTCTAGGGACACATTGGGGGAGGGAAAAGAATAGGATAAAATATATTGCATGAAAATATAAATTTAATATAAATATAAAATATAAATTCTTTACCTAAAAGTAAAGAATTCTGAGAACTACAACATCTGTAAATGAGAATAGGGTTGTCAAATATTGGTTTCAAATTGCCTCCTTTAAATCAATTTTTGTTAAAAAAATTTTTTTTGTATTTTAATTATTATTTCACATTTTTACTATGTAATTCAATTTATTATTTTTTACAATTATGTTCGAGAGTCTTGCTTTTTCTCTAAAGTCTCCAATGGCTATGTAGAACAACATTGTTTGCCTATATATCATGCTTTCATAGATGTATATTTCCACCATCTACTTTCTGTTGAAATTCTTCAAAATTTTCTGTGAAAGTTATATCTTATTAAGTTTCTTATAAACGACATTTCTTTCTGACTAGAAGGTAGTCTGTGAAGATTGCTGAAATACTCCAAAGGCATAATAATCACTCCACCAGTACAGTGGGGAACACCTGTCTAAACAGGGAACAGATAAGCAGTGATCTGTCCAAGGCTATATATGTACACGTCCTCACACTCTCTATCAGCACCACAAAGCGCAGCTGTTTCATAATGGCTGGACTTTTTTTTGTAAGCATTTATCTTTTTCCAGACACCTGTATTAGGAAATTCAATAGATATTGTTTTTAAAGCTTAATATCTTAAATATTTCTTTATCTGCAAATTTCTACTTCCCCTGAATTAGCCAAATGTTCAATACAAGTAATTTTAGGCATTGAAATAAATGTAATAGTACACTAAATATTAGAGATTTAAATTTCTCAATCAGACATAGTGGCTCATGACTGTAATCACAGCATTTAGGGGTTTAAGTTAAGGTTATCCTGGATTCGGGCCAGCTTGCTCTAGACTATGAAACCTAATGTCAAATATATAACAGAAGAGTTTGAAACAGAGAAGTGTTTGAAGCATCAATGTTGAAAATCAGGTTATGTTCACTGTTTTTCTGATTGCTGAATTACCCATGATTAATGATACCTGAAATTAAATTCCAAAATCTTTCCAGTGACAAAAAGTAATATGAAGTGATTATAAACACCTGATAAAGTAACTTTTGTTCCAAATAATTTGAAATGTATTTAAAGCAGTTTTAAATACCTTGGACTTAAAGTCCAGAAAGAGTTTTTAAAGTCCCAGTTCTGTTGTGTGTCTCCTGGCATTCTTGTACCTCTGACACTCTCCTTTGTTTTTGTCCTCTAAGGAAACACATTAGTCAGGGCTCCCTGACCTCTGACAAGGCTCAGTAGAGGCTTAGAGCCTGACAAGAGGCAGCTGGAAGAAATACCTGAGAATCCACACTTAAAGTCATCCTCCAAAAGTGCCTGGCAGTTGTGGGGAAGTGAGAGTTTGACATCCCTGTAAAAGAAAAGACTAGGAAATACAATTCAAGTGCAGATTTAGAATACTAACTACCCTATAGTGGGGGAGGAGGTGCCCCTCGGTCTTAGACCTAGGGGAGGGGAATAGGGTGAAAGCGGGAGGGAGGGAGGAACAGGAGGGTACAAGTGATGGATAACAACTGAGTTATAATCTGAATAAATTAATTAAATAATAATAAAATAATATAATGCTTTTTTAAAATGTCTGTTAAACTAGAAACCTTACTGCCATAAGAACTGGTAAAGGCATTTCCCATTACTGTTGTAATTAAACTGTGCAATTAAAACATTCATTTCAAATAAGGAAAAAAAAAAAAAAAAGAATAGTAACTACAATTTCTGAAACAAAAGCAAAATGATCAGGTTCTCTCAGGCCAAGTCAACAGGGAGCAGTTTCTATGAACAGATTCAATCAACAGCCCTGTTTCTTGTGGTTTCCACTTTAGTCGATTGACGAAAAAGACTCATTTAGCCAATGGATTATCTGTAATGCGGTAAATTCCTTACAAAGTCTTAATACCTCTCATGTGTAGAACCACTTCAGTGAGGCCTCAGCAAGCATAATGGTTGTAATCAGAAATCTAAAATGGTCATTTTCTTTTTAAAAAACGATGATGAAAGGGCAATAATACAGGTTTTTATACATCGAGCTGCATTTTTCTGATGTCATTTGTTTACAAAATGTGCTTTCCAAATAATTTCTCTGTTGCAATCTTGCTTAAAATCCCATCTATTAGACATATAGATAAAAACCTTACCAAAGTAACATACAGATTTAGATTTAACACATATTCTTTAATTTACAACTTTGACAGCATATATATATATATATTTAATATACAACTTTGATAACAATATATATATATATATATATATATATATATATATATATATATATATATATACTTTGATAATATATTCATGAAATATAGATACTTCATTCTCTGGTACCCTCTAAATTGTCATAATGATTTCCAAATGGTATTTCTCATGATTCTGATCATAATAAATATTCTGAAGCAGTTTTTGCATTTTATGTCTGCACACACTGAATCTTATCTCATTGCAGATATTTCTCTGTGGCCTTCACATGGTTGAAAATAATGATGACAAGCCATAGATAGACTTACTTCAAGGCTGTAAGCCATTGAATATATTGAAATGATTTGGTGAAGCTGGTTGACACTGGCAATTGTAGCTGTTGCAAAATAAAGGAAAATATCTGCTACAGGGAGTTGCATTGAATAAAATATAAATGGAAATCTTAAAACTCCTCAGAGTTTCATCTATCATGTCATAATATTTTTATGTTCTTCCTAATTTTCCTAAATTTTACAAATCTGTGCTTTCCTTGTTTCACCATGAATAATATCAGTAAAAGCATTAAATTTGTATCAAAAAGATGAAGTTTCAGTGAACATCATTTTAATTTTAGGCATTATGATGTGCCCTCTGCTTGAGTCACTGTGGGGTGAACGTATTTCTTGCATAATGTCCTCTGGACCTTAGAAGGGCAGTATTTTCTTCAAGCTATGTTATCCTATCCTGACTTTTCTATTATGACTTGTAAGCTCAATGCCAGCATTTCTGTGGTGGCCAGTCTGTGTTCTTAACACAATGTAATGAGGATACCACAGCTGTTCACATTCAGACAGCATGTAGATGAGGCTCTCTCCTTCAAACTCATATTAAGCATTCAGAGATCGCTATAAGAGAAAAAATCATGCATGCATCTCACGGTAGACAAGAAATAAGGAATTTTGTAGTCTCCAGATATGCCTCCCAATCCGGAATTAAGGATGATTCCTATGCCACCGCATGACTGATACAGTGTAGTCATGGGCCAATGAACAAGCGATGCTGGTAGAATGATCTATTATGAAAGAGGAGGCTACTGTGTTGTTGAGAGGCGATGACCTATATGGCATTTGTTTTTGAACCCTACTCATCACTTTCCATAGTGTCATGTATTACTGCTCTTCAGATAGTTTTTTTATCCTTATTTCTTCTACTGTTCTCTAATATTCTGTCTAATTTAACTATAGGAAATGCTTTTGTCATTTTATATTATGTTTTCCAATTTAATATGCCACAATCTAGATCACAACTATATCACCCAAACTTAAAGTTTAACACAACTAATGGAATAACCAATATATTTGAATGGGTTTTCAATAAGCCATATACTTGGATCAGGAAATGCTAAGGAGACTATAATAATAGTTAGAGGACAAACAGGAAGATATACAAATGTCAAGGTCTGGAAATTAGCTCTTGATAAAGACAAGAAAGCAAACTGTGTTCTGAGGGGACGGGGAGGGGGGGAAGCAGATAACACAAAAACAGGGTGAATGAAATATGATGGTGATCGGAAGGATGCATTTTCACACTTTCTGATGATAGGAAACACTCAATAAATGTTAAACAAGTTACAGAATGTTCTTATCAGGGGTATCAAATACTCCAAATATCAAACTGGTTATAGATTTACAATAGCTCAGAGTCAATTTTGTCATAGTGCCTTCTCTAAAAATAGGAAAAACGGATTTGCAGGGCTGACATCATATTTTATTTTAATTTTTATATTTGAGACAAGGTTTCCCTGTGTAGCCCTGGATATCCTGTAACTTGGCCTGTATACAAGACTGGCTTCAGACTCGGAGATCTCCCTACCTATGCCTCCCAAGGGCTGGGACTAAAGGCATATGCTTCTGCCGCCCAGCTAGTAGTCACGTTTTAAAATAATGAAGAGTAGATGAGATGAGAGAGCATTTGTGTTGTTTATAAACTTTTTCACCAGATGCTTGCTAGAAAAGGAAGAGTCCAAGACATAGTTATTGATGATGAATTTTGTTTCAAAGTCTGTGCTACGAACTGTAGCCAAGTAGAGTATAAAATCCAGTGTAGAAAAACGGCAATTAATCAGATAAACTGTGTGTGAGTAAGCACAGGATAATATTGGTAGTGGTGCTCAGTATAGATCAAGAAAGTGATCTCCACACTTTCTTTTTTTTAAATTTTATTTTATTAATTTATTCATATTACATCTCAATGGTTATCCCCTCCCTTGTATCCTCCCATTCCTCCCTCCATCCCATTTTCCCCTTACTCCCCTCCCCTATGACTGTGACTAAGGGGGACTTCCTCCCCCTGTATATGCTCATAGGGTATCAAGTCTCTTCTTGGTAGCCTGCTATCCTTCCTCTGAGTGTCACCAGGTCTCTCCATTCAGGAAACGTGGTCAAATATGAGGCACCAGAGTACGTGTGAAAGTCATACCCCACTCTCCACTCAACTATGAAAAATGTCCTGTCCATTGGCTAGATCTGGATAGGGGTTTGAAGTTTATGGCCTGTATTGTCCTTGGCTGGTGCCATAGTTTGAGCGGGACCCCTGGGCCCAAATCTGCCTATCATAATGTTCTTCTTGTAGGTTTCTAGGATCCTCTGGATCCTTCAACTTTGCCATTCTCCCATTCTTCTCTCATCTAGAGTCTCAATAGGATGTCCTCCCCTCTGTCCCAGTTTCCTGGTTAGTGAAGACTTTCATGGGACATGCCCCTCGGACTAGTATGCAGTAAGTGAGTATATACCATTTAATTCTTTCTACTTCTGGGTTAACTCACCCATAGTGAAGAGACTGGGCATGAGAGTGGCAGTGAGGGAAGTTATCCAAGCAAAAATGGATGAAGGGATGCCAGAACCAAGAAAGAATGCTCCTATCTGCATAAATGAAACTTTAAACTTAATGGATTGTTGCCATGTACATGCAATATTTTGCTGAAAGGGTAGAATTTGAGTGTTTTGTTTTGTTTTACTAAAATTATAAGAATCAAAGAATAAGTTTAAAAAGATATTACTGGGCACCAGCGAGATGTTTCAATGGATAAGCACATTTTCTATCAAGCATGATGATTTGATTTGGCACCTAGGTCCCACATGATAGAAGGAAAAAACTAACTTCTTTGAGTTGCCTCTTACCTCAACATGTGTGCCTTAGCATGTTTGCCAATGCATATACATGTATACAAAATAAATAAATGTAACAAAATGTAACGATGTTACTAGTTTTGGAATATGTACTAGGATAGACATAGAGAGGACACCAAAGCTTATGTTGCAAAACAGATAATAAAAACTTTAGGTGTAACATTCATGAACTTACCAGTTTATTTTCCAGTGAGATCCTAATAATTTTGAAGACTTCTCTATTTCCTTTAGTCTCATCTCACTTTCACCAATCTACACACAACAGTCTACGCGTAAATTCAAAATATCTTCACAAAACTCATAGACAGAATATATGCACAGAATGTTTACTTAGTATATAACTACTCAATTTGATGTACATTTTGCTAAATGTTGTCAGTTCTAGCATTTTATGTAAAGTAAATCATAAGATAGCTTATGAAATTTGCAATCAGCATGCTATCTTGAGTTCTAAAGGTTAACTAGAGGAAGACTGTCTCACAAAAATTTCCACAGTTGCCTAACGCTGCTTTTGAAGGACTGAGACCTCATGAGCTTTACTATACACATTTTGTCACGTATTGTTTTCATCATTATTCAGCTTACATTTTGCCATTGAACTTAATTGATTATTGTCGAGTTGTCTGACATAGACATCAAAATTCACTTATTAATTTTTGCCTTATCAACAGAATAGCTCTATGAATTCTTTACATCACCTGCTGTGCAAGTGGCAAAAGATTTTCTTGGACTGTTGAACTAAGTGACAGCACATGCTGGCAAGGATGTGGAGAAAGGGGAACACTCCTTCATTGCTGGTGGGAATGCAAACTTGTACAACCACTTTGGAAATCTACCTGGCACTTTCTCAGAAAACTGAGAGTAGGGCTACATCAAGACCCATCTATTCCACTCCTTGGAATATACTCAAATGATGCTCCACCACACCACAAGGACATATGCTCAACCATGTTCATAGCAGTCTTATTCATAATATGCAGAAACTGGAAACAACCTAGATGTCCCTCAGTCGAAGAATAGATAAAGAAACTGTGGTAAATGTACACTATAGAATACTACCCAACTATTAAAAGCAAAGAAATCCTGAAATTTGCAGGCCAATGGATGGAACTAGAAATGACCATCCTGAGTGAGTTACCCCAGACTCAGAAAGATACACATGGTATATACTCACTTATAATTGGACACTAGCGCAACAGAGATGTCCCATGAAAGTCTTCACATAGCCAGAGATTGTGATAGATACTGGGACTTACTATTGGGACTCTACATGAGAGAGGTAAGGAAGAATGGGCAAATAGAAGGATCCAGAGAGTCCTAGAAACCTACAAGATGACCATTAAGGCTGGCGGATCTGGACCCTGGCGGATCAGCTCAAACTACTGTACCAATCAAGGACAATGCATACAGTGAACCTAGAACCCCTATTCAGATCTAGTCAATGGACAGCACATTCTCCACAGTTGTGTGGAGAGCAGGGACTGACTCTGACATGAACTCTGTTGTCCCCTATTTGACCACTTCCCCTTGGTGAGGAGAACTGGTGACACTCAGAGGAAAAGTAAGCAGGCTACCAGAAAGAGACCTGATAGGCTGTGATCTTATAGTGGGGGACAAGGTCCCCTTCTGTCACAGACCTATGGAAGAGGGATAGGATGAAAGAGGGAGGGAGGGGGAACAGGAAGATACAAGTGAGAGGATAACAAATGAGATGTAAACTGAATAAATTACTTAAATAAAAATTTAAAAAGAAAAGAAATCATGCCATTGGATGATAGTATATTTAGCAAGCCCACTTAGTTTCAACTTGTTTTTAAAACTATAGACCACTGGTTATCAATGTGTGAATCATGAGATATTGACCCCTGTGGGTTAGAATGGCCCTTTCACAGAGGCTGCATATCAGATATCCTTCATATCAGATATTTTATTATGATTAATCAGAGTAGCAAAATTACTGTTATGAAGTACCCCCAAAATAAATTTATGGTTGGGGGTCACCACAACATGAGGGACTGTGTTAAAGAGTCATAGCATTAGGAAGGTTGAAAGCTACTGCTATAGAAGTCTTTGAGGATCATAAAGAACATAGTATTGTTAAAACATATAAAACAAGATAACATAAAAACTCACGTGTATATGTGTTGTTTTGTATGTATTCAGGATGCAGAACATGAAAGCACATAAAAAGAGTGAAGAGACATAAAGATTTCAAAGAGAAAATGAGAGTGTAATTCATGACACAGGCTCTCAAATGAGTGGGGGAAGAATACGAGCTCTAAATCTGAGTCTGAAGGTAAATAATTGAATCTCAGAGGTATGAAATGAATACAAACAGGATTATTCCAGGTGTACTGCCCAGTAATTGTTCTTGACAAAACTGGTTTTAAAAATAACAGCAGTGAAATATTAAAAATAAAATATTAATTCATTATTTAAAACAAATGTTTCAAGAACATATAGCCTTCATAGTTTTTCCCATGTATCAATTGAAAAAACAGGAAGAAAAATCCAAATGAAGTTCACATGAAAAATGTAGACATATTTTTAAATTACCTTGGAACAATCCTTTGAGAAATAGCTTTTGAAATATCACTACTCACCAGTTTTCAGGGTAAGAATATTACTTAATTGACTCGCTAGCAACAGAGATACATTTTACAACAGGATATGTATCTGGTTGAAGTCTCTTTTTAATATTCTTTGTTTTATTGTAGCAATGGACAAGGAAGCTGTATCTTGGGTATTAAATGGACCATTAACAAAGCAGGTCCAATCTGGTAAAATTTCAGTATTTGGGGTATATCTATGAATAACAAGTAAAGTAAGCAATGTATGGGTAAATTACTCAGCTGTTTATAAGGAAGAGTCCACGATGGTTATTTAATTATTTGGGCATAAATCAATGTGTTTAGGAATACATAAAAATTTTTAAAAATTATGTTTTGAGATTATAACATAATTACAACATTCCTTAACTTCTTTTCCTCTCTCCAAACCATCTTATATACTCCTCCCCCTTTCTTCAAATTCATGGAATTATCAAATCATCAATTCACTTAAAACAGTATTATTTTATGAAAGTACATCTTCGTATTGATCTACAGGAAATTTTTCAAATAGAGTGGTCTAATACCCAGGAAGCAATCACACCATAGCACAGACAGTGAGAATTCCTCACTTCCAGGGACATCATCCTAGATATATATGAGAAATACAGCAATGTCAAGTCTTGGAAGGTACAAACATAAGCAGGAAGAAGCAATCAGAAGATGAAATCTCTGAGGTCCATTTCAGCCATTCAGCATACCCATTTCAGCCATGTAAGAAGTGTGGGTGTCTCCAGGAGTCTCACTTGCTTGCTGCAGTTCCCCTTTCATGGTCTGTGCCAGTAATTATATATATCTATATTCTATAATATTTAAGTATCTTTTATTTTGTCACAGATAGACTTTTTATTTATTAAGTGGTGTGTGTGTGTATGTATGTATGTATGTATGTATGTATGTATGTATGTATGTGAGCATGTGTGTTCTTTTTTTACATTTTAGTAATCCCTTATACATAATATTACCGGGGATTTGTTTTCAAGTTCCAAATTCTAGTGCTTTGTATTCTCTGAGTATTTGAGGTCAAGTAAGCCCCATACCCTGCAGCCTTGATGGCTTTAGTTATATTGAGAACCAGGCAGCTAAGCGTTTGGGAAACCCTGTATAATTTATATGGTTTGAGATATGATGTAAGCAATATCTTAGGCACTCTTCATGAAGTTTCAAGTAAAATCTTTCTGGTCTCCTATTATATTGTAACACCTTTATATCTTATATGAGATCATCAAAATCATATGTGCACTTACGTCTTTGTAAAACCTTCCATGTGAGCAGGGTATTGAAACCCAACATGACTTTTCCATTGCTGCCAACTCTAAGGTCACAAGTAACTCTGACCTCAGCTGGAGAGATAACATTTTATTTCTTAAGGTCTTTTAAGAGAGAGAGTTTCCATAGTCTTTATAACCCAGGCCACAGCATAGAGTATTTGTGAATAAGAGACTGTTTTAGCTTCTGGTCCAACCTCCTCAAGTTCACATAGGTTTTATATTACCCTCTGGGTTTTATATCATCTTTTGCTTCCTATGGTGTACAAACAGTCACAATGCAATATGAAATAGAACGCTTAAGATTTCACTGCCTGCTTCACATCTACACTTGAAAAACAGAAGTCATATGAGAAAAATAGAAGTTATACAAAATACATCTGTCCAGGTTTCTAATGGAATTTGCAAAGGCTCCTACTATAAACTGAAAAGTTATATACTGGCCTCCCCCAAACTAGCTGCTGATAACCTGCTCCATCTGTCTTATGTCTGAGAGCAAAGCTTCCCTCAGACATCAGACAATCCTTCCAACTCAGAAGTCAACATGAGAAGAAACAGTGACAGCACATGAGCTAGATGATTGATAGACCTTTGACTCCCCTTACCTTCGGCAGACATGGAAGGCTTGCGCTGATCTTTCTGCCCTTCTAATGCACGATGTTCTTGGACTTTTTTTTTTCTTGTTGATTAGTAGATACGTGACTTAGTGATTGTCTTTACAACAAGACATTAAGTACATTTCAGTGTATGTCATCAGCCATTCTATTTAGCTACTAGATGGCTCTAAATACAACTGATAATTAGCTCATTCTCATACTGAAAAGGCCTAAAGCTAAAAGTATTTTAAATAACCTTCCTCAAGTCACATATTTAATAGGGACTGGAGTAGAGGTCTAGATTCCTGACTCTTCATCTGGTGCTTATTTTTCTATGTGTTTTCTGATACACAGTAACATAAGAAGAAAACATTGGTTTAGTATTCATACCAAGAATCGTGTTCTGACATTTGGTATTAAATATTATAAACCAATTCTCAACAAATCCTTCTATTTGTATTAGTGTAAATCAATTAACTTCATTTACCTGTTGCTGAATGTCTCAAGTTTCAAATGGAATGCCCATTAATTCTGACCATGAGCCCTCTGTATTACAACAGCAAACACAGCACTGAGATATGTGTTGACAGCCCTATAATCTATCTGATTTTGTTCAGTATCCTTTTAAAAGAACCAAAGGGAATCAACCTAGACTTTTTTTTTTCCACAGTAGCAATTTGAGTGATAAAACAACTGTGGTGAGTGACTTTTTTAGGTATAACTGATTTTATTCAAACAGTTTTCAGTAATTCTACTGATGCTAGAATTTTACCATTCTACATACCAAGTAAACAGTTATCCAGGTCTCACAGGTGTACTAGCAGATGATTTTTAAAGCTTAGTGGGTTTTGCCCTTCAATAAAGTAATTCTACCCAGTATACTTTATTGAACAAAACAGGCCACAGAAATCTGTCTGACATACAGTTAAGATACTGAGCTGCAGTCATGCACGCTGAGGAGAAGTTTTCCAGCTTTAGAAGAGGACATGGTTGCTCTTTTCCAACTCTTTCCTCTTCTACTTCTCACTCCCCCACTCCTCTCTCCTCCATTTTCTTCCTCATTCTTCTTTTCCTTTATAATAAATATATTTATGTTTTTTTAAAATGTAACTCTTTCCAGATTTGTAAAATTCTAAGGGCATTATATAAGCACATGGCTGCTACATAGTCTGTGACAATTGATCATGGGTAGATAAAAATTTCATGAATAATCAGTTTTGTGTGCCATCTTGCTTGTATTAAGAAATTCTCAGAAGGAGAATGAAGAAAAAAATATCTAGGTATGTCTATGGTAGCAATTCTATGAATGACTGTATCAAAAGTATTTGACCCTGTCAGTAGAATGATACTTGACAGACTCGTAATTGCCTTACAGGGAAATGAGAAAGGTAGGAAGTGCTATCCCTGAAGGAAGTAGGCACCTGGGACCTACCTTTAGAGCTGTATCTTGCCTCAAGTCCTCATGTGCCACCACCATGTTGCCCACTCTCCTTCCTGCATGTCAAGTAGTAAAGAAAAGTCTTCACCAAATGTTTCCATGACCATAAGATTCTGCTCAGGTGCTCATGGAATGAAACTTTGAGACTACAATCAAAAGAAATATGAGGAGGTCCCCCTCAGTCACAGTCACAGGGGAGAGGAGTAAGGGGAAAATTGGAGGGAGGGAGAAATGGGAGGATACAAGGGATGGCAAACAATTGAGATGTAATATGAATAAATTAATAAAATATATTATAAAAAAGAAATTTCTCCTGTTGTTCATGTCAGACATTTTGTCATAGTGATAAAAAAGCAAATCATGTGGCCAGATATTATTCACTTAAAAGCACTTGTGAGAATACAGAGTAAATGATCAGAATTTCACTTAATCACTAATCTTTGTACACTCACTCACTGTTTGACAATACCTGGTATACACTGTATTTTTTTTCAGTAAATCAATGACTTGTAGGACTGAAGAAATAGCTTAATGTAGGGCCTTCCTGGTTTACATGAGTAAGTTCCAGGACAGTCTGTCTGAAAACAAAACAAAACAAAACAAAACCTTCAAAACACAAACAAATGAAAAGCTTAAAGTAGAACACTGAAATACCTGATGAACTGAGGTGCTATTCTATCAACTGAAAGGAGAGAACTGGACAGGAAACATTTGTTCTCTAGAAGTCAGAAAACTATGGTTGGCAACAATTAATTGCACATCTCCAAAACAGTTAGTTGAAAAATTATGAATGTTTCTAAGACAAATAAATGCTAAATATTTGATATAATGAATATTGCAATTATCTTTATCTGACTATGACATTTTGTTTACATGTAGACATACACAGTAGTATGCATTGCTCTTTAATAAGTGGTGAAAATGCCCTAACATTACATCAAATTGATCTTTGTAGAATTAGAAACATATTAAAAAACATTGGATTACATACTTTAAATAAATAAATTCTATTATGTGGAATTATACCCAAAAGATCTGTGAAGAACAATACAAGTATTTGTTTATCATTCTCATTTTGTTATGTGTTCAGACTAAAAGAGACAATATTTATCTTCTGTCTAAAACAGGATAAACAACATGAAAAGCAAACTTCTATGTACACTATGCACCTTTTTCTGTTAGCAAAAGTTCATCAAAGGAGACAATGTGTTATTATTGTCTTAAGGCTTATATTTGACATTTGAATTACAGTCATTTCCCACAAAAGAGGATTCCTGTGGTATCATTCTGAGTCTCATGACACGTCTTTGTTGAATCATGAACTAGAAGCAGCCAAATACTTGTGGCAAAGCTACTGAGAAAGAGTGTTTTTGTGTGTACAAGAACTCTGACTCCTTCTTAGCCCCAGAGAAAATGCTGGTTAGCTTTAACCAATCATAACTCTAGCATCCCACTGATGGAATCATGAAGCAAGGAGCTTTAACCTCAGAAGAGTAGACACAAAGGAGGCACAGTCTTCCTGTCTTTGAACAAGGTCACAGGAACACAAAACATGTAGGCAACATAATTATAAAGCTGGATGCACAGAGATATATCTAGAATTTCTGGGACTCCAAGTCTGGGGAGAAATTAATGATATTTTTAAGCTTGGCAGAATTTCCAAGCAATAACATTCATGCAAATCACTTGTAGAAATTGATCAATTTGTGAGGATAATCAAGGGAGTTATTCACCAGATGATGGTTATGCAGCTTGCTTATAATCTATGGTGTTGGTGATAAAAGTTTAGGCTTCATGTACATTGTAGCAAAAACCCATCATACATACAAAATATGCATAAGTGTTGAAAACCAGATTTTTCTCTATGTGCCATCAAATACAAGTTACATAACCAGAGTGTATGGAGTTGATTTTCAGTGTCTTCATCAAATTCTCTCAACCTAAATATATTTTAAATTGTTTCACTTGTGTGTTTTGCCTGCATATAAATTCATGTACCATAATGCTTATGGAGGCCAGAGAGTGTCAATCTCCTAGTAACTGGAGTTACAGATGGTTGTGCCTTGTGGTGTTTGGAATCAAAGTCAGGTACTCTGGGAGAGTACCCTATGCTCTTAATTGTTGAGCAATTTCTCTAGCTATGCCTTACTTTTTAAGATGCTTCACACTGAACATGGTGCTCAATGATTCAACTAGACTGGATAGCCAGAAAACGTCAAAGAATGTGATGTCTCTGCCTCCACAGAGTTGGAAATACAGGAGGCATGCACCAAAACCACAAAATTTTCACTTGGGTGTTGGTGATCTAAACTCAGGTCTCTTTGCGCAGCAAATGCTTAATTGCATAAGTCATCTCCATTGTCCCACCAGGTCTTTGAAACCCAAAAGTTATCATTATTTATTTTTACATGTCTCTTGTTTTTAATAAATTCTTTAAGAATTTCATGTAATATTTTGTCACATTTTCCATCTACAAACTCTTGTAAGATTATTGCATCTCCCTACTCACCTAGCTTCATGTTCCTTCTCTCAGGACAACAAAAACTGCAAAAATCAAAACAAAACAAAGGGGAAGATAACACACACACATACAAATGCACATGAGTCTATCTGTGTTGGCCAACTCCTGAACATATATGTATTTATGGGGCTGGCCATGAAGTGTAGCTGGTTTATCCACTATCATTCAATTGAAGAAAAGTGACTCTCCCTATCCCAAACACTATCAATTGATAAGAGATTTTTAAAAAAATTACATATGGGACATTTTGCCCACATCCCTTTCTCCATGCTGAGATTTTGTCTGGCTTGAGCTTGTATAAGTTTTGCGCCTTCTGCCATGGTCTCTGTCAGTTCCTGAACACAACTAACTTGGTATGTCTGGAGAATGCTGCTTCTTCATATTCACACCTCTGAGTCTTACAGTCCTTCTACCTCCTCTTTTTTAAAAAATTTTATTAATTTATTCATATTGCATCTCGATTGTTAGCCCTTCCCCTGTTTCCTCTCATTCTTTCCTCCCTCCCACTTCCCCCCTTCTCCCCTTTCCTATGTCTGTGATTGAGGGAGGCCTCCTCCCCCTATATATGCTCTTAGAATATCGAGTCTCTTCTTGGTAACTTGCTATCCTTCCTCTGAGTGCCGCCAGGCTTCTCCATCCAGGGGACATGGTCAGAAAAGGGGCACCAGAGTTCGTGTGAGAGTCAGATCTCTTTTTAATATAGATTCCTGAGCCTTGAGGGTGAGTGGAGCGGTGTGGTAAACACATCCCATTCAGATCTGGGAACTCTGATGTTCTGGCTCTATGCACATTTTCCATTTTGGGTTCTATGCTAAGTAACATTCGATGCAAGAAGCTTCTCTGATGAGAGAGAGTTGAGAAATGCACTGATCTATGGGTATAGCTATACATCAGAAGTCACTTCATTGCTATGTAAAAATAGATTTCTTAATGCAAGTTTTCTTCTCCAGGTATTTTATTTTGATGCATCATAAGCATTGTCTGTGCCAAGCAATGCAAATTTTATGAGGATCCCTGAAGTAAGAGGAAACAGAAGGATATGGCACCAGGGTCAAACTGGCCTGAGAGAATATGCATGTCCTCTTGTTGGACTAATAGAGTGTGGGTCCAATATAAAACACAATCTTCAGTTGTTTACTTGATATTTGGAGGAAAAGAATGCTGTCTGCATGCATTGTGGCTATTGTTGTCAGCTCAATATCATGTATTTACCATATAAAATATGCCTTGAATAGTGAAAATGAGTGGTATAATTCTATCATGTTATTTTCCATATTTTCCCAATTGAAGTTATGTTCAGAACCAAAGGTCCATTCTTTTCTGAGAATAAACAACTCTCTGCATGAGCAGCCAATGCAGATACAAGGCCAACCAATGGGTGATGGAATTAGTTCAGCAATCCAAGAACATGTTGTTGACTTTGGCCATCCTTTATGGAATGCTTGTCCATGTATTCAGGGTGGAGCTGTCTTTAGCTTTTTTTTTTTTTTTTTCCTGTGAGCAGGATGCTTAAAATGAAAACTCCTTCTGCAGACCTCCTTCTTATAAATCACTATTCCCTGAAGAGATTATGTATTTAAAATTTCAATGAATTTTATTTTCTAAAGTCCTAAGTTTTGATCTATGATATATTGTAACTCAATAACTGTGTAGGCTCCATCCAGTTTTTTAGATATGTAGTTTCTAAGGGTACATTTATTTTCTGCATGTCCTTACAGAAACAAGGTTGGTTCCATGCTCTAGTCAAACAAATTATTTTATGCTGTCCATCCAGAGAAGCAGGTAAGCTTCTTGCAAATTTCCACTTCTCCCTCCAATCTTCCCACCCAACAAATCAGTTTAGACCTACTACAACCATCCTTGGCAGCACTTTTTGCATTATCCCAACACCTAATTCCAAAGACATTCCCTGAAAACCCTCAGGCCATTCCCACCAGAAAAACAGGTAGACTAACTACACCTGTACCACGTCTCCTCCAAATCCAATCTGGTAGCCTTATCCCCAGCTCTTTAGCCTAAGACCTGCTATGGTCTCTCCTTCCTTCCTGAACTCCATCCCCAACAGATTACATAGACCTTCTCTTCCAAATTTCCTTCACCCATTGATCTCCTTATTTCAGCTTCCAACAAAAGCAAACAATGCAAGGGAACCTACAAGATTGTCCCACCAGAGAAACAAATAGGCTGATTGATATATCTCATTGTCAATGGTCTCCAACTCCTCAATAAAAAAACACAGACTAATAGAAGGGTTGTGAAACCTGCGTCCATCCTTCTGCAGTATCTAGATATACATCTCAATTCAAGGGTAGAAATCACCTTAGGACAACAAGATGCAAAAAGTTATCCCAAACAAATGGACCTAGAAGCAAAGCTGAGAGGCCATTGAAATATCTAACAAAATAGACATCTCACAAAAAGCTAGTCAAAAGAGACAAAAAAAAAAAAAAAAAAAAAAAAAAAAAAAAAAAAAAGGACACTACATACTCACTAAAGGACATATCTACCATCAGGACATCGCAATTCTTAATATCTATGCACTCAAAAAAAAAAAAAAAAAGGCAAACCAAGGGCACTCAAGTTGATAAAAGAAACTTTGCTTACACATTGACCACCAGGCAATGATATTTAGAGATTTTAATAATCTAATATTGCCAATAGACAGTCATACAAACAAAAACTAAACAGAGAAATGCTTGATATAATTGACATTATAAGTCAACCCATGTATAAGTCAACAGATGTTTACAGAAGAATATAACAAATGTTTACAAAAGAATATAACATCTAAGGATCTCATGGAATGTTCTCCAAACTTGACTTCATACTCTGACATAAGTAAGTCTCAACATATACAAAGAATGAAATAACATCCTGCATCCTGTCTGACCACCAAGGATTAAAAGTGGGTATCAAATCTTATAGACCAAGGATTAAAAGTGAGTATCAAAGCTTACACACCAAGGATTAAAAGTGGGTATCAAAGCTTAAAGAATCCAGGAAGCTGAACACCTTAATACTGAATGAAGAATGGGTCAGGATTCTAAGAGGTAAGTGCACAGCACTAAGTGCCTACAGTAAAAGACGGACAGACAAACAGACAGACAGGGATGTCATACTAGTAACTTAACGGAACATCTGAGAGTTATAGAACTGAAAGAAAAAATGCACCCAAAAATGAATAGATGGCAAGGTATAACCAAACTCAAGCCAGACATAAGAAAAATAGAAACAAGCAGAAATTAATTAGAATATATGAGACAAAGAATTGCTTCTTTCAAAAAAATCAGTAAAACTGATAATCCCTTATCCAAATTAGCTAAAAGCTATAGAGAGATACTAAACAAATATATACAATTAGAAACCAAAATGGAGATGTAATGACAGACACTGTGGAAACCTAGAGAATCATAAAGACAAAGGGTAAAAAGTGGGGAGCACACAGGAGTGGTCTGAAAACCTAGTGCAGTGAACACATCAGAGAATCTATGAGCATGACCCTATTGTGGACTCCTAGGAATAAAGGTTATGGGGTGTGAACGACCATCTTTTGTAATTATTCAAGTCTTCCAGTGGTGGGGAATGGTTGCGTTCAGTGGATTTGTTGAACAAGAGGGTTCCATGGAGATGGGAGATGTCCAAATAGCCCAGTCTCATGCTGGGGCAGAGGGTAGTTCTGCAAAAACTGTCAGCAGGACACTGTTGCCAAGGACAGCAGCCAGACAGCCCATTGAATGTGGAAAGGCTGAGCTGGTTCCTGCAAGGAGCTGTCACCCATACATTCTAGTCTCTTTGGTGCAGGAAGGTAGTCTTCAGACTACCAAGAAAGAAACGTGGATAACAACCCAGCCACAAAACCATCAACTTACAATCTGTACTGCCTGCAAAAAGTACTAGAGCATCGGTGGTGAAGAACTTATAGGAGATGCCAAACAATGTCTAGTTTAACTTGAGGATGTCATGCCCAACTACCTGGGTGTCTAGGAACCAGAGGCTGTATAGCTCATAGACTTAGGAAAGAATATTTCTATCTGTAAATAACTAATGGACTGAGAAAGAGGTTTGGGCAACAAAAATTTTCATAATAGCCTCAAATTATATAAAATATCTTGGAATAGCTGTGATCCAACAAGCAAAATATGTCTATAATAAAACCTTCAAATCTTTAAAGAAAGAAATCAAAGAAGATATCAGAAGATGGAAAGATCTCCCATGCTCTTGGATCAGTAGAATTAACGTAGTAAAAATGGTCATTCTATCAAATTCAATGCACAGATTCAATGCAACCCACATCAAAAGTAAAACACAAATCAACACAATTCTTTACAGACCTTGAAAAGACAATTCTCAAGTTCATATAAAAAGTTAAGACACTCATGAATAATGAAAGAACTGCTGGAGGTCACATCATTTCTGATTTCAAATTTGTACTACCCAGCAATAGTTAAAACAACTACAAAGACCCACATGGTATTGGCATAAAAACAGACATTTTGATCAGTAGAATCCAACAGAAGACTCAGACAGACCCACACACATATAGCCATCTGATTTTTGATAAAGAAGACAGCCAGAAATAAACACTGGAAACAAGACAGCATCTTCAACAAATGGTGCTGGTCTAACTTGATGTCTTTACTAGAAGAATGTAAATAGATCCACTGCACAAAATTCAAGTCCAAGTGAATTTAAAATCCTCCACATAAAGCCAGATGCACTGAACCTAATAGAGGAGAGTGGAGAATCACCTTAAATGTATTGCTGCAGAATCAATAATTAATAAATAAGACCAAATGAAACTGAAAAGCGTTTTAAAGATAAAGACAGTGTCATTATTACAAGACAGCAAGACTAAAAAAAGATTTTTACCAACTCCACCTTCAATAGAAGACTAATCTCTACAATATATAAAAACAAAAGAAACTAGCATTCACAAAAACAAATAATTCAATTAAAAATGGGATATAGATCTAAACGGAGAATTCTCAACAGAGGAAATTTAAATGACTGAGAAACACTTAAAGAAATGTATGGCATCCTTAGCCATCAGGGAAATGCAAATCAAAATGACTCAGATTCCATCTTACACCTGTCAGAGTAGCTAAGATAAAAAACATATGTGACAGCTCATGCTGGTGAAGATATGGAGCAAGGGAAACACTCCTCCATTGCTTGTGGGAGTGAAAACTTGTACAGCCACTATAAAAATCAGTGTGGCATTTCCTCAGAAGATTGAGAATTGATCTACTTCAAGATTCAGCTATAATCACTCAGGCATATACTGAAAGAATGTTCCATCCTACCACAAGAACACTTACTCAAACATGTTTAATGCTGATTTATTCATATTAGTCAGAAACAGGCAACAACCTAGGTGTCCCTCAACAGAAGAATAGAAGGAAAATGCAATTCATTTTCACAATAGAGTATTTATTAATCAGCCGTTAAAAAAAATAACATCATGAAAATTTCAGGCAAATGGACAGATCTAGAAAAAAATTATTCCAAATGAGCTAAACCAGTCCCTGAAAGATTAATGTGGTATGTGTTCATTTATATGGAGATATTAACCATTAGGTTAAACGATAATCATGCTACAGTCCATAGGTCCAGAGAGGTTAGGTATAACACATGAATCTCTCTGAAAAGGAGAAAGAATAGATTTTACAGGTGGACAGGGAGCAGATGGGGACAGAAATGGGAGGAATAGGTGGGAAGAGGAGATAAGGTAGTGGAGATAATGCAGGGGGAGAAAGCTGGAATTAATGGGCACTCAAGGGAGGATATGGAAACCTAGTGGAGTGTAAATTTCCTAAAACATATCAAGGTAACACTAATGAGGTATTCTAATAATTGAGGGCTATGGAATCTCAACTGATCCTCTCTTGTTACTAAAGGATGCTTTCAGTAGTGGGAGTAGGTTGCATTCAATTGAGTTGCTTGCCAAAGGAGGTCCCATAGAAGTCTCCAAACAATTCAGGATGCTGCTAAGACAATGAATGGATAGCTCTCTGCAAACTATTGGTGGGCCCCATTGCCTAGGACAACATCCACATGGAGAAGTTCAGCTGGTGCCTGCATAAAGTCTTCACCACCATGTTTTAGTGCCATTGGTGTGGGAAGGTTCTCTGCAAGCTAGCAACAGAGAAACATAAGCACCAACCCATCCTCAAAACCTTTAGTCTACAATGTGTCCTGCATGCAAGATATACTAGGGCAACCAACGTCTGATTTGACTTAAGGCTGACTCTATGAGATAAAACCTACACTTCATACTGCTTTGGTGACAAAGAACCAGAGACTACATAACCCAGAGATCTAGGGTGTTAAAAAAAAAAAAAAAGAAAGTAAAGGAAAGGTCTCTATCACACAGCAAATTCAATAGTAATGGAACCAAATACTTGATCAAATGTTAAAATCATTGATAAAGAGGTGAGAACAAGTAATTTTAATTTAAACTTGTTCAAATATATAGCAGAGATTCATTCAAATTCATCAAGCATAGTGTGTGGCCAAGCTAGGATCATGGGCTCAAGTTTCATAACATCATGGTGATATTTACCTGTTCTTCATAAAATTTTTCTTTTAGATTTACTTGCTTTGTTTTGTGTATGAGGTTTTTTTCTGCATGTATGTATGTGGTATATATATATGTGACTCATGCCTGGAGTTCAGAAGAGGATATTTGATCCCTGGAACTGGAGTTGTGATTAGTTCTAAGTCACCATATGAGTGGAGGAAATTGAACCCTTGGCCTTTGCCAAAGCAAAAAGTGCTCTTAACTCATCAGTCATCTCTCGAGTCCCTTTCATAGAAATTTTCTGGAGGAGGAAGGATCATGTTGGAAACTGTGCAGTAAGATTGGTGCAGTGGGATTGCCAAGAATCCCATTTGTACTGTATTCCCTGTTTGCTGTTATCACTGCGACCAAATAATTGACACAAATTAATTTAAATGAAGAGAGATTTATTTTAACTTATGATTTGAGGGGATACAATCCAGAATTTTGGAGGCATGGTGATAGATGGCTCATGACTTTGGAAGCAGGTGCCTGGGATTCCTGACCTTTCCGTATTTCAGTAGAACATGAAGCAGAGACCAAGTAAGCAGCGATGCTCTTTAATTTCCCATGGCTCGCTATCTAAGGGTCAACGGTACCACCCGTTTCAAAGGCAATGCCCCTCAATGGGAATCCCAAGCTCTATCTAACACACGAGCATATGGGAGACATTTTACATTCAAACTGAAGCATCAAATAACACAAATATCAGCTATTTCATCACCTTTTAATAAATGCATTGATGTGTAAAGCTCCAAGCTTTGTTTCTATGTTAATTTAAATGTTCATATAAAGATTTAAAAATGTTTTTAAATGATCAAGGTGTGGCATCATAGCAGTCAACACTTAGAAAACAGAGGAAAAACTAAGATGTACATGTGTTGTGTTTCAGATGCTCCAGGTGGTATTATATTTACAGTTAGAGTCTTTGCTTCCTTCATACAGAAAAAGAGCAAGTGAATGAATCAATTTGTGTTTAAGCTTCAGAAGATGTGATGAACCATTGTTACACTACAGGCTACTATGGCTACTGCAGAAAAGTAAAATTATATGTCACTGATTTCTTTTTTATAAAGAAAATCAATATTAAACAATTTTTCTTGAGCTGTCATTTTCAAAATTATAAACAACTGCTTCAGATTCCCTGCACAGCCAATTCTGTGATGACTATAACTGGGTCATCAGAAACGCTTTATCCAAACAAGCTATTAAAGAAGAATGTGTTTAGGCATCATAGAGAGCTTATACACATTAGTTTTTCTATAATTAAAGAAGCATGCATAATAACAATCACAGACCTGAATGATAACCTACTTTCTAGAATAGCACTTATCTTGTTTGGAAACTATAATAATGCATCTTCAGTGTTGGCTTGAGCATCTATAATAATAGCTTATATTACCCACCGAGTCCTTGCTAGAAAGCAAATGCTGTGCAAAAAGCTTGTACGAATCTCTATAGGGCAACAAAACTCTGAAATGCAGCTGGGTTTTGTTTTGTTTTGGTTTGGGTTTTGTTTTGTTTTGTTTTTTTTTGTCGGTTTATTTTATTTGCTTTGGTTTTTGTTTTTTTGAGACAGGGTTTCTCTGTGCAGCCTTGGCTGTCCTGGACTCACTTTGTAGACCAGGCTGGCCCGGAACTCACAGAGATCCGCTTGCCTCTGCCTCCTGTGCGCCACAATGCCCGGCTAGAAACTGAAGCTTTAAGTGTTTGTATGTCTAGACAACATTAGTCAGTATTTGTAATCAGACTTGAATATAAGAATGTGCACTATGGGATCGAAGGATTGAGTTCAAGTAATCAAGCTATCAGAGTAAGGACTTTCATACTCCTGGTCATTTACTGGTGCTATTTTTTAATCTATTTGCATGAAATCTTCACCCAGTTTTGAGGTTGGGAGCTAACTGGTCAATTCTCATTTGTGAGCAATGGAACAGCTATGTCCACAATTAAATCCTGAATCCTTTAGTATTCTGCCACTTTGAGCTCTGTGTATCAACTTCAGTTATCCCAGGGTTAAGTGTCAGAGTGCCAGAGCCATTTCCTTTATCTTGGACCGCCTGAAAGTATTAAGTGAGCCAGTCACAAACAGCTCAGCACAAGGAAAACTCTTCGCTCTTTAGTCAGACATCAGCTGCCTCTCCATCTCCAACCTGCTGTTGCACCTATCCAGGGAGCAAACCTCCTTGCCCACTTAGGCCCTGCCTGGCAGTAGGAGCTGTAAGGCACCAAGTTCTGTCTTTCATCTATCGACCCAGGCTCTTTGTGTTTTACCTTTCAGTCTTAAATCTTATAAAGCATAGGGTCACCCCTTCCAACCTCTGTACTTCCAACTTGAGTCTGCATCATCAAAGTACTTAAACGGTTATTTATCATCTTAGATCAGTTATTGATATAAGCACTAGACCAGGAATATAAATTATAAATCAGTTAATCCTATTTTCTGTATCTATCAGGTTGGCCGTGGTTCTTCTTAGCTAGAATTTGTTGCTAGAATTTCACTAAGATCTTTTCTTCCCTGTGGGAGTAAAGATCATATTTAAGATATCATTACATTTAACAAGGCAAAAAGGTAGCTATAAAATGAAATAAAATGAGCAGGCTTTAAATGACAATGGTTTGTGTCGGGTTTATGAATAACAAATGGTTAAGCAGACTTACCAGAAAAGTAAAATAATTATTATTGTGTATGAGCAACCACTAATGAAAATGTGAAATAGCTAATATGAAATGTGAAAAGGGAATACTAATTTCAAGTAGGTACATTGCACTGGAGCAGTTCATAGATAAATATGCTAGTGGTGGTTCCTCCAATACTAGTGGTGGTTCCTCCAAATGTCAGAAAATGGTGGACTAAATGGTGTAAACAACACTGAAGCTCTTTAGCAGAACAGAAAACTCACGAAGAGTTGAATTATAACTGTTTTGAAGCTTTGGTCTGTGAGGTATCAATGTCCACTATTCTACTCTGATTTTGTCATGTACAGATTATGAGAAGATGTTAATGAGCAATGTGTCTGTTTTATAGTAAAGCTGTATATATAAGAATCGGCAGCAGATTGATCATCATCCATATATTATATTTTTGCTGACCGGTAGCTTAATATTTGGAATTATGATTTTTAGTTTCCTCATTCATCTATGATGCACTGACATTGATATAAAGAACCACATGCCAGCAACAAAATAAGACTGGTTTAATTAATTGCAGGATTTTCCTCTCTTTTAGAAAAATATTTATTAGTTCTTTGAGAACATAGTTTATTTTGATCACATTAACCTTCTATCCCTCTACTCAACTCCTCCCGTATTATATCTATTTTATTTAATTTTCAAAGTAGGTGTCCTGGTCCTCGGTCTTTTGTTTTTGTTTGGCTTTTGTTTTTATGAGACAGGGTTTATCTAGGTATCCCTGCCTGTCTTGGACTCACTTTGTAGACGAGGCTAGCCTGGAACTCACAAAGATCCTTCTGCCTCTGCCTCCCTGAGTGCTGGGATTACAGGTGTGTGCCACTGTGCCCAGCTGTCGTCTGGCTCTGACAATCTTCCTATCCCCTCCTTCACAATGCACCTCTTTGTAAACACATTATGATTAGAATGTTCAGGTCATTTTAGCACCAATAAAGAAATTCCTAGAAACTGCCATTCATTTCTATGTGCCAATTAATAATCTGCTACTCTGTATTTTCTATTTGTTAATTTTGAAAATTCTACATGTATATTTGTACACCTCTCTTAGATGCAATGAATAATTGGTTGGTGTGAGAAAGGAATAACACCTTTTCCTGCTGTGTAAGTAATAATATGAAGATCTACTGTGTGACATCTTATTCTTCTGTCAAAGAGTCAGACCCATTTTTCTCAGAAGCCTTCTCTGCTGGCACAGACATCATTTTCTAGTCTCTTTTAATTTTCTATCCAAAGAGACCTTCGAGGTTTCTTCACATCACAGTGCTTATCACACTCTGAAGACCTCATTATTATTTCTTTCATAAGTTGAGGGCAAGTGCAGGCTTCAGAACACATAATTTATTCAACATTCATTCATGCATGCATAAGGTTTATCTCAATGCCTAGTTACTAGTAGACTCTTATGCTTATAAAATAAGAGAACAGATACCTATCTTGGTCAGTTTGCATCTTGAAACCTTTAAGAACCTGAATCAAGGGGGCCTGCCTAAGGCTAAGCTATATGAGAGGCCCCAAATCTTTCCAGAACAACCAAGGAGTTCTAAATCTATGTGAGTGCTTCAATCTTGAACTTCCAGCATGATAAGACACAATGCATTTCATTCCCTGGGGTCCGTACTTATTCTGATCTTAAGTTGGCTTGTTCAGTCTCAGGAATAAGAAAGCAAACTGGGAAAAAATGACGATGTCAGAATGTTTTTCTTGTCCGATCCCTGCTTGTTTATTGTTTATCAGTGTCTGGGAAGGAGAGTGCCTGTGAAGATGTGTGTTGATAGGCTACTAAGGATGAAATCCCAGTTTAACCTTGGCACTGACTGGGTTCCCCCCCAAATGCCTTTTACAATGTGCTGGCTGTAATACTTTGAAAAGAAACCACTGGTAATAACAAGAAATTAGGCCCTGGTTAGAAACATATTACTGCTTTGCCAAATCTACGGTGGAATTTAACAACTACATATTTTAGGTCAAAGAAAACTAGATCTTCTGCACTTTGGCCAAATTTGATTTGAGTTTCAGACTATCTCAAAGGAAAAGTTTAGCTGATAATTCATTTTATGTGATTAGTTTCACATGGAGATATATTTACACTGTGCTTGGGAAATATATATCTTTGTAGTAAAAAACAGATGCTTTAAAAGTACACCTAGTTCCACAAATAACCGATGGTTCCTTAGGAGAAAATGATAGTTGTCTTGGAGGGTAAAAACAAAAACAGATAAATAGGAATGTTGATATTTAGTCATTTCATCGAGGGATGAGCCCATGCAGGGACAAAACAAGTGGAATAAAGACTACGAAGAAGAAAAAAACCAAACAAAACTTCTGAAGTCCCCAGTTTAATATCTGGAAACATTGGAACCTCATTCCAGGTTAATACTTAATTCTCTAATTCTGATTTTGGTTCACTAAGCCACGTACTTGTGACTTTTATATTTGACATTATGTTTTGTTTTGTTTTTTTAAAAAACCTTCCTGTAGTTCACTGTTTCTCTTTCATTTTCTATACAATGATAAAGTGCGAAAGCAGGCATCTAGGCTATATCCCTCGAATGCAGTGAAATGAGGTACAATCTGGAACAAATCCATGTATCTCTAGCAGTTTTTCATCTACCACACTGATTCAGTTTGCATATTGCGATCACTAATACTCTAGGAAACATTTCATTACCTTTTCACCAAAAAGAGGGGCAAAAAATACTTAATGGAAGTAGTTTGTGCCAAGGAGAAACAACACTTGATTACTCACACATTTGACAAATATTATATGGAGTGTTCACTATGCAGAAGTAGGTGAAAGTAATTTTAAGACAATGTAATGCATAGTCCTTTCACTGGAGGGGTTTAATGTATTGTATAAAAAAAAAAATTACAATTGACGTTTAGTGCCATGTGTTCTCAGAAAATTTCCCTCCCAAATTCCAACAAAGATTATTTTCTGTGATAACCCTAAACACTGAAGCCACTAAGTTTGTCTGTTTAGTCATTCATATAGTTCATCTTAGCACACGCTTTCTTGTGTTCGTTAGTCTCCATCCGTCACTCCTTGACAATTTCACTCACTACTAAAAAGAAAAGTCTTTAAAGCCAACTGCCCTGCGTGCTGTAAGCTCATTGCCAATCTAAGAGCTGTTAGTGAGAAGGAACATGGATATTTTTAGGTGCAAGTGATTTCACTTAGGCTAAATTAAATACGCTGGCTTTAATGATAACACTTACTCATAGTTCATTGTCACCACTGGGACAGTTACTGTTACTGAAAGCACTGTGTTTAAGGAATAAAAACATTCCAAATTTTTATTTACTTATTATGTTAAGAAGGCTTAAATACAGACTTGGTAAATATTGTTTTGGTAAATATTTGACCTAAAAACATGAAAAGGTGAAATTATATTTTGAATCAGAGTTTCAAAGTTTTCAGTTGGTGGTCAACAATCTCCCTTCTCTATAGACTTTACTGATCTAGTATATTATGGTAGAAGGGTATGAAGAATTAGGTTGTTCATGGCAGAAAGGAGGTGTGTGTGTGTGTGTGTGTGTGTGTGTGTGTGTGTGTGTGTGTGTGTGTTGTGGTGTGTCAAAGAGAATCAGAGACAGAGAAGGGCTAGGGAAGAGAATGAGCCAAGGTACAGAGTATCCTGCAGAGATTTGTTCTCAGTGCTTAGAAACTTTATTTCTAAAATACTAATTCTATCTCATATTAGCCAATTTAGTATGCACTTACAATAAACTAACTTGATGGTAAAATTCTCAGAATGCCATCCTCTCTCTGTAGAAACACCAACTAATGAATAAGCCTTTAAAACGGAAGCATCCCCTGGGGACAAATCATACACAAACAACACGGCATATGGATACTTGAACAGAAAATAGCTAATTGAAGTAAATGTAAAAAGAAGTGCACAGAATAAAATACCCAATTTCTTCAGAACTTAATATAGTCATATGTTATACGACTGGGTTTTCAAAAACCCAGTTGTGTTTGCTTTTGAGTTTATTCTTCTGGCTTCCACTCTTATTAGATGAGCTAGAAATAAACTCCCAATATCTTTAATTTTAAATAAAATTCATATTTTAAATGTGCTTACTTACCTAGTGTATTAGAGTGGAAGGGGTGTGTCTGCCACACTAGGTGTATGGAGGTCACAGAAGAAGTTGTGGGAGTTACTTTCCCTCTTCCACCTTGTGGGCATCTGAAATTGAACTCATATAATCAGGCTTGACAGTAAGGCCTTTACCCACTGAGCCACCCTGCTGGCCGGGGTAAGCTTAAGCCTTTTCTGAAAAAAAAAAAAATCAGCAGTTTTAGTTTTTTTAAACCTCTACCTTGTAAGGCCTGTAAATTACCATATTCATAGTTATGAAGAAAAAAAAATCTATGCTGAACATTGATCTTCCTCTTAGATTTCTGTTTATACTTTAGAATAGATGGCTGCTGTGGATAATATTAAGAAAATAATGATAATCAGCAATGAGAATTCAAATAATTTGCATAAGATCTGGAAATAAGGAACCCATTTACAATCTAATCTTCCTGTTAGCCAATAGATATTACCCACAACAATAAAAGCTAATATTGAAAAATTGTAATATATACAGCAAAGCATAAGTAATCTACATAAACAAAGACTGATTCCTATGCATATAAATTTATAAATAGGAATACTTATTTCCTGATTAAAGTATATAGAATTTTCAGGTACAAACTGATAGATTTGAAAATGTGCCCAGCTATCAAATAATGTATTCTAAAGAACACTGACTCTGGACCTAGAAAGACATATGTTCTGACTTATACTCTACCATGCTTGCTATGTGATACGGGGAAAACATTTCATCTCTAAAGCTTTGGCTTCCTTATCTCTTCAATTTCTCCCATTCAGCACTTCCTCTTGGCTGTAAGACTATATAGATATAAATGATCTGGCTTGAATAACTTCAGTGTATTCACTTGCTACCTAACTTCCATGAGTGCAGCATTGTTTTATTTGTTTGCTTCTCACAGCCTAGCCTTATAAGATGACTTCATTGCATTTTGTCACTAGCCAAGTGCTTGATTACATGTTTTGAGTCAGGGAAGAGTCAAAGTATTAATTGAAAGATGAAGTAGAATATTACCAAGACAGGATTGTGTAGTTACAGGTAGTGATTTGAAGGTAAATAGCTTATATTGCCAAGATTGTGTGTGTGTGTGTGTGTGTGTGTGTGTGAGAGAGAGAGAGAGAGAGAGAGAGAGAGAGAGAGAGAGAGAGAGAGAGAGAGAGAAAGAGAATATGCATGCATGCATGCCTACATATGTGCATGTGTGCATGCATACATTTCTGCCTGTCTGCCTGCCTACCTGCCTGCCTGCCTGTCTGTCTGTCTGTCTGTCTGTGTTTGTGCACATATGCACGCAAATCCTGCATATGGACAGAGGGTGCTATTGGGTGTCTTCTTCAATTGCTCCCCACCATATTCTAATTTTCCCTTAAAATATTTCTAAAATTTCTTAAATAGCAAACCATCATCCTTTTATATCTTCGGTGAACCTCAGCTTGTTTTTTAAAATGTGATTCCAGCTCCCATAAATACATAGTCTTTGTTTTTTTTTTGTTTTTTTTTTTTTTTTTTTTTTCTTTTGGCCATTTTGATTTAAAAGAGCTTGCGTTCTCGCTGCCCTCTGCCATGGATCCATGCTTAGGTTCCTCCAACTCCTACTTACGACACCAAAACAATGGCCTCCAAGTATATGACCTCTAATTTTGAACCCCACCTGAGGCCCAAGTTTGTTTAAAGGCAGTATATTTGTTTCATGTTTCCAATAAAGCCTTTAATTTCAACATAAATAGAAGTAAATTTGAAACATGAGTCCTCCCAAAAATATCTTTTCCTCCAATATTTATTTTTAACACTAGTTTACCAATATGGGTTTTGTTTTTGTTTTTGTTTTACCTTCCAGTGGCTTTAGGAAGTGCCAGAGATCATTAACATTAAGGGGAAAAAAAGATTTAATTTGGCTCACAGTTGTAAGGTTCCGGCCTACAGATTTCTTGCCGGTTGTTTTGTGCCTCTGGACATGCAGAATATCATTGTACGAGAATGTGGCTTAGCAAGTTGCCAGACCACAAATGAGAGGCATAGGGAAGGTATCACAATCCGTTTTGAAGGGACTGTCTCAAGTCTTACTTTTATTAACTGTAAAGTAGCAGTAATAACACTATTTGGATGATTCAAATATTAAATTTATTATATATGATATTTTAGGAAGTACTGGCAGAGTGAGTCCTCAGTAATATGTTATCATCAGCATTATGGAATACCTCTCTTACTTGATACTTCTTTATTCTCTTTTTCATCCTCCCATGGTATCATTATTTTATAAAATCTTCACACCACTCTTATTTTGGGTGATTCTCCTTCATAATGTTCAGTCTGTTCTACTACTAGAATAATTTCAGTTGTTCATCAATCAACCCTACGATCTGCTCCTGTCATTTGCATGTTCTTCTACCTCATTAACATTCATAATGAGATGGATAATAAAGGAGAGAGATGCCATGGATGTCATTTAATTTCTTGAGTTTGGTATAGAGCGAATGCATACACTGAAACATCATGGTTATCAGGCTTGACTTATGAACGAGAGTACTGAACAAATAAAAGAAGTGAATACTTCTCACCTCTGTGCTCAGTTAAAAACCTATTGTGCATGTAACTTTCATGAACTCCAGTAAGCTGTAATTTCTAAAAGTTCTACGTCGGTTTGGTTTGAAATCCGTACTCCATTTTGTACATGTGTTTTGGCCTGATTCCCAGGTCTAATCTGAACACTTCCTACCCAAACAGCCTCCCTTTGGTTAATCTTTAACCATTGCAGGAGGCCAATTAGAAGCCACTTGTTAATGTTTTCTTAGAGAATTAAGAATCCATGATAAACTGGCTCAGAATAATCCTGTTAGGCAGCTCAAGAACTTTAGGGAAGGCTGAGCGCAGCCCTCAGAGACAAATATTTGACACCTATTTCTTCTCTAGAGTATTCAGGATAGCACAGCAAGACCTCTCATTGGGTAAGGGATATGCTAAAATCCCCAATCCACATCTTATTCTGGCTAGCTAGCAACTAATTGATTGTTAATAAAAAATGATGACACCTTTCGCCCTATGATTACTTGTTTTGAAAACACCAGACTCAAAGATAACTTCTCCAAATTTGACATTGATTATGCTCTGCTTTATGCCAAAGGAGTCATTAATTTCCTCAGTGTAAGCAATTGTTTTAAGTGACCCAGAAAATACGTCAGTTTATTCGATTATTCCACAATCAAATTTTTATGTGATCCTAAAATTATAATCAGGACAACAGTGCAGAACATTGCATGATGTCTTTTATTAGCCTTGAAAAATAATTAGTGCCTTCTAGGAGCAGCCTTACATATAATTATTTCTTTTATCATGAAATTTCTGAGATAGACAGGACAACTTTTCATGGATTGGATGCTAGAGCAATTCACTTCTCAATGAATAAGGATTTCTGCATAACTGTCTCAATTATCAGACCTCAACAGTTCCTGCCTCACAGATATGTCTGTCAGGTACATTGGGCCAGAAGACTGAAGAAGATGCTCCAACGTTTTAGAGAATTTTGGATGACTGTTCAGGGAGCACCCAATTCTGTCTTCATTTTTTCTCATTTGGGAAGCTGCCAAGCTGCACTCCCTCTATTCAGGTTATTAATTCTATTCCTTCTCAAGTTTCTGATGGGGTTGAAGACAAGGTAGTTTAGTTTTACAATTAAGATTGGTTGTTTAGGGGTTAAGATGTCTTTAGGTAGAGATAGATGTTTTATGTTGATATGACAAGATATGATAGATATTGATTTACATTCAGAATTTTTGACATACCAAGATAGGAGGGATGTTTTTGTCAAGACTGCCAAATACAAATAGCCAGAACACTATGAATGTGACATTTATATAATTCCTTATAGTTTTGTGGTTCTTCTTGCTGTAGGTAGTTTATTGTATATATGTGTAATAATATAAATATATGTGTAAAACTATTTAAGAAAAATATTTTAAACCTCTGTGTCTTATGTAGCTGCTACAAAGTCATAGTCAACCATAGAAAGTTGCCTAGTATGCCAAGTACCTTTATAAATCCACCAACAATGTCTACCAGTACCATGCTCATTTTCATTTTTTAATATTTGAGGATTGAAAGTCATTTTTTATTAAATTGGAAGCCAAATACAAACAGCCAAAAGACTGTGAATGTAACATGAATGCAATTCCTGAATGTTCTGTGGTTCTTCTTGCTGTTTGTAGTTTATTTTTAAAAATATATTTTATTAATTTATTCATATTACATCTCAATTGTTATCCCATCCCTTGTATCCTCCCATTCCTCCCTTCCTCCCATTTTCCCCTTATTCCCCTCCCCTATGACTGTGGCTGAGGGGGACCTCCTTCCCCGTATATGCTCATAGGGTATCAAGTCTCTTCTTGGTAGCCTGCTATCCTTCCTCTGAGTGCCACTGGGCCTCCCCATCCCGGTGATGTGGTCAAATATGGGGCACAAGAGTTCGTGTGACAGTCAGTCCCCACTCTCCACTCAACTGTGGAGAATGTCCTGTCCATTGACAAGATATGGGTAGAGGTTTGAAGTTTACTGCACGTATTGTCCTTGGCTGGTGCCACAGTTTGAGTAGGAACCCTGGGCCCAGATCTGCCCGTCATAATGTTCTTCTTGTAGGTTTTCTAGGACCCTCTGGATCCTTCTATTTTCTCATTCTCCCATGCTTCTCTCACCTATAGTCTCAATAGGATGTCCTCCCCTCTGTCCCACTTTCTTCGTAAGTGAAGACTTTCATGGGACATACCTCATCCCTGGATATAAGTGAGTATATACCATTTGACTCTTTCTGCTTCTGGTGTAGTTTATTATATATAGGTGTAATAATATAAATGCATATATAAAAATAAAAAATTAATAAAAAATTCAAATAAAAAGAGAAAAAAAGTCATTTGGAATGTACTCTAAACCACATAGTATGACGAAAATTGATTTTATGTTTTTTCTAGAACACTAGTCAACTCTTCTGAGTGGTGTTGAATGCCTTTAATCCCAGCACTTGAATGACAAAGGCAGGTGGATCGCTGTGAGTTTAAGGCCAGCCTGGCCTATAAAGTGAGTCTAGGACAGGTAAGGCTACACAGAGAAACCCTATCTTGAAAACAAAACTATATATATAGCTTATCTCTAGGATTTATTATGTGATCATCATAATAAAAATAAAAGTAGGAGCCGGGCGTGGTGGCGCACGCCTTTAATCCCAGCACTCGGGAGGCAGAGGCAGGCGGATCGCTGTGAGTTCGAGGCCAGCCTGGTCTACAAAGTGAGTCCAGGATGACCAAGGCTACACAGAGAAACCCTGTCTCGAAAAAAACCAAAAAAAATAAATAAAAATAAATAAATAAATAAAAATAAATAAAAGTAGGAAGTGTAATTGAGACCCCTCAAACTTCTGTTCTGCTTTTTGGCTGATTTCACTGTGCTCTGGACCACATTATTTTAGCAATCAAGTTGCTGTTGATTTCGCTGTCTTCTTTCTATGGGTCTCTCTATGCTGTTTGTTATTTCGAGTTTCACTGGTTGTTTTTTTTTTTTTTTTAGTTATTTTTTCTTAATGAACTTCAGAATAAATATATATTTGATGATATATGTTTATATATAGGAATCTGCTTAATAAGTACATTAAGTTTCTTTTTTAAAGTATGTTGAATTTCTTAATTTTATCTTTTTTTCTTGCATTTTTCACAAGGGCTTCTCTTTCATTATGTTTTAATTCAGTAACATAATCGTTATCATCAACAAATACATATTATTTTACAGCCACTGTAATATTGAATTATATTTATGGTGGAATAGATATTAGTTCAAAGTTTTCATTATTTCAAATGATTAGTAATTTTACTCCTGGATAATAAAATAATTTGTTCTTAATATGCCACTCTCTGTTCCTCTAATTGCTTTCTGCTTCCTATTATCACTAAAAATATAAAGTTTTAATGACATCATTATCTTCTCTGTAGTTTTGATGAAAGTCTGGTGGTGTTAGTGCTGTGTTGGTTTGTTGTTTGTTTGTTTGTTGGGGATTTTTTTTTTTTTTTTTTTTTTTTTTTTTTTTTTTGGTATTTGGTTTTTGAGACAGAGTCTCCCTATGAAGTCGTTGCTGACCTAGACCTCACTATGTAGACCAGAATGCCTTAGAAGTCATAGAGATCCTCCCACCTCTGCCTCCGGAGTGCTGGCTTACTGTTAGTAACTTTTTAAAAAAAGTTTGATGATTTATAGGACTAGCCAAAAAGCCTATCTGTTACCTATATTTATCTTTTCATTTCTCTAAATGCCTACTTCTGGAAATATCATAGAACTGTCAATGGATATAGAATTCAATTTTTTTTTTGTCATTCCAATGCTCACATTTTATCTTATGTCAGCAATCAAATATACTCAGCATCCACAGTCCATTCATTTACTTATTCTTGAATGGAAAAAAAAACCCTTTGCTGGGCAAAATGAGCAACTTTAGCAAGAATTTTGTGATTATGGATGGGAGGTAGCTCAAATGGAAATTATTAGAAGCAGATGGCATGGGATAGAGACTGGGAGATAACGGAGGATAGCTTAGGAGGAATACCTGCCTTGCCCCAGGTAAAGGCTTATTCTAAAATACATCAGATGTTTGTGTCTTTATTGAGTGTAAAAGTGGGTTAGATAATACCACCTTGATAATTATGGCCTAATAATAAATATTTATTAGGTCATACTTTTAAATTAACCAAAACAGGGTCCATAAAACTCTGTTAGTTTTCAAGTCTAAAAAGGAATAATTTAAAACACTGACTCTATTTTTGAGTTCCAATGCCCATAAGTTAAAATGACCCCACATTGTTGCAAAGCTCTCCAGTGTTCTTCCTCCTGGTACATATTTTTTCTTCTTTGTGCTTATTCTAGTAGTCCTTACTCAGGAGATTACAGCCAGCAATACGGACAATAGGCTCCTACGTGTTGGAGGTGCAGACACTTAGTAAAGATAGATATAAAATGTATTAAAAAAAGAAACAGTATGTAGAAGAATAAAAATTGTGAGATAAAATGTCCTAAGTAATAAGTTGAGGTCTAATGTCGAAGGGATGAGGAGGGTCTACTTCTTATTGCATAGTCATAAGCTATGATGTAGAGAGAGATTCCAGGTGAGAGATGAAAGTGAGGCCCATCATGCAAAGAGCTCAATTTATCTGAAGTCATAGATACATATTAAGATTTCCTTGCCACATGTCATCAGTAAATACAGGTTTCCTCATTACTTTTCTAATTTAGTATTTTTTTTTTCAATTTCTGTTTTTGTAATATGCTTGTTTTCTTTTTTCACCATTGGTAGGTTTCATTATAAGCTCTGACATTTGTTGATAAGTATAAGACATGGACTCATTTTTGAGGTGTCTTCCTCTTTTCCCTCTGGAACTTTTAAATCATTACTATCAATTTCTCTATCTATCTAGCCAGACTTTCCTAGTTTTTTCCAATCCTGGTTGCAGATCTTTATATAGGATTTTTTGTCTATGTTAGGATGACTTCTGTAAGAGTTAGTTTCACCAAGAAACATCATGATGCAATTTATAAATTTATATATCAAGCCACCTAATATTATAAGTGCAAGTATATTTTCCCTGATGTATGGTTATGTGAGCATACTACAAGCACGCAGGAAGATACCATTCTCATAAGCTCTTTACTTCTTTAAAGTCATCACATAGATGGGCAGAGTAACAACATACGAATTCTGAAGGCACACAAACATACAGTCTATGACAGCGGTTCTCAGCTCGTATGTCACAACCCTTTGGGCTTTACATATCAGATATCTTACATATTAGATCTTTACAGTGTGACTCTTAAGAAAATTACAGTCATGAAGTAGCAATGAAATAACTTTATGGCTGGGGGTCAGCACAGCATGAGGAAATGGTGGCAGCATTAGGAAGGTTGAGAATCATTGCTCTATAAAATTCATATCATATGCATGCATACTTATAAGATTTCAATTATAGTTCCTGCATCACGATTCTTTTTTCAGTTCTGTCTATAATAAGTATAATTCCTTTTCTTTAAGTCAGGTAACAAAGACTCTAATGTCTCCCACTATGATTTTATGGTCATGAAATTCTGGCTGTTCTGTCTAACGGTAGATCACTGAGCATTGTTCATCCCAGAATACCCCTGAAGCAAGCAAGGCCTTGATGACTTTTCTAACTCAGGCCATTAGCAGTGATGTTTATAAAAATAACTCTCCTTGAAACCCCACATTACACACTCAAAACATCATACAGACTGAGCGGGTTATATTTGGAATGTATGTATAGGCATATATGTTAACAATTAATGAGAAAAGAGGCTACGAGTTTGAAACCAATCAAGGAAGGATATGTGGGAGGATTTGGAGGGAGGAGAGGGGATAGAAACATGATATAATTATAATAAGAAAAATAAAGAATAAAAAAAGAAAGCTAGACCTTTTTTTTTTTTAATCTACATTTAGAGGATTCAGAGACCTTTTAATCAGACAGGCCCTTGGAAGTCTCTGGAAGCAGGTTCAGAAGGTGAGAGTGTGTGGAATGTCCCTGCACTTCCCTTACAGCTCCCCTCATCCTTTCTCCACCTGTATTCTTTATAGTAACTTGGGAAGCTACTATAGTGCTATAGATCACAAAACTCTAATGCTCGGTGTGCTGTTCAAACATATCAATCAAACCAGAGCAATGGGTGTGGCTTATAAGGGGTTGACCAGCAACATAATAAAACAAGCTGGTGCTTGTGACTGTCAAATCAAGGAGATGGACAGTCTTAGAGCCTGAGTCCCAAATCTGTGAGATCTATAGTTATCTTTAGGTAAATAAAATCAGAAATGAATAGAAGGGTTCCCTTTTGACATATATGTAAAAGTTACTTTTTCACAGCTGTGTGTGACTCTGCTGGTATTGGGGAGGGTCCTTATAATGTGTAGTCAGGGAAGTCACCACCCTTGGGTGTTTTGGTGTGAGAACAGAAAACAAGGGCAGTTAATTTTTTTCCCACAGAAATATTTTCCTAAGTAGATATAGGTTTGTCTTTTTTGTCTTGTCTTCACGTAGTGTCTCCCTTTTTAGTCCAAGCCAGCCTTGAACTCCCTGTGCCCCTGCTCCAGCAGCCTAAGAGCAGAAATTGCTGATATTCGCCATCATGCCTGACTTGGATGTAGGGTTTTATTTTATTTTATTTTATTTTATTTTATTTTATTTTATTTTATTTTATTTTTTTGCTTGTTGAATTATTTTTTTCTTTTTTTTTAAATTTTTTATTAATTTATTCTTGTTACATCTCAAAGGTTATCCCATCCCTTGTATCCTCCCATTCTTCCCTCCCTCCCATTTTCCCCTTATTCCCCTCCCCTATGACTGTTCCTGAGGGGAATTTCCTCCCCCTGTATATGCTCACAGGGTATCACTCTCTTCTTGGTAACCTGCTATCCTTCCTCTGAGTGCCACCAGGTCTCCCCCTCCAGGGGACATGGTCAAATATGAGGCACCAGAGTACGGGCCCAGGGGTCCCGCTCAAACTAAGGCACCAGCCAAGGACAATACAAGCAGTAAACTTTAAACCTCTACCCAGATGTAGGTTTCTTGAAGAACGGAATGGTGTCTTTGTCTTCACAAACAAGAGAGTAAGTTCCAAAGCACACAGGACAGAGCCATGTGCTCAGATGTTTCACATAATGTTCCTTAAGTAATGGAATTCTCATGTCTCTGTGTTCCCTATAGTGCTAAGTGGGGCTGAAGGCATTGTTACCACTCAATAAATAGTTGTTGATTGATTGATATGTTAGTGGAACATAAAAACTAAAAGTAGTTGAAATCAGACTAATATTTTGTTGAAATGCAATAAAACTATCCTCAGTTTTTAAGTATTTTAATGCTTTCAACTGTTGTTTCATCTTCCCATCACAACTAAATTTTTATGCAATGTCATGAGGTTGTTGTCTGATCAAATTTATCAGACCCCTGAAAATGCTCAAGCCCCATAGCAATGCCAGGATCTCGGAAATGTGCAGTCAGTTATGATTAACGACGCTCTGTGTTTTGTGAGGCATTATTGAAAACAGAAGCCTATGACTTCACTGTTTCTGACAATAACTTTGAACATAGGGTCAGTCCTTCAATTTTAACATTTCTTTGTAAGATTAATAGAAAGTAAAAACAATTGCATTGAGAGCTTCACCCAGATGTGACAAAGTGGGAGACACAAGTTTTCAATCTGTTTCTGCCAATGAAACACCACCTCGTTTCATAGAATATTGATGATGAGCAAATGTTACGGACGGCCAATCTAGTCATCGGGAAAACATAGAGTTCAGGACTCTCTCGGGCACTCCATAGTGAATTCATAGAAGGAGATGTTAAGTGAGAGAATGAAGGCTGGTGCAAGAGCTGATTCAGAGCACATGCAGAGGCACATTGTATCATTCTCCGGACAAGTAACTGCAAAGAGGATGACCACGCTTTTAATTTAAAAAAAGAAAAGCCAAGCCAAGGTTATTATTTAAATGTAAACAATTACTGGATGTTTCCTGAGAAGAAAAAGAATAGTTATATAATATGTGGATGTTTTCATTCAATCAATTTTTTAAAATGTGTGCTTCAGAAAATGAAAATTCAAAAGATATAGAACATATAATTTCCACCTAAGAGACAATATTGGATTCAAAAAGCATACATGCCTCTCCTTCCAAAACAGATGATAATAAATAAATGGGTCTGAATAAGTGTATATAAAGATTGTTTTATATAAACTTTTTTTTTATAAAAGAAAGGCATGCTTATACAAGAAGTAAGACTCAAACCTGTCACCTCTGCCTAGTAACAAGCCTTTGTAGTGCATAGGAAATAAAATGTGATGTTGCCTCCAAATGCAGCCTGCAAAATAAAGGACAACACCACATTCTACCTCTCCTACCTTCTTTAATCTGTCTCTTAATTGTCAGATAACAGGTATAGATTATTCGAAATAGCCACATTTGGGCAAGTTTTTCTATGTAACAGGAGCCTCTGAGGTTGCTAAACCACAGCTTGACCTTAAATTTGTATGAAAAATTAAGTGGGAGGGCCACAGTCAAGTTGTGGTTTTTCTCAGTTTAATGTGATTGCTCTGGAGTCTGGCAAGAGAAGGAAGAGGAAAAAAAAAAAAAAAAAAAAAAAAAAACCAGCTGCTTGATAGGAACTGTCACTTCCCACCCTTGCCTGCATAGCATTGAAGAGGATTTAGCTGGAGCCAGCCTTCAGCCCACCCATCTCTGAAAAAGTGATGATGTGAGGGGAGACAGGCCTAAAGACAGAAATACTCAAAAATTTTCCCCTCAATTTATTTCTAAACGTAAGTTTGAGTTAAAAGCATCCACCTACTCCACTTGCTTCTAAGTAGTAAATTGATGTATCAAAAAGTAGGCACACAATCAGTTCAAAGCTATTAAGAATCAAATTCCTATGAAGACATGTTTTCAGGGGTTACAGGACCCCACCCCGAAGAAGTTAACCCAACAAAAGTTATCCAAGAAAGGCAATCCATGCATAATGTGCCATGTTTGCAGTTCCTTTTCTAGGTAACCAAGCAGGATTTGTGAATTAAGGGGTGCTTTGCACATGTGCTGAAGTCAAACTCTTTGCAGTTGATACCGCACAGGAAATCAATCGCAGCTTTTACAGTATGATGTTTTCTTTTTAAGCGATAGCAGTTGTGGTATTGTTGTGAACATGCAGGACTCATGGTACAGATTTAGAGGATGTTCTTTCTTTACTTAGCCCACATCTTCAATATTAACACAATTAATAATAATAATAATAATAATAACAACAATAAACATTGTATTTTTCTAAACAGTTTCATAAAAGGTTGAATAAATCCCAATAATGTGATTCTATAAATAATAATTGGTTCTAAGCCGGACGTGGTGGCGCATACCTTTAATCCCAGCACTCGGGAGGCAGAGGCAGGTGGATCGCTGTGAGTTCGAGGGCAGCCTGGTCTACAAAGCGAGTCCAGGACAGCCAAGGCTACACAGAGAAACTCTGTCTCAAAAAAAAAGAATAAAAAGAAAAAAAAAAAAGAAATAATTGGTTCTAAAAGATTATAGCCAGAATTTCTCCTTTATATTTCATAAGTACAATGCACTGGAAGCAAATGCAGAGAACTATAATGTACTTTGATGTGACACATAAAATCCACGAGCATAGGAGTCGTTTCCCCTACAAAGGCATTATAGTACACCATTACCCTCCCATCTTCCTGAAGGCAAATGTTTATTCAGCAACTATGCTGACGAAGTATTATGCTAGATCTTATGACAGAACAATAAGGAAGGCAGGCGAACGACCATTCTAGTGTAGTAAAGATGTGAGAATGTTCAAAAATAAGCCTTACAGGAGTTTAGAGTCTACTGATAATCGAAATAACCATAAGTAAGTAAAAGGAAAACAATAAAAATTTCAAAAAGTGGTAAAATTTCACCATGGAGGTGACTTTCAGATGAGAGGTAATAACAAACATATAAAAATGTATATGAATATCTTCATAAAAATTACAAGCAGAAGACACAGAAGCACTTGGTGTGGCAGTGAGTAAGTGTAGGAGACTCAGGGAAAGGGAGCAGAGAAAGCGTAGAGCAGACAGTGGCTGCCTTATAGGCTCTGGAAAGAGACTTTAATTTCCTGTAGCCATCGCATGAAAATGGCAAGCCATCAAAAGGTATGAAAGCTACTTTTGTCTGTGGTGCAGAGAATAGGTTCTCAGGGGCGATGGTTAAGGCGGGTTTCTGGACACTTTGCTAAAGTAGGAGGGTGGATTCTTCAGTCTCTGTTGTTCATGTGGGCTTTGACTGTCTTTCCCACACTCTCCGAAATGCTGTTTCTGTCTCTCTTTCCCTGTCCGTATCAGCAACTATCATTTCTTTTTGAAATCACTTTCTTCATCAACAAATTATAATTTGCAGCAATATATTTGTCAGCTCATCTATTCATCATGCTGTTATACTCTTCAGTACCAGTAAAGATGGAAAAACAGCCAATAAGTTGGCTGGTTGCTCGCTGATGGAGCCAGAATTTGAATGCTGAATTTCATTTCGTTGTTATTTAATTTTGTAGTTTATTGTAAAAATTGCAAACATTAAACGCATCACATATAAAAATTAACCACAACTGAAGCATATACAACTCAATGAACTTCTACAGAGTAATAATGTGCACTCAGAAATGAACCTCTGATGCGTCATGGTCAATTCTACATGTTCAGTACTAAGTGCACTTTATGTACATATGTGCCACCCAAACCAAAAGTTCTATGGCAGAGTCAAAAGTAGAAAAATTATTGCTTTATATACAGTTTTGTAACACGTGGCAATTGCTTTCATGCAGTCCTTCCGTGTCTCCTTATAGCCAGGCTTTCTCGTCTCTTTTACTCATGTTACACGTGCTCCTATGTACATTTGTCTGTGTGTGTGTGTGTGTGTGTGTGTGTGTGTGTGTGTGTGTGTGTGGTGTGTTTCAGTATGTATATTTTTTCTTTTTAATTTGTTCACTTTACATCCCAATTGTAGCCTCCATCCCCCCTCTCCCCTAGTCTTCAGAAAAGTGGAGCCTTCCCGTATCCTCTTCCTCTGTGGCCTGGCAAGGGCTCCCAGGCAGGAGGAAGTGATTAATGTGTGGGGACCAGAGTCCAGATCAGAAGTAGTTCCTACTCCTTGTGTTATGGGACCCAACCACAAGACTGTACTATGTATCTACTACCTCTGAGCAGAGGGTCTGGATCCTCACCATGCATGGTCCTTGGTTGGTATATCAGTCTCTGGAACACCCACCTCCTCTGTCTGGATTTGTTGGCTCCGTTGGTCTCCTTGTGGAGCTCCTGACCCCTCCAGGTCCTTTTATCCTTGCACTCCACCCCGAAGTTTGGCTGTGTGTCTCAGCATCTGCTTGGGTCCCTTGCTGGGTGGAGTCTTTCAGAGGACCTCTATGGTAGGCTCTATCCTGTTCCTTCTCTTCAATGGCTTCCAGTATTTATTCTACTTGCCTTTTTGTATGAGAATTAGGCATATTCTCTTGGATTCTCCTCCTTATTTAGCTTGTTTTTAAAAGGTTTTATTTGTTCTTTGTGAAGTCCACATTATGTACCCCAATCCCTCTCCTCTCCCTATCCTCTTATACCCAGCCTCTGCCCTTGAAACCCCTCCTCCCAAAAAGAAAAAAATCTTTGTTGTGGAAGCTGCAGTGTGTCACAATATACCCTTTTTTCCACACTTCTTTGCTTGCAAATGTTCATTGCAGGTAGTCATTTGTCTTGTTAGAGGCCTCTGACTATTGCTACACAGGTGAACTGACATGAGAACATGAGAGCTGGCTCTGCTCCTTGCTGGCTTCAGCATTGGATGAGCTAGCAGAGACAATGGCTGGGGAGCTTGTCATGTTGGTGCTGGAAAGCTGGCAGGGAGACTAGCTCAGCTATCACCCAGGCCCAGATCCTGGCTTTGAGTTGACCCAGACCAACCTCTACCCAATCCTCACATGCATAATGGTCCCAGTCCTATAGATCCAAAACTGCAGGTTCTCCATGACACAGGGCAACAAAAGAGGCAACAACATTCTTTGGGGAAAAAGCCTATTCAACGAATGGTGCTGACAAACTGTATTTCTATCTACAGATGAATGAAATTAGATTTCTTTCACCTTATGCAAAAAAATCAACTCAAAATGGACCTCAATTTGAAATTTTAAACAGTGAAACAATTAGAAGAAAAAACAGGGGGCAACATTCTAAATATTCAGATAGGAAACAACTGTTTATTTATTTATTTATTGGTTTATTATTCTCTCATGGCATAGATTGCAACCTAAGCTTCCTCTCCCTCCTACAGAGCCACTGCTCCTTCAGAAAAAACAGGTCTCCCAGGAATATCAACTGCACACAGAATTACAAGTTACAACAAGACTAAGTCCAATTCTTTATATCAAGTCTGAACAAGGCAACCACATAAGAGGAAAGGAGTCCCAAGAGCAGGTGAGAGAAAGAGTCAGAGACTCTCCCGACTTCCATTATTAGGAGTCCCACAAGAGCATCAAGCGACACAACCATTACTAACATACAGAGAGCCTCTCTCAGACCCATACAGGCCTTGTGATTGTTGCTTCAGATTCTATGAGCTCCTATGAGCCATGTGGACTATGTTCTTCTTAAGTAGAATACCAGCAATACAGCAATTAATTCCAAGTATCAACAGATAGGAAGGCATGAAAAAAAAAGTTTCTGACCAGCAAAAGAAACCAGCAGCAGAGTTAATATAAAGTCTACAGAATAGGATAAGAGATTTAGAAGATACACTTAAGACAAGATGATCATATCTTGATTTTACAAAGAATCACAGAATTTAAATGCCAAGGAAATAACACTGCCAATCAACAAATAGTCAAATGAACCAAACTGTTTGGCTTTGTTGTTGTTTATTTGTTTGTTTGTTTTTTAATGACAAATGGCCAGTCTATTAGATATTTCACTATTGTAATAAAACACTATGGCCAAGGCAAATTACCAAAAAAAAGCATTTAAATGAGGTCATAGTTCCATAGGTTTCATAGCATTATGGTCCATGATGGTGGAGCCAAGGCATTTAGGCAGGGACAGCTGAGAACACCCATCTTAAACCACAGGCAAGAGACAGATGGGATATTGACAATGATGGAGTCTTTTGAAATCTCAAAGCCCACCCCCAGTGACACACCTCCTCCAACAATGACATACCTCTTAAGTCCTTTCCAACACAAGCTCTTTAAGTATATACTCTACCCATGATGACCTACCAGGCCCCATCTCCTACTTTTCACCATCTGAAACAGTAGAAGCATCCAGTAGGTTTCTCATTAATTGATTAAGTCAAAATTTCTTCTTCCATGATTAGATCCACTAACTGGGGGCACTTCAAGCCTTCTACAACACTGTAACATACCATGCTCCTACGCATATGTAAAGTAGATACATATACATCATTCATAACCTGTAACCATGTTGACACCTTTTCAGACAATGTCTACAGGTTATAACCGTACACTGTGAATACAATGTAATAACATGAAGTTGACTTAATTATTGTTGCATACTGTAAATCAGACAAGCTATAAAATCAAAGCACATCAGACAGCAGATGAATCCTTTCTTTCAAATTCTTTTGATAACCCTGTGAAATAAAAGTGCCATAAAGAAAAAAATGGAACATGGTGGTTGCTATGAAGACTGATTTGGACAGCAAGGAGCTGCATCCTGGCACCTCAAGGACTCTCACTTTAGGATGTTTACTCAAGTCAGTCTTCAATCAAGTTAAGATCTTAAAAGTTGGGTGTTGTAAGTCACCTGAGTAACCGGGATGATCTTGGCTGTGATTAACTTCAAAGAATGGGTAAACTGAGTTAAAGCTCATGCTTCCACTTGCATTTTAATGAAATTAATCATGTTTTAATATCCCTCATATTGATTTCTCATTATTACTAGTAGGAATTTATTTACATGAAACTCAGTTAAGTAACATTGTTTCTGTTTGTTGAGATACCCTATGATGAAAAACTGTAACTATTTCAAGCCATCTATATCTCTAAAACTGAGTGTAAGTTGAAGCTACTCTTTGCAGCAGCACAGAGTTGGGTCCAACACTAAGAGCAGCTGGTTGATTATTCAATCAGCACTGACAGGACTTTGTTTCAAACAACTACTCCCAGCCTATCCTGACCACATTACATTTAATAGGGCATATTTAACACTACTATCTAGCCATTTGATATTACACAATTATAAATGTTAACATACAACTGCTCTGTTAAAACTGAAACTTCACATAAACCTGCTGAGAGAGGGAAATCTATGTTCTCTAATGGAGTATCTCTGGGTACATTAACCACTCCAGAGCAGGTCTTTATGTTCAGGAGTAGTTGACCAACAAATAACAGACTCCATAATTTTGTGTGTGTGCTCTTTTATTTGGTAACAGTTCGATGGTTTCTTTGAGAGGGGATCTTATTTTGTTTTATAAGTTTTGGAGGTTTGGTTGTTGTACTGTACCTGGTTTTTAGTTTGTTTTATGGGAAAAAAAACTTAAAGTTGGGTGGGCAGTGAGGAAAGGATATAGGAGAACTTGGAGGAGGAGATGAATATGATCAAAATATATTTGAAATTAAAAATTGTTTTAAATAATGGAAAGGAATTTTTTTACAGGATTTTACGGGAGAAATGCAATAAATGCTGTGTCCTCTCAAATTAGGTTGAGAGAAACTAGCAACATTTCCACATGTAAAATGAAGCTCTACATTAAACATATGGTTGTTTGTCTCTATAAAATCAATCTGAGAAAACTGACAAGCTAGGAGACAGCAGTGTGAAAGCATTATGTGTGCATGTATGTGGCATGGTATGCATGTGATGCGTGCATGTGTGTGTACAGATGTGTGGCCTGTGCACATGCCTAAGCAAGGCAGAAGAGGACAAGAGGTATCCAGCTCTCTCACTTATTCCCTTGAGACAGATGCTCACTGAAATTGGAACTCAACCTGTGGCCAGTAAGTCCCAGAAATCTTTATGTCTGTGCCATCCACGGTGCTTTGTTGCAGGCACCTTGGACACAGTGACCTAGACTGTTACATGATCAGTGAAGATGCAAGCTCAGATACTTAAATTAGTGCAGTCATTTCCTAAACCTTTAGAAGCACTTTAAATTCTAGTTTTTACTTAGATTCTTAGGCCTCATATATAAATAGTATAGGACTAAGTTTTAGTTAGGTAATTTTATCTATTATCTATCTAGCATCTATCTATTTATCTATCTAATATATCTATCATCTATTTATCTGTCAACTATCAATCATCTATCTATCATTTGTCATCTATCTATCTTTCATCTATCATCTATCTATCCTATCTGTTTATTGAGTTTCAAGACAGGGTCTATACATCCTTGGCTGTCATGGAACTCACTATGTAGACTAGGCTGGCCACAAACACACAGAAACCCTCCATCTTCTGTCTCCTGAGTGCTAGAATAAAAGACAGGTTTTTAAATATTTTTTCTTGCTTCAGAAGAACAGCACTTCCAAAAGGGTTGATTTTCCCCCCCATGAAGATATTTGTTATATTCTGAAGACATCCTGTGCTGATGCAAATGGGGAAAAGCAGTAGTATTTAGTGGGTAGGGACCAGAGAGGTTGTCCCTTTCTGTCTTTTCCTATACAGCAGAATCCTCTGTCACAATGAATCATCCTACTTCATGTGATGACAGTGCCAATGCTAAGAAACCCTGCAGTAGGAAGTCATTCAAGTGGCTCAGTCCTGAAGAGCATGGTAATGGTATCAAATGTAAACCTCCATATCTTAAACATAGATGAATACTTGTGGTATAAGTGCCTTAGTGATAGAGAAGCAGGATGCAGACAATTGTTCTCACTGTACTTGCTAAGATTGTGTGTGTGTGTGTGTGTGTGTGTGTGTGTGTGTACACTCAGTTAACACCAAGAACCAGTTAGCAGTCATTGCTGCTTAGCAACATTTTTCTGTAGTATATAGGAAGTATATTTAGGATTACATTCATCTTCTCCCTCAGAATGTGTGCAAATAAGCAAGAAATCCAAATACCTTTCAACTCTTTCTAGGGTATGGGACACATTAAGATGGATTTGATAGTACATACATGTAGCCACTTTATTATACTGTGAAATTACTGTTCATTTCTATGGAACAATAAAATTTGTGGAAAAAGCCCTTTTACAATTTTTTGTCATAAATGATAGATTTTTATATACCCCAGACAGTAATATTACTGATAAATTTATACCATACATCATTTTAACTTAAACTTTTTTTCTTTATTAAGGCGACTGATTCAAGTCAAACCGCATGCTGTGCTTTTGGCTTAGGGAACTCTCTCTCACACAGCAAGAATAATTGTTCCTACTTAATGGGGTTACCAAAGGGAATGTGGCCCTGGATTGCACGACGTATACAGTGTAATGAAAACCCTCTGCTGAGCTCCAAAGGCTGTGCTAAGACTTTCTCAGTTTTGTGGATTTTTTTCTTTTTAAGATAAAAAAATAGCCTTTGAAATATTTAAAAGAATAGATGGATGGCAAGTTTTCAAATGTTCCTTAACTAGTTTACAAACATTCATTGCAAGTCTGTAAAGAAAATGTTCTTAACATTTGGTGGATGATTTGAGGGAGCGATGGGGGGGGGGCATTGATTTTAAAGGTAGTTCTCAAAACCTGTCATGTAGAATGTTGCTATCATCTTTGGAAACTAAACCATAGCTTTAGACTCTGGGTCTTCTTTGAAAAATTAAAATATAGTTACATCATTTTCCTCCTTCCCTTTTCTCGCTCCCTAACACCTTTTCTCCCTCACCTCAAAATCAGGGCTTCTTTTTTCTTTAAGTATTCGTTACCTACACATTTATGCATAAGTATATAATACAATCTGCAGAATCAGTTTGTTGTTGCCTGTATATATGTGAGCTCAGTGTTGACAGGCTGACCATTGGACCATTGCACTGGCAGCTGGCTCATAATCTCCTTTCTAACCGCACCACTCTTCAGAACTTCATTTGCTCGCTTTCCAATTCTCAGATCTGGAAGTGTTTGTCTCTGACCTCCAGATATTCAGTCCCCTTAATGAGGCATAGCATTTCTCTTACTGTCTGCTGTCCATTCTTACAAACCACAATCCCCTCCCCAGGCTTCATCCTGCAGATCTTCCCCCTCTGTCAACGCCTGATCTTTTTTTTTTTTTTTTTTTTTTTTTTTTTTTTTTTTTGCTTTGGCTGTCCTGGACTTTCTTTGTGCTCCAGGCTGGCCACAAACTCACAGAGATCCACCTGCCTCTGCCTCCTGGAGTGATGGGATTACAGATGTGTGCCACCATGCCGGCCTCTACTGACCTGATCTTTTCTGCTTGGTATCTTGGCACCCCTTTTCTCCCCCTAGCTATTGTCAAATTATCTAACAATACCAAACATTTTAAAAAATCTCACGAATATCCTTTTGACGTCACTTCACTGTCTTCCTATATTTGAAGTTTTATCTTCTCATGAGCAAGCACATCTGTAGAAGGAGAGAAACATGGGGTTAATCTTTCTGCCCTACCGCCAGAATTTGGGGCTTATATTTTATACACCTATTTGAAAAAGCAAGAGTTAAAAGACTACAAAATCAATCAGACTCTAAAAAAAAAAAAAAAAAAAACACTCATGTTGCTGTGGGAGAAGTTAAAGAGAAACAATGCTAGTGACCACTGGTATTCAGGGAAAGGAGAAAGGATCGAGGTCATAGAATGGTTACAAATCAGATACTAAATTCAGCTGGGTAGGGGAAATTATTTCTAGTTTTATGTACAGAAGGGCAACCATGCAAGAATTTGTCATATATTTCAAAATTATCTGAAAAGCCTGAAGTTCTTCAACACATAGAATAAATATTAAAGAAGTGCTAATGACTACAATTCGATCCATAGTTTTGTACAAAGTTTGTATGCTCTATCCTCTCTGTACAGTTGTTTTATGTCATGACAATTAAAACAGTAAACACTGTTTTAGTCAACCTACAAAATGCCCTCCTCTGTAGTGGTCAGTGGGAAGAAGGATGGAGGTTTCTGAGCAGAAAGTGGAGTGCATCATGGAAGGCTGGGGAAGAAGCCAGAGAGGAAGGAGGGAAAGAGGCTTAATAGAGATGTTTGGAGTGAGGAGCATGCAGAGAATATTTTGGTCATAGTTTCATGACTACAAACACATGTCAGACTTACTACATTGTGGGTAATAAATATATGGAACTTATTCTAAGACACTAAAACTTTCAATAAAGCTTTCCTGAGAAGTAAAGAGGCTGCAATTAGGGTGAAAGGACATTTTACAAGATAGATAACATTGATTTCATCAGGTTCTAACAGGATAAGCACATGTAGCTATTGATAACATACGCTTTCTTTTTATAAGCTCCAACAGAATTAGAATTGAAATAGTAGAAACCAAACACTATCAATCATTTTCAAGTGTCTTTTATATTTTGTGTGAATCAAATAAATGGCGATTTAATACTTCTATTGAATAAAGTGCAACAAGAAGGAAAACTGAACCAAGCATGATTCTGTGAGGATGCATAGGTGATATCTGACCTCAGCAAGTAACGACATTGTTGGCCAACACCACAATTGTTTCTCAAATTAAGGCAGCTAATGTAGAGTGAATTGGGCCAGTTAAAGAGACAGAATGCTTGTAGAGTTGCTTAGGAAAAGTGTTAAAGGAATCATGGCTGGTCATCACATCCTCTCACTTGGTTTTACAAAGACAAAGTCAATAGGTCTATACACAAGTAACTACCAAGAAGTACCAAGTAGAAATGGCATATAATTCAAGAAGTACTGCCCAGTGCACTGTCTGGGAACCTCAAAAAGACATCTCATTGCAGGTAGTTCTTCTTGTCAGACAGATATGATCCTAAGAAGGAACAGTTGTGGTTTTGTAAATTGGCACAGTATTAAATATTATTAACTAATCAGACATGGGAGGGAAGATGCCATAAGGAGATGCCCAGTGAGTATGAAATTGCCTTCAAGGTGTTTCAGTACACACAATGTTGACAAAAACTCAAGATGGGGTTTTAAAAAGTAATCTAAGAATTTCTATGATCCAACTCACCTTCATTCACAATTTGGGTTTCACTGCAGAGAAGACTTCCATAGTGAAGGAGTGCTAGCACTGTGGTCAATGAACAGCTACAAAAAATAAAAAATAAAATACTGTTTTGTCCATATCTTTGCGTGTGCAGTGGAAGTGTATCTCCATCCTCTGGCAGAGCTTAAATAACACCTAAAACTTTCACAGTGTATGAAGATATTGAATAATGAATAAATGCAATTATTCAGTTATCTGTCTGATTAGCTGTTGTACGTATATGTCCCTTTATCCACTGTTTTCAGTACTACAGATTTGTTTGTCAAAGGGGTGAATTTCCATAGACCATGTATAAACTCAGTAAAGGGCAGGGAGGAGTATTGAAAGCCAGCATGTGCTCTGAGAGGCTTATCAGCTAACTAGTGAAATTTGAACCTGGTGGTTCGGCTTTATTTTTAGAGTGTCCCTGTGTAAACAAAAGAAGCCACTAGGAGAATCTTGTTTTGGAGTTCTCACCTCATTTAAATTCTTAATTTGTCTCTTGAGTTTAGAAAAAGACACCTGAGTGTGGTCCTGCTTCTCATTAATGGGCTCCAGGAAAGGATTAGTTGAGCCTTGCTCAGTCTTTCCAAAACAGACTAACCTTGAATCACACAAATCCAAGAAAAAGTAAATACTGTATTCTGATTCAAATTAACTTAGACAGAGAAGACAATCCAGGGTTGTTTAGTTTATTACAGCTTGAGCTTTGAGTCCCAAAAGTTAAAGTCAATAAAATAGAGACCGTCAGTTTGTTGAGAGCTGAGGAAAGAGGAGATGCTGTGAATCTAGTGCTTTCCTTACCCTCCCGCCCCCTTTCCCTTCCCTTTTCCTTCTTCTCCTTTCCTAAATGCCTGCCTTCTCTATCCACTCAACAAAATGTCAACAGTCACTACAATACGGGTGTAGGGAAAAGACCAAAATATTAAGGCGATTTGCTTTGGGGATTGACTCCTAGAGACCTGCTTACAAAGCAATAGTAAATATTCTTTCATGAGATTTTAAAGTGAGCATATTAAAAAAAAACATCTTGAGGAAATGTAGGCATTATAGTTTAATGACATTTTGTTAGCTTTCATAGGTATCAAGACATCTGATCCCAGGTTATCTCTTTCTTCTTCTTCTTCTTCTTCTTCTTCTTCTTCTTCTTCTTCTTCTTCTTCTTCTTCTTCTTCTTCTTCTTTCTCTCTCTCTTTTTCTTTTCTTTCTTTCTTTCTTTTTTATGAAGGCAGACAGCCACCATTCCCTCAAATCTGTCCCTCTGTTCAAACCCCAAAATGGAGATATAATTCAGTTGGAACTAGGATGGCATAATTTAAAATCCATTCTCTGAGAATTAAAACAGTTATACAGTATATTTTGAGAGGTCATTTCCTGCTAGTGCACTTCTGGTAAACTCCTGCAGGCACCCTTTTCTGATTTACTGTGAATTCAATTTCTTGATTTTCTATCTGAAAAACAAATGTCCGGCCATATTCACAAGAACTAAACATTGTAGGCCATCTCACAGGCAAATTGGGCTGCTAGCTTCTATAAAAGAAAAATGTAATAAATTTACCACTCATTTAATCACAAAAGATTGGCTATTTTTTCAGAAGTAGTGGAAGAAATAAGAAATAATTTTTACATTTTTATCTCATGTAAGTTCTTGAGCCTAAAGCAATCAACAGAGGTGGAAATGAAAATATTATTGAGAGAAAACAATTAGCCTTGGTGCTTTCCTGTCTTGCATCTCACAGCAGGTTTTAGGCACAATCCAGACTTGATGCGTTGACACCTGTAATCAACACAAGAGGTTTCTTTTAAGCTAACAAATCATTCTTTCCACTGGAAGTATAAACAAAACCCTAATTGGTGATTTTGCTAACTCATCTCCCTGCTGTGAACACTTGTCAGCATTTGGTGTATAAGCAGTAACAGCCACTACAATTTATAGTTGGCAAATGGTAAATGCTATTCCACAGTTAAAACCTCCACTGGCCAATGGTTTCCTAATTACTAGCTCATATCAATCATGTGAAAACCATATTTTAATTGTAAAGAGATAAGCAGTCACAGCTAGCACGAAGAGTGCTGCTGGAGAGGACAGCTCTGGGTTTTTCTTGTTGTTTCAGTTCATTTTATGTTTTACCACACACACTTAGGAGAAATGCCAATCTTATTCCCAATGTGCTGAGGAGGAAAATGAAGGCAAGCAGTATCTTATCCACAGCCTAGAACCACTAAGGTGTAGAGATGAGATTTAGCCCCACGCGATCTCTTATCTCTTCTACTGAAAACAGCATTCTCCCTAAGTGGAAATTAGCTAGTATCTCATGCACATGGATTAATGTTAGAGTGGACGGAAATAAATACTTTGTTTGCATAGCATGGATGTCTTAGCAGGATTTACTTTGGAAAGATATGAATGAAATGTAGGTCAGCAGATTTAATTGTTTTAAAGCATTTTTAAATGTATATATATATATATTATATATATATTTTCATATATATCTATATTATTACACATATATGAAATAAAGTACATACAGCAAGAAGAACCACAGAATGATCAGAAATTATATTCATGTTACATTCGTAGTGTTTCAGCTGTTTGTATTTGGCAACCTTGAAGAAAACGTATTTCCTATGTTGGTTAGTCTAAAATTCTGAAGGTAACTCAATCTCTATCATATCTCATCTCTATTGACTTTAACATCTATCTAGACCTAAAAACATCTTGAGCTCTAGACAACTAAGCTTTGTGAAACTAAACAATTTGGTCTTCAACCCCATCAGAGACTTGAGAAGGAGTAAAATTAATTACTTGAGTAGACAGGAAATACAGGTTAGCAGCTTCCAAATTAAAAAAAAAAAATACCAGAGATAGTTTGCTGCCTGGAGAGTTACCCAAACTCTCTAAAATGTTGGAGCATCATCTTCAGCCTTCTGGCCCAGTATATATGAATGACATATTTGTGTGACAGGAATTATTGAGGACTTGCTTTCCCTGTCTTGGCAGAGTTTCACCATTGACTCTGCTTGTATCCAAGCTTGCCAAGTTTTGGCAGAATTCTGTCAGTGGTCAAAACAAGAACATGTTGCCCAGTGGCTTGTTTGCCATATTTGAAGCCTTCTCCATAAGGAGGTTCACTGATATTCATCATCATCTTTGAAGTAGGCTGGATGTTGCCAAGAGTTAACCTGTTTTGTTGTCAAAGAATCATTTAAACAATATAAACATCTTTAAATGCCATATTCTGTAGGGGTCTGAGGTTTTTGAAGACCTTATCTAACAATTTTACCTTTTCTGTCTATAGAGTTTAAATGTATACTTTTAAGTAGTATACTGGGCTCATTAAATATGAAATTATTTTTTCCAATTAACCTATAAATTGTTATTCCAGTTATACTTTCAAATAATTAGGTATGGAAATGCTTCTTAATATTGCAAACATTTCCTAAGCATGGTCTTTCATTTTTACGTATTGGCAGAAACCTTCCAGACTAGATATTTTACCATTGTCAATCCCAGGGAAGAAGTTTTCCATCTGAAGTGAAGTATCATTGTTTACTGAATAACCCACTTTACCTGTAATCTTTTACAGAACTCATGCTTTTGCTGCTGTATAGGGTTAAGCCTGAGATCTTGCACATCCAAGGCACACACTCATCCAACTAAGCTCTCTCTCTCTATCTGCCCATGAGCTGTGAGGCATGGTTTTGGGGGCATTGATAATTGTTTAGTGAGAAGCACAAAAAAATAACCCTCATAAAATTGTAATAACTATCAATAAAATAAGCTTTTTTTTTTTACTTTAGAATCTCACTTGGATTTTTCTGTTTGGGGTAGAGGAGGACCTCTCTTTGTTTGAGTCATTCAAGCAGCCAGGTTGATTAAATCTCAGACATTTTTGATAATTGCTTCTAAAAACACCTGAGTGTCTATTTCAAGCTTGTGAGATACAATGGAGAAAGCATACTCTAGTTTGACACTATAATGAAAGGAAATCAGTGGAGCTGAGATGACCTTAAATGTAGAAATGATGAAACTTAGAAATGACTGTTTCACATGCTTGAGAAGGACAATGAGAGGAGCAACTGAAAATGTAGATTTTGTACGAGGATGGAGTGACTGCACCAAGGTTGCAGGAAAAAAATAATAGAGTTAGTAGTAGGAAAATTTGAGTGGCATGAGAACATGCAAGTGAATATATTATGCAAGTATTTGGATCTAAATTTCAAATACTTAAAAAGCATTTTGTATGAAATGTTAATGCAAAGACATATAGGTGGATCCACAAAAGTCAATCAATTTTTCTTACCTTCAGCTTTTCTGTTTTTAGGTCTCGTTATTCTGTGCTGTTTATGGGGTTCCTGTGCCTTGTGGGGGTGTTCAGAACATCCTGAGCCTCTATCCATCAGATGCCAGACTCATTCTTCAAATCACACTGGCCAGAAATGTCTCCAGACCTTGCCCAACATGCTACCTGCAAATTGATCCCTTGTTCAGAGAGATGGCTTCAGCGATAGTAAGCAAGAAGAAACAGAGTAACGAGAAAACCACATAGCCATGCTGACACCAGAAACCTTAAGTGTAATTTGGTTCCAAAATATGTGGCTCAGAGAATTTTCTTTAATTGAAATAATTGTCATGGATATGAGTGGATAATTTGAACAAGAACACACAGTTTTGTATGTGTATTGTGAGTCTACTAAGAGGCAAATCCAAGAGAGATGGAGAAATGAGACAAGAAGGCTGAGAGATTTCAAAGGGGTTGAAGACGGGAATTTTGGGAAATAGATCTTAAAAGGTATAAACTACTAACAAGTTCTAATGTGGTAGCTCTGTGTCTTAGTTATAACACTAGTTAGTATGGTATATCTGGGAATGAGACTGAACGTTAAAAGTGTAGGCAGATTTCCTTTTCAGCAAAGAAGCAGGCTGCTTTGTGGCTCTAGTATTAACAGGGCACAAACTAAATCAGAGTCCTCTATATTTTATTGTTTCTGTCTTGTTATGGCTTTTTTTGTTTGTTTACCTAAGCAAATATTCTCACTCTTTGTGCTCAGCTACCAGAACTATGTATTTCAAATTTGCCTCAGAGGGGTAGTGACTTTCTTTCCCTAACATTTCATGTGTTGGGATTGTAGGTGTTACCTTTGGGTCTTCCCAGAGTTGTATCATCTTTTACGCTTCTTAGAATCCTGAGGTTTGGTTGAATTATTAATGTTGAAAACATTATTAGTTACTAAGTAATATTAACAGAGTTTTCAATATGTAGATGCATTTATTTGTTTAAGTTCAGGTTTATTTACATAAAATATAATTTCCATTGTTTTTACTCTGGTTTTGTTCAGGAGCAAGGTATTTCTCTATTTCATGGGTCAACAAAATAATTTCTTTTGATCTCTGAAAATGTGCAAGTTTATAATAGCTTGGAAAATGAAACTGGTGGAGCCTGAAATAGTTATACCGCATAACATTTTTTCTTTCACAAAAATTATGTTTTCTTCATTTACAAATACTCCATTGTACAGTGTCTTCTGAAGAATGCACACTTAACCTTCAGTTGATTGTGTTAGACAATGCTTGTGATATAACAAGTCAGTTTCTCTTCCGTACAACTTTCATTTGAAACGTTACTGTCGAAAGTTGTAATTTGCTGATAGTCACAAACTCCTTTGAAAGTGAGAGTAAAAACAGAAAGAAATAGAAATATCTTTTTAAATTATTTAAAGAGCTTTATTCCCCCCCCCCCCCGTAATGACCAGATATTACTGAAATTCTGTTTTCTAAAAAACCATGCCATTTAGAAATTTCCCTGGCGGACAATATGGCTTTGCTGCCTTACATGTGGTTAGCGTTAGTCCCATCCTTGATGTAACATAACACAGGCTGGCTAAGGTAATCCAATGTGACATATGACAGCACTGGGAGCCAGTCTGGAATATTTGAAAGTATGCCATCTCTTAAAGAGCATGGGTAGATAGCATGGTAAACCAAACAGGGGAAACTTTGGTGCTGCGTTTTGAAGGGCGACACAATATGGCTCAGTGACAATTAACAGCAATTTCCAACCTGGTAGATTGTAATTTTTTTTTTTTTTTTTACTAAAGCACATGTATTTTTCTTACTAGTGAGTTTACATACTTCAGACCACTGACATTAAATCACTGAAAGGCAGCCGCTAAAGAGCAGTGATTATGCATTATTATAGGTACATGAGAAGATTTCTCAGATAATTGAGAGATGAACTGAAAGTACCTAAAAGTGTATAAATAGGTGACATTCAGACATGTGGGGCCCAGTTACATTTCATTTCGTAAAAGTGCTCAGCTTGAGTCAAATGTCATTTTATTAGCATTGGAGGAAAAACAATCTAGAAACATGAGCACTGAGGCAAAAATATAAGTATTCTACATATGTTGCTGGGTTTCTCTGTAAAAAAAAAAAAAAAAAAGCCTTTCTCTCCTCAACCTAATTTATTGTGCAGGCTGTGGAGAATTTGAAAACCATGTTTTCATCTAGGATTACTTCAAGATCAGGTCCTTTGGTTTTTAAATTTGTTTCACATTTGTTTGAGCAGAAAATACTAGCATTAATAATTCTTGATGAATAGCGATGAGTTTCAGAAATGAAAATAACGTGGACACTAAATTCGATAGGGGATGGCAAAGGAAATTGAACATAATATGAACGTCTCAGAATGAAAAGGTAAAAGTGAACTACATGGTAAAGGATCACCATAGCTGTTCTTCCCAACAGCTGGGATGGCCCATTGCCTTACTCAATTACATTTTAAAATACACCCATGAAGGGCTGTCTTATCTTCCCATGTAAGCCAAACATTACAAAGTGTTTTTGCACAGATCTCAGAATAACTTGATTTGGATGAATGGCAAAAACAATTCAATTCACTTTTTTTTTTTTTTACAAATTAAATATATATATATATACGTGTGTGTGTGTGTGTGTGTGTGTGTGTGTGTGTGTGTAATATGAGGGCTGTTATATGTGTGTTTGTGTGTTTTAATAATAATTTCCACATATAATATGTTTTGAAATAATGCATGGGTGTTTGCCAAACTGCTGGAAGTACATAGGAAGTAAGAAGAAAATCCCTTTTGTTTGATGATCTTAGGTAGGATGACAAAACTTCCCAACACATTAGTATCAAGTTCATAGCATTTAGTAATATCCTTCTGTTTTCTCCCTTGAAGTAGGAGGGTGTCCTGTCCTTTAATGTGGATAGGATCTTTTATCAGCATAAAGAGAAATTGAAAGCTTGTGCTTATGTAGTCATTAGTTGAATCCTTATGATTCAGGCACTGAGGTTGGTATCTACCATCCTTCCTTTTATGCTGCTCATAAAATCAGAGCTTTATTAAAGTAACTCAGGACATAGTACATTTAAAGTCAACTTGACATTAAGTGGATGATGAACCTGTGTCACCCTGAAGTTATACTTTTTTAAAGCTGAAGTGGGAGGCAGGGGATACAGCTGAGGTTCTGGGTGGCACTTACGTTTACTCAAGTTTGCCAATAACTAAATTGCAACATTTCCCTTTTAGGGTAGAATACACTTCATTAGAAGGGATCCATAATCATCCATGAGTTTAAAAAGTGGGATCTGATATAATGTGAGCTTAGTGGAGGAACATCAAGCAAAATGGGCTAACGTGAGGGAGATAGAAGGTGAACCTAATGACGTCATTCACTGAATTGGCTTCCGTCATACTGCCTGAACTTTTTATGAAACTGGGTTTCCATGTCTCTATCTTTACAAACAGACTGTGCCACAGAGAGGGGGAATGTGGTGCTGGGAGAACATGCTAACATATTTGATGGGAGCCTACTAGTACAGTTTTTCAGGGATCATTAAAATTCACAGAAAGTTGGTGAAAGGGATTTTTCCCCCCCCCCAGGATAGGTAAGAAGTGAGACCTACTGAGTTTGTGTGACATGTTCAAAGTCATGTAGTTAATAATTTTCAGGGTAGTGGTTGGAAGCTAAATGTGTAATTGAAAGTTTGCTTAATCAACAAGATACACAAGTGAATGTTTAAAATAAATGGCATACAATAGGAAAGTATGTAAAATAGAACTGGTGTTCTGGCATGTACAAAGGCCTACTTGGACAGATCATATGGTAAAGTTCAGCAATAGTTTTGTGGTTGCATCGGTGAATTAAGCAAGTGAGGAAATTCCTAGAGAGTGGTTTGGCATGCATTTTGCTCTCCTAAAACACCATAAGGTAGAACATGGCATGCAGATTCAGAAAATTCTGCATTAGTTTCCTTGAGGTCTAGTTTGCTGAATGTGCTGCTTTGGGGAACATACTGAATTCTTTATACAGCCCTCTGTGAAATGACTAACAACGTTCCTTACCTATATTCTGTCAATGACAGTGTGCTAAAAAACAAACAAACAAACAAACAAACAAACAAAACAAAACCACACAGCCCAAAGATGTGTGGCTCAAAGTCACATCCATCCTTGCTTGATTTTTGCAGGCCATCTACATGCTCTCTGCTCCTCAGCTGCTTCCTCCGTGGTATGTGTTGGTCTCGCAGCATAGAGAATGGTGGGATGGGATCAGTGGATGGCTCTGAGCAGAGCAGGTGAAGTGGCTACTTCATCATTTACTGATCGGCCAAGTGAAGTCACACACCTGAGCCCTGTGAAGCTGGCTTGGGAGTCATTTGACCTCATTGAGAAGAGCAGAAAGTAACTGGAAGCTACGCTCCCCACCAGCCTCCAGAACCCATCCCCATCTCCCCAGTCCCCAGCCCCTCAGCCCCCAGCCCAAAGACCACCAGCCGCCCCCCAGCTCCCCCGCCACCATCCTTGGATTCTGTGCTGATTAGCAGGGAGAAAATGGGGTTCTGGCCCTTATAGTAAGTACTCTAGAAATGTAATTTCACTCCCAGTTTGAAATTGATGATTAATCTGAATAAAGACCAAACTCTTGTAACACTGAGGCTACGGGTAGCAATGATATAGCAGTCATCTTTCCTCTTAACTTCTATTATAATGACTGAGTGACGCTAGGTACTAAATTCCTTGGAGTTTTGTTTTGTTTTGTTTTTGTTTGTTTGTTTGTTTCTGTTGTTTTTTTGAAACCAGGATTTGTAAGAATGAAAACTTCATTGAAGAATCCTAGTGAGCAAGAAAGACTTTATTTTCCCTTTGAATTCTCAAAAAATATATAAATGAAATTATAAAAGGATTAACAAATGAGGAGCCAACTTTTGAAAGTTCTCTCTTATTTTCTTAAGCATTCCAAATATTACAGAAACTGATTTCATAACCACCGCACAAGGAAACAGCCAATACACACAGATGCACAAGCACTCTGGGTTTTGTGTGTGTGTGTGTGTGTGTGTGTGTGTGTGTGTGTGTGTCTGTGTTTGTCTGTGCATGACAACGTTTTAATTGGAAGTAAGATTTGGAATATCAGATGCAAATAGGTTTGGAGAAAATGAGAAAATTCTCATAGGTTTTGCAAACCTTAGGACAAGAGGAACATTCTCGAATGGATGTTTCGTAACAGGTCCCTTTTCTATGTCATGTGGTCAATTCCCTCAAGAGGATGTTTTAAAATAAGTAATGTGTTTGGTCTTATCCACCTTTTGGATAAATACTTGCAGAAAAAGCCAAGACATTTGGACTTCCTTCACTGAGATCAATGACTCCACTGTATTTTTGGTCTAAAAAGGGTTTTGCCATGATTGCCAAAAAAATCCACTGTTTTGCCATCAGTTATACCGTGGCCACACTGTGATTGACAGCCAGCGAAGTTTCTCCAGGATGGCTGTATTCAACTTAAAGCGGTGCTTAGCCTGAAACGTAATTGGAGTCTCTTTCGGATACAGCCAAAAAATGAAAAATTAAAAAAAAAAGTTTTTCCTTTCAGCCGACAGCCAGCTAGTTAGCCAGTCAATGACACCGATTACACAAAGGTGCTTGATTTTATTTTATAACCCATTGGGTACACTGAACACTTCTAGAAAACATTTCTAACCTACAGGCATATTCATAAATTTTTCCTCACATTTGTAATATCAAAGCGGAGTTTATATGTATGAAGGCCTTGATAATATGTAGGATGCTTTTTGGACTGTGTAAAGCTAAATGACTAAGTTGTAGGTTTTTTTTTTTTTTTTTTTTTTTAACCTTATTTTTCACATTAAAGTTTAATGCACACAAATAGTTTCAGAAAAAACCTGAATTGTTTAAATACTTCCATGAAAACAAAATCAAAATTATCTTGGGGAAAAACATATGAGGATGTTTTTGGTTTTCCATTCACAATAAGATAGAAATGTTTTCACATGAATTTTGATGTGCTATATACACATGATCTCGCTAGTTATTGATATAACATATAGCTCAAAAATTAATGCAAAATGGGCAGATGAATGTTTTTCATGTATTTTTAAGAACCCCATGACAAATAAACTCACTTTGATATGACAAATGTATCCAAAAATTTAAGAATCAGTTTTTAGTTTTAAAATGCTTCTCGGAAGTGTTCTATGTATCCAATTCATTACAAAATAAGATAATCTGAAAATAAACTGGTAAAACAAAACTAAATTACCAAAGAAAGTTGGTATTAAAAAATATTACCGGTCATTGGTTTGACGTAGAAAGATTATACAGATAAATATTGCCATGACATGATCCCTTGGAACTTAGACTAGGTACATAAAAATATCTACATACCTTTACACCAGCGTTTGCAACCTTGAGATTTGTAGTATCCTGTAACTTTTCCCTGGAATTTCAGGTCCAACTAAATAAAGTAATGTGAAAGAAAACATTTAGCCCCTTTGTGCTCCAAATCACAAGACTAAGGATATGAGATCTTGGCTAATTAGAGCTAATTGGTGACTGACTGCAGACGGAGACCATAACCACATTTGCCAGAAAAGCTGCTCTGCTCTTTGCTTTAGCTCACAGGCACTGTTTAGAATCAGAGGTTAAAAAAAAAAAAAAAAAAAAAAAAAGGTTTGCATGTTGTGATAATTGACTTAGGAGTATGTTTTGTGCTCACCTTTGATGATGTAAAGTGAGATGCAACAGTTCGAAACGTGGGCAGTGTGGGCGTGGCACCGCCTCAGCTTCAATCAGTCTGTTGTTTGCCAGTGGACAAGCACTTGTCTCTTCCCTGAAACCTGAGCCTGGATAGAGGAAAATACACAAATTCTGTGTGATGCTGTTAAAATGTGAAGTGAAGTCCTAGGAACTTCATGAATTTTATTTTACCCCAAATTTCCAAGTCATTAATCTCTCTCCTTCAGCTTGTATATTTTTTTTTCTATTTTACTTATTATTTTCTTTTTAAAGTTTTGGGTTTTGGCATATACATTTATATTATTATATATAAATTAAAAATTACATACAGCAAGAAGAGCCATGAAACAATCAGAGATTATATGAATGTTACATTCATGGTGTTTTGGCTAATTGTATTTGGCAACCTTGTAGAAAACATCTTTCCTATCTTGATGATTCTAAAATTCTGAATGTTAATATCTATCATAGCTCATCTCTGTCAACTTGAAACATCTATCTAGACATAAAAACATCTTAATCCCTAAACAACTAAGGTTAATTGTAAGACAAAACTATCTGGTCCTCAGCCTCATCAGAGACTTGAAAAGAAATGAAACTTAAATACTAGAGTGAACTGGATGTGCAGGTTAGCAGCTTCCAAAATGAGAAAAAGAGACAAAAATTACAGAGACAGTTTTGTGCCTAACAGTCACCTAATATTCTCTATAACGTTGGAGCATCATTTTCAACCTCCTGGTCCAATATAGCTGACAGACATATTTGTGAGGCAGGAACTATTGAGGACTTGCTTACCCTGTCTTGGCAGAGTTTAGACATTGACTCTGCCTGCATCCAAGCTTGCCTATTTTTAGGCAGAATTCTGTTTCATCTTAAATATTTTGATGCCTACAAAAGACATTTAAAATGGCCATATTGTACAATGTTTCCTATTTTTGGACTCTAATTTTAGATAGCTTGTGTTTTAATTATTTTGCTAAGTATTAAAAAGGCTTTCAAATAAAAGTACTAAAAATGATGAAAAAGAATAAATTGAGGAGTCCACTTGAGATAAATATTTGTTGACAAATTATGCTGCTTATGATAATAATGTTGGTATATAATAAACAGATGTTCTTTTCCAAAATTGAAAATTGATAAGACATCTTCCTTCTTCTCATTTGGCTTTACAAATATTTAGAGTCTATGTAAAAGTTTAAAGTGTATTCTAGAAAGAGTCAGCTTTTTGGCAGAAATACACACTATGGACTTTATTTAAGATTAGAAAACGTTTAAGTGGTCATTACCTATTGTTTCTTCATATATTTGAATTTGCCTTATTGCTAACTCCTGAGTCACTTATCCTTTTGTAGAGATTTCTCTTGGCTGGGAAGCCTTCAATCAGTTTTCTTTCTATGGAGAAATGAAGTATTAACCTTTGATATAATCAAAATTCATCTTTTCTCCAGTGTATTTCTTCTCACGGTGCGCTTCTTGTATCAGAGATTATTAAAATCTATGCAATATTAGTAAAAAGCTTTACTTAATGATCTGAAAAATGCTGGAGAGAAACCCAACCCTCTGGTTGTTTAAATTCCCTAGCTTTGATTAAATTCTAAACACAGCATGCAGCAGCACTCAAGTAATACGGTGGAAACACTTGGTAACTGTTCACCTTATGCATCCCATCTACAGATGACCTGTGCCACCCTCTTTGAAAAAATAAACTCGAACACCCAACTTAGGAATAAAGACTCAAACAGCAGTCTGAACACTGAATAAAAAAAGTAGCAATGTCTGAAAAATAAAAACAGAAACCTCTAAAATAATGTTTTATTTATCACATACAAACGTGTTTTCCTAAGAATTATTTCCAGTGTGGGCCACCATATGGAAGCAGGAAGCCATTACAGGAATGGTCTAAGATGGTTTGTATCAGCTGCATAACTTGTTTTGTTCTATGCCTTCAGGCATCAAAACCCGCTTCCCATATTTTTTTCCTTTCTTTAAAAATAATGTACATCAGTTTAATTTATCCCAGGTCCTGACAGGGGGATCAGATTTTAAGCATTTAATGCTGCGGTTTCAAATCCAATTTCTCAGTGTTCATCGTTTCAAAAGTGGCAGAATTCAGGTTTTGAAAAGGTTTAAGAGCTCGGAGGACTGGCCCCCTTTCTGAAGTTCCACATTAATGTTAAAGGCAGCTCTGTCCGAGAGGCAGTTTGGTCTGAATTTGTCTATAGCGCTTCAGGAAATACTCAAGCTTCTGACTCTACAACAAGAGCCTCTTCTTGCTGGTGTCAACCTAGGAATACTGTTTAAACTCAAAAGGCATATTGAATAAATCATCCTTTACAGGTTTTCTGAACTAGCACACTGATTGGCTGTTGCACTTTCCTAAAAGGAGGGTATCAATAGATCTGCTTAAGGCTTGATTCCACTGAATGTGTTCCGAAACAGCTTTCTCTGTGACCGATGGAATTTTTATCCATTCAGATGCTGAGGCATAAGTCTCTGCACAGTAAATTCATTGTAGGCTGTCTTTATTGCTGGTGGGGGAACCTCAAAGGTCAGGAGTCCAGGTTGCTTCAAATAAACATGCAGGATCTCAAATGCTTTTTTGAAATGGACCCAAGTTTATTTGAAGCTCTTTCTCTGGCTTGAAAATCAGGCTGAAAATTTCACAGAAACACATTTTTCTTGTGAGATCTCAGAATGTTGTGGTTTAAGTAAAGTAATAAACAAACTTGAAAAATGAAAGGCCAAATTGGCCCAAACTCACCTGGTTTCATTCTGTTAAATGCCTGGAACTGAGTGGCATTGTGCCTACTTAAAAAAAAAAAAAAAAAAAAAAAAAAAAAAAGATAAATGGCCTTTGGCTGTGGTTTAGCCTAGCATTCTAAGGTTTAAGACACTTTGCCATCCTGCTCTGTTTTTGTCTTCCTGGGATGGTGATGTTTTGCCCCACAGCTCCCCATATCTTCAGGTTCAGAGACTTCCATATTCATAATCTATTTTCACATTGCCTACGTAGAAGAATTCTTCAGTTATTCAAACTGGGATAATTTCTGTGTATTTGTAGGCATGGGTGGGTTGAAACTGTGGTATTTGCATGATATATACAAAATGAAAAAGAAGGAAGAACTTTCAACACTTACATTTACATACTAGGTGTAACAAGTGTGTTGTGTTTTAGTCACCAGAGCAGAGTCCTTTGAGGCATCTTACCTCCACTTACAAATTATGACATGCAGCATACTTATGGAGACATGCTAACTTGCTCAAATGTATATTTATATCAACTGTTCTTAGGTAAAAAGGCAGGATCCGTGCAGAGGGTGCTCGGGTTCAAAGGTCACACACTTTAGTACTAATCTGTGATATTTATTGTTAAGTTGTTAAGAGCAGCTCAAAAAGATTCTTAGTGTGCTGACTTCTAGTAAAAGTCACACATAATGTCTATTGTCTCCATGATGAATCATATGTCTTATATGGTACATAGGATGTGTACTGTATTTGTAAATCTAAGGTGCTAATAAGTAAATTCTGGGCTAAAGAAAGTGCCTTTTAATACAGCTGCTGTATCTCTGTGAGGCACTTATTCAGAAGATTCCAGCAAGCCGGGAAGAGGATTTTGATAAGCTTGTGCATGCGAAGAAAACCGAGCACCTAGGAAGGTAAAAGATTTTCTAAGTCTTGAACATAAGAGATGCCGTGGAAAAAAAAAAAAAAAAAAAAAAAAAAACCCAAGTCAAACCTTTTCCCTAGTCTAAACAGTTCTTTGCTAAGCAATGCTTTAGAAATGTGTAGATGTTCACTTTCTATATTGCCTTTTAAATTTTCTCCTTCCTCCATGTTTCAAAAACAGTGTATTTTCTCAGTGGAGTTATCGCGTATTTCAGCTCTGCACATATATTGAGAACTTCTGATACAAAGAGTCTCCTCGTGGCCACTGATAAAAATCCAAGCTACTTTTGCAAAGCTCAAAATAGTCTGGACACATGATACCAGGATTGATCGTGAGCTAGCCATTTAAGTTATGTATTAAGCCTAAATTTAATCAAGGCCACATTTTATTTATACATTTCATGCATTAAACTCATTTAAACCTTTAGTCAGATTTCATTAGAAGAAATACTACCGTGTACATCATGCAGTAGTAAAGCCAGTGTGCTTCAGGAATTTGAAAGGAGCTAGAGATGGAGAGTCTGATTTCAACATTTCTTTTTCTTTCTCTCCTTAGCGCTTGCAGCAGGTCTGTTGTGAGGCGCACAGTTTGTTTCCTAACACACTAATACAGTCAGCATGCTCTGTACAAATGTGTAAACACAGACATTCCCTGTAATCAGGGAGGCTGGTATCTTAAGGCAAGATTATGTTTTTTTTAGGAAATGCAATTTATGTTGAGGATTGGGTTTCGTTTGCAGACTGATAGCGTCTGGGGTTTGGGGACATGATAATAGCATTGTGGCTTAGCTGCCTGCCTGGCATCGGAAAGCTCAGGCCATCCCGGGCAGTTGTGTCTTCCAATCTCAAGTTAAACTACGCTAACTCTTCCTTTCTTTGAAGGATGGCCAATGTAAGTGATATGAAAGTCTTCTGAACTTATCAAATTTGCAGCCTTTAAAAGCAACAAGGGCGGGTGCAAGGAAATATAGGGAGACATGAGAAAAATACACAGGACGCAAGGACTAACATCCATCCTCACAAGTCAGGAAATTAAAATTTATGTCTGGAACTCTGGTATCCTTGAGGTTGAGGTTGTTGGGTGGGGAGCGAGTTAGACACGATGCTTAGACTATAATCATTTTAGTCTGCGTGAGGCATCGCCCTAATATCATAAGACAAGTTAAATATATGACAAATATTCCTTCTTGTTTCAAATACAAGTTGAAATAAATCCGCCCAAATACCACTTGGTATTATAGTGTTCTATATAAATCTATCCATTTACTTGAAGAAGAAGAAGAAGAAGAAGAAGAAGAAGAAGAAGAAGAAGAAGAAGAAGAAGAAGAAGAAGAAGAAAGAAGCAGCTGCCGAATATGTTTTCCAAAGCATTTAAAAAAAAACATGTTTTCACAAGTTTAAAGAGCAGTTTTCTTGCCCCAAACAGAGGTTTCCCTGAATATTAAGTTCACTGGATTACTTTTATTACTTCTCTTTTTCTCTTTCTTCCCCTTACTCATCCCTTCCTTCTTCTCTTCCTTCTTCTGATCTTTTCACTGCCTTTAAAACGTTAATCCGCGAAAGCTGAGAGCTGAGGTCCCACAAGCTCCCCCATTCAGCGAACATGCACATCCCATCTGGTCAGCGGACTTTCTTCATATTAAAATAAAAATAAAGAAATAGAGAAATCCCGTAACGATTTCAGTACCCAGAACTGAAGTCCTAGGTGCTAAAGCAGAGGAGACCAGACCACAAAAACCTCAACCTGCCTCGCCTCTGCTTTGAGCTTTGCAGCGACACTGACCAGGCTGAGAGGACTTTAAGATAGTTTGCTCAAACATATTTTCTAAATGACTCGTGTGTGTGTGTGTGTGTGTGTGTGTGTGTGTGTGTGTGTGTGTGTGTGTGTGTGTGTGTGTGTGTGTTAGCTAGGAGTGGAGAATGTCGCCTTGGCCTGCTTTTACAGCATGAAGTCCCTGTACAGCATTAAAATAATCTGAATGTCTAACGACGCCCTAACCTTATAGGCGCAAGTTTGTCGACAAACTTTATATATTACCATTCTTCCATTTTTGTTCCAAAACACTTGGAAGAATTTATTGGACTTTAGAAAAATTATCTTTCGTTGTGGTCCTCGGCTTGTTCCACCTCATTGGAAATAGAACTCAATGACGCTCAGTGGGTCTCTTTTCAAGGTTATGCATTTAATAAGAAGGTTTTGGCCTGAGATGCAGGATAACTGAGTACGTATTTCCTTGCTCATTGAATGCTTCTGACAGAGAGCTAAAGCTCTGAAAATCGGGAGCTGAAATGGAAACTCTGATATCATTTTAGCTGCCGTCCCGCTGCCTTAACTCGGGGGAAAAAATATTAGCCCTGTCTAAGTTACCTTTTCCATAAGGTGTAAAAAGCACTCCTTACAAGTGGAGAATATAAAAGCCAGCTCCTGCCTGATTGCTTGCATGTTATTCCTATGAACGCCCATTGCCCTAAGCTGGCGCTGGGTGAAGCCCTGATTCTAACCATATGCTTCAGGCAAAAAGGCTTGGAGGAGTTTCCTCTAGAGTGCACACACCAAGTCCTCCTGGATCCCTAGACTCCAGAAGAAAATGAAAACTACGAGTTCTCCCATGATGAGATTTCATCCAGATGCTCGCCAGTTTATTATGTATTAAATAGCGAGTTCTGGACTTTAAAAATAGCGTTAAAAAAAAAAAAAAAAAAAAATTGTTCAGGCAGTATAAATTTGTCCACTGGGGGGCGCGCAAAGGCCATACTACTGAAGCCAACTCTCAGGCAGGAAACTGAAAATCTAATTTAAGATACATCACTTGAGTGGATTAATTCATAACTACTGTAATTCTAATAGGATTACTAGTTGATAGTGTCTAACGCCGTTCTTGCTCTGATTTACTCTTTGCAGCCTGCTAAGTGGTTGAAAATAGTTCTATATTAGAGATCATACAGAAACTTAAGGTGCCCCCTCCCATATACTGGAATAAAAAAAAAAACAAAACAAAACAAAACAAAAAAAAAACAAACCCATTATCAAGAATAAAATTATTTTCTTGAATGTGTATGTTGAATCACCAATTTTCATAATAATTTGTGTTCAACAAAGAACAGTTATACTAATTCAGCCATATATTGAAAATATGGCACGACTCATTCTTTGCACTTCAATTTAAAAATAGAAACATGCCAGGCGATGGCGGCACATACCTTTAATCCCAGCACATGGGAGGCAGAGGCAGGTGTATCTCTGTGAGTTCAAGGCCAGCCTGGTCTACAGAGCGAGTTCCAGGACAGCCAGAGCTGTTACACAGAGAAACTCTGTTTCAAAAAACCAAAATGAAATTATAAATAAATAAATAAATAAATACATGTATAAAGATGAATTTCTATTGAAAGGCATTGAGACTATATATACATGACTAATATATATATTATCCTACTATCATACTAAATATATATCCTACTAAATATTATGTATACACATATACATATTAATAGATAGCCTACTACATATATATATACATATATATGCCCATACATATATAGATACCCTACCACACACACACATATATATACACACATATATGTATATATACAGGAAAATCTTTTTTTTTCTTTTTTCCTTTTTTTTATTAATTTATTCTTGTTACATCTCAATGTTTATCCCATCCCTTGTATTCTCTTATGCAGAAATATTAAAATTCAAAAGTTGCTGTGCTGAAAGACTCAGTTACTGGTAATGCCAAAAGCTCTACTGTATAACTGCGCAAGATTTTCTAGTTTATGCTTTGGTTAGTTTTGTTTCTTGGTTTTTTGTTTGTTTGTTTGTTTGTTTTGATTATGTTTGCTTTGCTTTTTCTTTTGAGGAGAGAAGAAAAGAACATAAATTTGGGTGTAAAGAGAGGTGGCAAGGATTTGTAAGGAGTTGAAGAATGGAAAAACATGATCAAAATACATTGTATGAAAAAATTGCTATAACTAAAACCAGAAATGTCTGTACTCATTTTTGAGTATATGTATACTTCATCCAGGCCTTCTCTCCATGTCTGTGTTTGTAACAATATACTCTATGGAACAAAAATTTCAGTGTTGGCTTATTTTTTGACTCTATGGCCATTTGAAGACTGTGAAATATGTGTCCACATTTTTCTAAAACAATATGTATTTTTTCATGTCTTATCACATTGTGAAATAGTGCTGGTCTAGCTGGAAACATAGTACTGGTAGTTAATAACATAAGGTTTGTTCAGTCATTATAATATTTTTAAATGGTCCCATTTTTCTCTTAAGAGGAAGTAAAGTGTTAGAAAAGTTTTAAAACATATTACTTGTAATTATATTTCAGAATTTTTGTTATTTAATTGAAATATCACTAAAGCATAACTCACTGGATCTTATACCCGTAGGTGAATTGTCTTGTGGAAAAATCCCATGCCTTTCAATATGAGAGTATACTTTTATGACCACAGTATATGTTTCAACACTCCACATTGACTTATTTGAAAATTTTTCTTTATGGAACAAAATTTTCTGTCTTCAGTTACACTGGACCACATGTTTTCTTTTTCAGTTCTTCTTGTTATTGGTGTGATTTCACCTTTGCTTTTCTATAAAGAAAAATGGTATGGTTGACAAGAAAAAAATTGATGAACAAATTCCATGCTCTGTGAATTTTAGGGCTTGAATGAATTACTGGGGTATCTGAGCTGTTTTATTGAAAGTTCTTCAGATTCCTCCCTAGTTGTTAAATAGTGACACTTTCTGGAGCTTATTGGAGGATAGGAGAATTTAATTCAGCACTCTAATTCTGTAGTTTGTAGTTAATGATGGCATTATTTAAAGGGTCTTTGCATTCCCTGCTCACCTTGATTTAGGTGGTATCATCTAAATAGTCGCTGTGCTCTCTACTCATCCTCAACTCTCATCCTTCTAGAAAAGGAAAAAAAAAAAAGAATCAAATGGGTAATAGGTGAATAGGTGTCTCAACTTTTTACAAGCTTTCCCCCAATCTTCATATCTCACTTGCCTTTCTTCATTCCATACCTATGTCCATTTGTTACTGTTCTCCAAAAAGAAAATCCAGATTGTAGGTGTAATAATGAAAGCCAAAATGATCCACGAAAGGCTTCCTGCAATTACAGGCTCAGCAAGTCTGGGTTGTGGATTAGTATGAGGCTCAAGGATTGAGAAGCAGAGAAGCTTGCAATCAATCTGTTGGTCCAGAGACAAAGGCATGGGAACCCAGAGAGTTTTTGTGTGTGTGTGTGTGAAGATTCTCCAGTTCAAAGACTAGAGGTCTCAGAATTCTATTGTCAAAGGTTAGAAAGAATATCACCTCTGCTTCAGTATAGTGGATATGTGACATGTGTTTGAGGAACAGAATATAGAATGTGATTGCTCATAATGAGTAACCATTAAGAAACTTTGTAAAATAATTTGTGATATAGTTTGTCAAGAATTACCCTGGATTTAACAATTGACACCTTATCAAGCTGCCAGGTTTGCCTGCCACAATTTCATAGGTGTTGGTTGGAGAAAAAAATTATGGTTGGACACCTAAAAGCATTGTTTAATAGGAACACCATCATATCTCTTCAGTCCTTTCTGGATGATGTACAATGATCCAGCCCAGTCTCGAAAGCACACTGGTTTGCCTTCTGCCGAGGAATGACAAGCTCAGAAATCTATAATCTGTTATTTAGGACAGTGAATAAAGCCACCATGCAGCCTGGGGAGAGACAGTATAGGTCTCTGTGGGTTCTGTTGGCCATGCAAGCATTCTTGAAAGGATTTACTAGAATAAGAGACACCTGTTCTTCTGCAGTAATGGGGGATTTAGGGAAAGCTTATTTTGTTGCTTGATAACACTCCTCTGATGATTTGATATTTCATAAAATGTAGAAATCTGCATCCCTGTATTTGCAAAGCTTCTTTGTTGGCTAAAGAACTACATAAAGGAACTTAATTCCTTTTTAATAGTTCTTTATATATGTATACATATATATTTATTCACAGTACATTTCAATTTTTATCCCATCCCTTGCATCCTCCCATTCCTTCCTCCCTCCCACTTCCACCCCCCCCCATTCCCCTCCTCTATGACTGTGACTGAGGGGGACTTCCTCCCCCTTTATATGCTCATAGGGTATCAAGTCTCTTCTTGGTAGCCTGCTAGAGGAACTTAATTCCTTTAACTAGTAAACACCTCAAGGAATTTCTGTGCTTTTCAGCTTTCTGTTACTGTAACAAAATAAGCAAGAAAATCAACTTAAAAGAAAGAAAGATGAGCTTTGATCCATGGTTTCAGTAATCTCCTCAACCTTGACTTTACTCCCAGGACAAAGCCTGGCATCATGCTAGGATGCAGAAAATAGAGGCAAGTTTCTCACATTAGGCCAGCTAGCATATTGAGTAAGAAGAGAAGAAGGGTTCTTCTTCAAGGCTATCTGCAGTGACACTGAACCCCAGCTTGTAATGCCTCTATAACCTCAAAAGGTGCTTGCATTGGGGCCAAAGTTTCAACATACAGACTTTGAAAGAATCTTTTCCAGACGTTACTATAACAATATATTTGGAAGCACTTATGATCTGGTTATGATCAAAGATGGTAGATCATCTTGAATTATTAATTTCAAGAATTGCCTTTCTATGGTAGATGTACTGCTATACTATGTAATATATTTTACCACTCATCATCCAAAACCCATATGACATCATCTGAGATGACCAGTCCAGTAGTACTGTCACTTTTCATTGCAAATGAAGTCATCATGTCTTTGATCCACTGTCACAATCTCCACCCACTGACCCATAATAATGATTCTCTCTATATAATCAATGCTATTACCATTGCATCTATAGTCTAAGTATGTGTCCTACCCACTCCAACAAAATGCTGCTTAACTTTAACTCCCAGGGTAATAGTGCCCATAAATGGGGCCTTTGAAGGTGATTGATTGTGATGGCTCTGTTCTCGTGAATGGAAACATGGTCCCTATTAAAGAGGCCTAAGGAATCTTTCGCCTCTTTTTACTGACATAGCTAGGTGGAAGAGCCTTTCTAGAAGGAACGGGATCCTCGTCTGACTTTGAATATGCTAGCACTTTAAGCTTGGACCAGACAGCTACAGAAACATGGTCAGTACATTTATGCTGTTTTAAGTATTGCTCCAAGTGTGTTTTCTATTGGTGTGATAAACACAATGGTGAAAAGAGCAACTTATGGGGAAAGGGGTTAACTTGGCTTGTATGTATTGTTTCTAGTCCATAACTGAAGAAATTCAGGACAGGAACTCCAGCAGGAGCCTGGAGGTATGCACGAACTGAAGCAGACACCACGAAGGAGTGCTCCTGACCAGTGTGTTCTCCAGAGTTGCTCAACTTACTTTTGTTTTGTTTTTGTTTTTTTGTTTTTAATGCTGTTTAACCCCACCAACCCACAAGCAGCAGCATTTGCAATGGGTCCTCACACATCAATCACTAATTTAAAAAAAAAATGCCCCACAGATTTATCTAAATGTCAATCTGATGCAGGTATCTTCTCAATTAAGATCCTTCTTCCCAGATGACCCTACCATGTGGCAAATTGACAAACAAAACAAACATAATACAAACCAAACCAGCACCGCCTCCACCACCACCACCACCACCACCACCAAGAACAACAAACAAACCAGTAAGGTTATGTAGTCTAAACTGCTATGCTAAGGTAGCCTGAATAGACTAAGAGAGACAAAAACATTGAAGAAATATGGAGCAAGCCGACACAGTACAAGTATTTTGAGAGAGGATGAGACACGGTTTCGCATATAGGTATTCAAGACAACTGTGTGCAGGTTTAATGAGTTCCAAAGTCTTTTGAAACACAATGTTTTTGGAAACAGAGCCTCATGTAGTACAGTCTGGCCTTGAAATTTTTACTCACCAGAGGATAGCCTTGAACTTCAGACATGGTACACTACCAAGTCTAGTATGTTCCACATTCACAAGTGGATGATTTTATAGATGTGTAACAAAAATGCTCAAGATCTTGAAATCCTGAATTTTTTTCTTTGAAAAGAAAGAGTTTGTATTTTCTTTGACCTTGCATCCCATATCTTAAGCTGGCAGATTTGACTTCGTGGCACTATGAGCATAGCACCTGGGCCTTCCTGTTTAGAGAAAAGTGAGCTGGAGAGGAGAGAGAGATATATCTCTCACACAGTGACTTGGGATGTCCTGGATGACCCTGAGTAACCTAAATAGCATCACCACAGGAGGATTCTAATGGCTGTGCTGAAAATAGAATGACAAGATCAAGGGTAAAAGAGGCGATTGGTTTTTAGGAGAGCTGTGGAGCAAAATCTCCGGAATACTTACAGTCAGTGGGGGATAACATCTGGTTCTACATTTAAAATACCCTTGTATCATCCTGTTTTAAATTAAGTGCTCGGGTCCTGATGCATTTAGATGACATTTCGGGGCAAAAAAAAAGAGAAAGTCTTATTACAAAGGCGTTCTTGCTGGTGGAATGCGGATCCTGAAAGAGGATTGTTTCGATGTTTTTAATGTTTCATGACTGTATGGAGCCATTATGATCACTATGATAGTTGGGGAGCGTGAATCTGAGAGGCATCTTTCCAGTCCTGGTTTGATTTGTTCCTTGTCTTTCCACCAATTAACACTATATCAGATGTGATTATATTTCATTCTGGCCCAAAACAGACTGGGTTTCTTTGGAGTCACATTCAATTCTGAGGGTGGTAGTACTGCCGTAACTTTTACATTTTAATGTAATTATATGCACATTTCATCTATTTGAATCAAATGAGATAATGTATATAAAAATGTTTTGGAAAGCCCAATCACTCTATAAACACAAAGGATTAAGCAGTGTATTAGGGGGACTGTAGTCGAAAGCTGTTTGAAATAATCTGTTTGAAATCTCACTTACATTTTCCAACAATTTAAGAGAACTATATACTCTTTTACTATAGCTAAAACACAGAACTTGCTTTCATTTTATAAAATTAAATTTTTGGAGAAGGATTAACTGGCAATTTTGTACATAGTGTAAAGATTGTTCTTTTGATTTTGGCACTTGTAGACTGTTTAGAATTTTCCTGCCAAATGTGCAGTTTCTTGATTTTTTTTTTTTTTTTTTTTTTTTTTTTTGAGCTGGGAGAGAATTAATTTTCTTTGCTCCTACTTGTTTTCAACTTTAAACGCCAATTTACAAGGATGAAAATAAGCTTTCTCTTCCTACCTGAAATGGTACCGTCAAACATTCATTCTCTGGATCAAGTTGTAGGGCAATTACAATGTTGGCTCCAAACTTGTGTGTGTCCTTCTCAGCCAGACAACGATATCATTGTAGTTGTGTCTCTATGGGAAGCTGGGGATTTTTTGCAGAGGTCCAGTCTTCCATCACTACTGTTGAGCTCAGCTTCAGAAGTTGAATTTGACTTTTTACCCACATCTCCCGTGTCAGCCCTCCCTGAGTTTCCCAATTAGGCCACGCCCTATTCCTGACCTCTAGCCTCTTCCCGCAGGGAATCTGTCTTATTGGACTGATGTGTTTTTTATTTGTTAGCTTGCTATCTAGATTGTAAACTTGGTTGGAATAGAGCCCATGACTCTTTGTATTCCCAGTCCTATCACATTCTAGGCAGATACTAGATAGTCTCTCTGCTGATTAAATAATTAACAATGCAGTAGGCCGTCTCAAGGGGCACTATTGTGCTAAACTGTTTGAAATAAAATAATATGCGTAAGACATTACTAGCTATATAATTAATAGTGATACGATAGCATGATTTACTGTGTCTTTCACAAACAAGACATAATTTTATAGTTTTCAATTAGTCAGAGTGGCTAGCTACTCTAAAAGTTACCTCCTAAATATCCACAAGTATCTCATACATCAGTGGAACCATTACTGCAGGAAGTCAGCTAAGGACTTCCATTAAACTCAGGGCCTACTGTGTTTGAAATTGCAATCTGTGATTTGCTTCTCAGGTCTCCTCCAGTAGGGAAAGAGAGGTCATAGGGAGCCAAACTACTCTCAAAAGATCCAGATTACAAATAACAAATGGCGTTATTGGACATTTGCCTTATGCCTATCTAATGGCTTCGCACACCCACAGTCGTCTTCAGAATTTTGCACAAAGAAGAAAGGCAGGTAAACATGTGCAATGAAACAACAACAAAGGAACATGTATAAAGTAACTTTTTATTGTTTTGAGTGTTTGAATAAGCAATTCTAAATCAGACACAACAGCAATATGGAAAAATAATTCCTATCTAATGACAAGCCTTTATTGGGTAATATGCAGGAAACAAAGTGCCTTGAATTATTTTGTTGTGTAAGACACAGTGCCAATTGAGAGTAATGTGGGTAAATTATTTAATACCTACCCTGCCTTTCATCCCTACCCACCATTCGTGTACTATATTTGAAAGGTGCAATTTATGAGATTTATAAACTTAAAGTACAGAATATATTAGAAAGCAGAAACAGAACATAATCTATTTATAACCTCAGGGACTAAAATTTACAAATGTACAAAAGAGTATGGATGTACAGTAGTGATAGCCAAAGTGAGGGTTGAGACTGTGGGCAGAGAAGCCAGGCTGCAATCAGATGCCACATTCTGGAAACCAACGTGAGCACTCTCAGAAAGGGGAATACAAATTTTTTTATGGAGAGCTTGCACTGACTCTGTGTAATCAGTTTTGACATGTTAACTAATTTCAGAGTTTACTAACTACTCATTTTTCAATTTAGTCAAAAAACTAATAGCAAGCGTGTTTAGCCAAAGTAGTAAAACTATGAAAAGTAGTCAAATTGATAAAACATATAGTTATACCCCCAACCATACCCAAAAGACTGACAGAACTGAATATGGCCAAAAGTTTTGGTTTGGAAAATCCTGACCCATTTCCTTGTAATTGTTAGAAACCTCCATATCCCATATCAGCTTCTTACAGTGATGTCTTACTGAGGGGGACACACTGACTCTTCTAGCCACAGCCACTTCCCTCCACTTAGCACATATACAGATTAGGCATAAAAGCCACAATTAAAACCTCACATAAAACAAACGCTGAAACCAAATTGAAGTGTGTGTGTGTGTGTGTGTGTTTATGTGACAAATACATTTGTGTCACAGAAATGCGTATGCTAGGAACCTTTGTCTTTCACAACCTCTTCTAGTTCAACTTCTATTATCACCTACAGAGTAAGGATAATATCACGCCATATCATGTCATTCCAGTGGGACAGAGGAAGCTTTCAAAGTGCCTATTTTACCTGCTCTTGACACACGCCAATTAGGGAGTAAAATGTGTGCCTTCTTTTCTTTGTCCATATTCCTATGTACAGAGACTTCTGTAAATTGTAAATCAAATTTGGCTTTGCTTGAATGTTACCTGTTCATACCTAGAATAAATTCATTCATTTGATAGGCGTTATCTACTGTTCAAGACCTTTGGCTTGGAGGTATTGAGGGTGGGGATAGAAAGTATTAGAACTCACCAAAGAAGACCTATTTGAAAACGAGGTGAAGATGGCATGGCAGGGCATCTCAGTGATTACCTAACTAAGCAAAGGAAAAGCCCTGCGTGGAAACGCACTTCTGATCGTGGTCGCAGACAATCAAGGAGGCTCTGTTCCTTGCATGGAGAAAAAGAGGGCGACAGAGCCGAGGATGGAGAAAGAGTCCGTGCCTCAGGCTTGCGCTAGGAGTGAGATGAATGAGACAGAGATAGTAAAGACGTAAGTCCTAAAAGGACAACACGCGCAAACTGTGGCCAAAGCAGGTTTGGGAGCAGCTGGGGTTGTTCATCCAACAATCCATTTCTTCAGGAACTCATGTTTCACTGCAGTGAGTCTGAGGTTGTGAGAAAATTGAGTATTTCAATAGGATATGATATGGAACTCCTAAAAATAGATTTATGTTGTAAGAAAAAATATTTGAGGAAGATAGACACAAAGAAAAATAGTTTGATGGTAGCTCATTTATAAAATATTTCTATTTTGTCTTATATGCTAATATGACATGGAAAACAATAAATCCTTTGCAATTCTAATTTGTGTAGAACATTATCTTTTGTCCTTTATGCTGCATTTTATAGTTACTTATTTATCCTGCAGATTGGTTTATTGGCTTGCTGGTAGGGAAATAGCACCACCTTGTGGATAAGAATATAATTTTATTAAAAAACCATGAAATTTACACTGTGGCACTTTTTTTTTTCTGCACTATGTAATGTTTAATTAAAAATTTTTTAAATGTTTATTTTTGGGGATGCGTAAAAATGATATGCATATATGTTGTGCAATGTAAAATTTTTACCACTGTGTATATTGCACAAAGATAAAAATCAAAGCAATGAAAACATACAGGACAAAGAAGGAGCTTATCTTTTTCTATGACGAGACTCCTAAAAAGCTGTGGGGCCAAAGGATGGCTCAGTGGTTAGAAGTGATTGCTGCCAGAGAATGTGGTCCTGAGTTCTAGTTCCCTGTAACCACACAAAAAGCTGAGTGTGATAACCAACACATCTAATGCCCCAACATGTTAAGGCAATGGTTCTCAACCTGCAGCTTGCAACCTCTTTGGGTTAATAGATATTCTTCATATTAGATACTTACATCATAATAGTAGCAATATTACAGTCATGGAGTAGCAATGAATTTATTTTGTGGTTGTGGATCACCACAACATGAGGAACTGTAATAATTGGCTGCAGCATTAGGAAGGTTGAAAGCCAATGTTTCAGAGGGTGAAGATGGGACAATCATGGGGGCTTGTTAGCCACCAGCCTAGGTCCAGGCTTGTGAGAGAACGTGTCTTAAGGGATTAAAGAGCAATACAAAACAGAATGTCACTGTCTTCCTCGGGCCTCCATGCATATTCATGCGTGCCCAGGTGTACTCACACATGCCCATACCATTCAGACATGTCTCATCTTAGTTTATAAAGTTTCATTAAGTATTTTAAAACTCGAAAGAATATGGACTTTTTTTTCACATTGTTTCACATAGTGGTGTACTCATATAATCCTGTGCTGGAAACTGAGGCTGGAGAATTGCAAATTTGAGGTCAGCCTGGAATATACTGGGAAATCCTATCAGAAAAAAGTGAAAAAAATATATCTGTCACTCCAGACTCCAGAAAATAACTCCAGTACTCAAAAGAAGAAAAGAAGAATTGAAGGTTACCCTTAGCTGCACACCAAGTGTGAGGCCAACCTGGGCTATCTAAGACTCTGTGTGTGTGTGTGTGTGTGTGTGTGTGTGTGTGTGTGTGTGTGTGTGTGAAAAATTCAGTTGCTGAGTAAGTCAGAACTGTAGAACTGTATATAATAAGAGACTGGTGATTACGGGGTAAACAAGTAGTCACTAAATTAGCTTGAAAACAAATTGGCTGTGCTGTGAATTTATCAAGTACAGAGATTTCATGTTTAGCATGGGTTACATGACATCCCCATAATATTTTAACTCTGTACTCAGGTGAATACATGGCATGTGTTAACCTGTATCTAAAATACGTTTTTTAAAAATCTTTGACATATACATTTATATTATCACACACACACACACACACACACACACACACACACAGAGAGAGAGAGAGAGAGAGAGAGAGAGAGAGAGAGAGAGAGAGAGAGAGAGAGAGAGAGAGAGAATAAACTACCTACAGCAAGAACCATGAAGCAATCTAGAATTATATAAATGTTACATTCATAGTGTTTTGGCTATTTGTATTTGGCAGCCTTGAAGAAAACATCCTTCCAACTTGGTATGTCAAAAATTCTGAATGTAAATCAATATCTAACATATCTTGCCATCGTCAACTTAAAACATCTATCTAGACCTAAAAACATCTCAAACCATAAACAACTAAGCTTAATTGTAAAACTAAACTATCTGGTCTTCAACCACCTCAGAGATTTGAAAAGGAATAAAATTAATTACCTGCATACACAAGAAGTGCAGGTTAGCAGCTTCCAAAATGAGAAGATGAAAGAGATGGTTTGTTGTCAGAACAGTCATCCAAAATTCTCTAAAACATTGGAGCATCATCTTCAGCTGCCTTCTGGCTTAATATATCTGACAGACGTATTTTTCACTTTTTTTTGATAGGATTTCCCAGTATATTCCAGGCTGACCTCAAACTTGCAATTCTCCAGCTTCAGCATTTTCTAGCACAGGATTATAAGAGTACACTGCTATGTGAAACAAGATTTTACACAGCCTGCATGTCCAGTTCTGAAGACTAAAATCTGTATTCAAACTTGACACATTAGAATATCTAAGTTATTATTAATATATTAGACTATTTTAAAAAGAATATGATGTGATGGTATGGTTTGTTAGTTTGCATATATTCAACTTCTCAGTGTAATTAAATCTCTAATGATTCCATAAATTTTATTTTCTGTTTTATTTTAAAAATTAGGTTTCAGGATATAAATACAACCAAGCCACAGTTATAAGTAGAATTGTAAAACAATTCTCTTGAAATTCAATAACTTTGAAGTTATTTTATTTATGTGTCTGGCTCCTTTCTCCTCGTACCATTCTTAGCCCCTATCTACACATGGCAATAAAGTCTTATTCATTGGCAGAGGGAATTCTGAGACAGTTCACTTTGCTTCTCTTGGTAGGATAGCCATTTCCTTTGCATTAATTAAGTTAAGCAAAAACCCTTTCCATTCTACCTGGCTCACACAGAGGGTGCATTGAGGGGTAGTATAAGGAGAAGACAGGGAGACATAAACAAGGAAAACATTCAACAAATGCAGTGAAGAATGGGTATAACATTCGGGGCAATAAACCGAAATCATTTTGAGTGTGGAAACTTTATGAACTCTGCGAAGACACTTCAATTTATGGGACAATATTGGCTGAAGTTCAATATCATATTTTCAGTAGACAAAGATCTAATCCAGTTAAACTCCATACTGGCAGGATTTAAGAAACTAAGAATATAATCGGTTTCTATCAGGAAGTAACTACATGATAGGATTGTTATGTATGTTAAAGACACATATAGCTGTGCTACATGCATTGCAGAAGTACATCACAAAGTATCCTCCTTTATATATTTCTGCTAAACATATTTAATGAAACTTTTAGCATAGCTAATGTAAGATATAAGTTCAGTTACATTTTTTTCCCAGAAACATCTGTGTAGCAAGCATGGTGCTAGACAAATATATATATAATATACCAGAAATGGTTTTATTAGTTCAGTAGAGTTCGAAAGACATATATATCAACTGGTTCATTTTTTTTTTTATTTCACCACCCAGTACAGTATATATTCTCCCAAGCCAGGCTCTCCACCCCTCATCCAAAATTCTCTCTTGAAGCTGGAGGAAAACAGCCTGACAAGGAAAGCCTTTACCTTTATGTTGGAGCAAAACCAGAGTTAAGACAAACTGATTTTTATGCCTTCTCTTTCAACAGAGGTCTACTATTTTCACTATTTCCAGGGATTCCAGAATCATGTGTGTTTTAATCACATGTTTAGAGGGAAGAGGTAATTACCTTGATGGCAGCTTTCCTCTTACATTCCACAAATGTCACCTCACACCTTCATTCCTGGTTCTACTGCTGGCCAATCTGTTATAATGACACCTATGAACTCTTTCTTTTCTTAAGAGAGACATACTCAGGTTTTGGGGGGGGGGGACAAACGAATAACAAGATGGGCAACATATATGGCATGGGTTATCAAGGAAGCTACAAGAAAAATGATTTGAGTACATTCTTGACATAGCTGTGGGCACATTTTTTGTCTTGAGTACAATGACTCAACAAGAATGTGGAGCATCACAGACTAATGGATTTGGCTATGATTCCTTTCTAGAAGAAAAAATAAGTATTACTTATTGTTATCTGGTTGTCTTTTCATTTATTTATTTATTTATTTATTTATTTACTTAACCACTTTACAGCCTAATCCCAGCCCCTTTCCCTCCTCTCCTTCCAGCCCCACCTTCATGCTCCCTCCCTCAACTCCCTCGCTCCTTTTTTCTCAGAGACAATGAGGCACCCAAGGGGTACCAACCCACCCTGGCATCATCTCAAGTCGCAGCAAAACTAAGTGCATCCTCTTCCACTGAGGCCAGACAAGACAGCCCTGTTAGAGGAAAGGGATCTAAAAGCAGGCAACAGTCAGAGACAGCCTTTACTCCTATTGTTAGGGGAGTCACAGGATGACCAAGCGGCACATCTGTGACATATGTGTAGGGGATTTAGGTCCAGCCTGTGAATGCTTTTTGACTGTTGGTTCAGTCTCTGTGGGCACCCATGGGCAAGTGCCTATCCCAAGAGGGAGATTTCTGGATACAACATGGCAGTTGCATAAATAAATTGATAGCACCTGTGACTGCATTCCAAAGGTATGTACAAGATCAAGCCAGAAAAAAAAGTCCCAGTATGGAATGAAAAGGAGATGAGGAACTTTGAGCCCTGGTTGAGGAGCTATCGGCAACTAATGGCTTTTAGGAGGAGAGTAAATTTTCATCTGGGATAAAATCCCAGAGAGACTACCCATGCTCTAGCCTATGGTGCTATACCCATGTGTACACTGGCAGCGCTAAATAGCAATATACGTATCAAGGACCTAAAGATAAGAGCTGATACTCCAAACTTCTAGAAGAAAAAGTAGGATGCATATTTCAGTTTATAGACAAAGCTATATAATATCTTTTTTATGTTTGTTTGTTCTGTCTTTTAAATTTTTTTATTTTTATATATACATTTATATTAATATACATATATAAAATAAACTACCTACAGCAAGAGGAAGCACAAAAAATCAGATATTATATCAATGTTACATTCACAGTATTTTGGCTATTTGTATTTTTCTTTTTTTAAACTTTATTAATTTATTCATATTACATCTAAATTGTTATCCCATCCCTTGTATCCTCCCATCCCTCCCTCCCTCCCACTTTCCCCCTACACCCCTCCCCTATGACTGTGACTGAGGGGGACCTCCTTCCCCTGTATACGCTCAAAGGGTATTAAGTCTCTTCTTGGTAGCCTGCTATCCTTCCTCTGAGTGCCACCAGGCCTTCCCATCCAGGCGACGTGGTCAAATATGGGACACCAGAGTTCATATGACAGTCAGTCTCCACTCTCCACTAAACTGTGGAGAATGTCCTGTCCATCGGCTAGATCTGGGTAGGAGTTTGAAGTTTACTGCACATATTGTCCATGGCTGGTGCCATAGTTTGAGCAGGACCCCTGGGCCCAGATCTGCCCATCATAATGTTCTTCTTGTAGGTTTCTAGGACCCTCTGGATCCTTCTATTACCCCATTCTCCCATGCTTCTCTCACCCAGAGTCCCAATAAGATGTCCTCCCGTCTGTCCCACTTTCCTGGTAAGTGAAGACTTTTATGGGACATGCTCCATGGGCTAGTTTCTAGACACAAGTGAGAAAAGAAAAGATATAAGATATACCATTTGACTCTTTCTGCTTCTGAGTTAACTCACTCATTATGATCATTTCTAGTTCGATCCATTTGTCCACAAATTTCGGGATTTCCTTGTTTTTAATAGCTGAGTAGTATTCCATAGTGTAAATGTACCATAGTTTCTTTATCCATTCTTCTACTGAAGGTCACTTAGGCTGTTTCCAGGTTCTGGAATGAATAAGGCTGCTATGAACATGGTTGAGCATATGGCCTTGTTGTGTGCTGGAGCATCTTCTGGGTATATGCCAAGGAGTGGAATAGCTGGGTCTTGAGGAAGCCTTATTCCCAGTTTTCTTAGATAGCGCCAGATAGATTTCCAAAGTGGCTGTACTAGTTTGTATTCACACCAGCAAAGAAGGAGTGTTCCTCTTTCTCCACGTCCTCACCAGCATGTGATGTCGCTTGAATTTTTGATCTTAGCCATTCTTATGGGAGTAAGTTTTGTCTATTTGTATTTGACAACATGAAGAAAACATCTTTCCTATGTTGGTGAGTCTAATATTCTGAAGGTAGATCAGTATCTATCATATCTCATATCTATCCACTTAAAAATCTATCTAGACATAAATACATCTTTAGGTGACAGTACAAGCAGCAAACCGTCTCTGTCATCTTCTCATTTGGGAAGTTGTTAACCTGCACTCTCTGTTTACTCACGTAATGGATTTTATTCCTTCTCAAGTCTCTGATGGAGTTGAAGACCAGATAATTTAGTATTACAATTAACCTTAGTTGTTTACGGATTAAGATGTTTTTAGGTCTGGAAAGCTAGGTAATTTCTAAATAGGATTTTCTGTAGCTGAAAAAAATACAGCCAACAATTGATTAGTATAACTTCATTAAAATAAAAACACCTTCTGTACAGATATGATACCATTAACAGGGGAAGAGTAGCTTGCAGGATGGAGAACAATCTATGCTAACTATACATTTCACATATTAGTCTAAGGGATCCATGAAGAACAAAAAAGAAAGAAAGTAAGACAGAAAAAAGAAAGAAAGGATGGAAGGAAGGAAGGAAGGAAGGAAGAAAAGAAAAACTAAACTCCAAAATGAAAACAATTCAATTAAAAAAATAGTCTATAAAACTGAACAAAGTACTCTCAAAAGATGAAATATAAACAACTAAGAACTAAGAACTATTTTCACAAGCTTTCAGGAGCCTTAGCAATCAAGGAAATGCATGCGGGGGGGGGGGGGGGGGAGACAGATAGCGATAACTAGGATGTGGGGGAAGGGTGAAAACTCATTAACTGATGGTGGTCATAAAACATGAAGCCATCCCTGTGGAAATCACTGTGGCGCTTCCTTAAAAAGCTGGAAATTGATCTACTTGTTCAGACAAGCCTTTTCACTCCTGAACATAAACCCAGAGGACTCTATGTCTTACTACAGAGACACTGATCCATTTTTAAGTATGCTTCATTCTCAATTGCTAGAAAATTAAAACACCCTCATTGTTCATAAACCAATGAAAAGATAGTATGAATAGACAATTGAATTTTTCCAGATATAAGGAAAAATAACTTACTGAAATTGGCAGTAGTCACACTAAAAGAGGCAATCCAGACCAAGAAAGATATATTCTACACATGCTTCCTTATATGTGGGTCCTGGCTTTGAACCTTTACATCTGTTTTTTAATTACTATAAATAGATTCTTCTCTTATAGAATATATCCTGAACACACCCATTCCCACTGTTAGGATTCCCACAAAAACACCAAGTAACTGCCTTAATTGTATATACAGAGAACCTGGTGAAGACTCAGGCAGGCCCCATACTTGATGCATCAGTCTCTATGAGCCCTTCTGCTTAGCTGATTCAGGGAACCATGCTCTCCTCATTTGCTCCATCCCCTCTGACTCCTACTACCTCTCCCCTGCCCTCATACTTCTTCTGCAAGGGAGGAAATTGATAAAGACTACCAACTTTGTTTTCTTTTTCTGCATAATGTCTTCTAGAGGAAGCCTCTCTCATGATGAAGGAACAAGGCATCAATCTGTGAGTATAGCAGAATATCATTAGGAATAATTTTACTGACTTTTTTTACATTGCGAATCTTGTTTGCTTCTACCCTAAGTCTTTGGTATATCTAGTCTCTGGTTCCTAGCTATCCAGGCAGTACCAGGCATGAGCTCGCTCTTGTGCAGTGGAGTGGGCAGCAAGTGAAATGAAACATTGGTTGGTCACTCTTACAAGTTCTGTGTCACCATTGTCTCAGCACATACTGCAGGCAGAACAGATTCTAAGTCAAAGATTTTGTGGCTGGGTTGGTTGGTTTTCAGGTTTCTTTTCTTTTTCTTTCTTTCTTTTTTTCTTTTTTCTTTTTTTTTTTTTTTTGGTAGCCTGCAGAGTAATTCCCTACATTAAAGAAACCAGGCAGGTGCCAGCTTGACCTCTCTGTGTTCAATGAACTCTGTGGATGTTATCCTAGGCAATGGTGCCTTGCTGGCAGTTTTGGGGAGAGGTCCTCTGTCCTAGCATCAGTCTGGGTTATTTCAGGGATCTCCACAGAACCCTGTCATCCAAAAACTTGATTTGATATAACTCCAGTCACCACTGGAGGCCTTGCCTGGTTATAAGAAATAACCAGTTCAGACTTGGTAGCTTCTACTACCAGGAGGCCTCACTAGAATCACCCTCATAGATTGCAGGAAGTGTCCACTGCAGTAGTTTCCACACCACCCTCCAAATGGCCCCTGTTTCCATTTGTCTCACACTGTATTACCTCCCCTCACCACCAACTGATCCCTCTTGCTCCTATCCCCACCTGTCCACAGTCCATTTGCAAAATCTATTCTATTTCCCTTTCCCAGGGAGGTCTATGCACCCTCCATAGAGCTTTCCTCTTTATTTGACCTCTTCGAGTCTGTGGATTGTAACTTGATTATCATTACTTAATAGCCAGTATCGACTTATGTAAAGGAGAGAAAAACATTTTTTGTTTAGATCTCAAGTGTGTGATGAGGAACAGACTTGTGAGAGAGCAGGTGATGTTTATCTCCACCTTGTGGGAGAGCTTGATCATTACCAGCTGAAAAACATCCTTCAACAAATTTTGAGAGAAGAGATAAATGTGAGCCCAAAGCAAAGGGGTGGCATCTTTTGAGACTTGGGATTATTTGGCTGTTCATTGCGCCACTTTGAGATGCTCCTTGAGAGAACCACTCTAGTGAAGACTTCGGGGCTCAAGCCTTCAGCTGCTGCTCCGGATTCCAGTTGCTCCAGATTCCAGCAGAAGAATTCCTGCTGACTATGCCAGGAGAATCGTTCCTAGGAACTGATACCCAGAAGGTTTCATTCCTGTCTTCTTTAATCTCCTTTTCCTCCTGTTTAGGTTAGTCGGGTTACAAGGGAGTTAGGCTCAGTTAATAAATTCATAATAAAAAATAATTGTTAAGAAAATTGAGCCTGCTCTTATAAATGAACACATACCATATTTGTCTTTCTAGGTCTGGGTTACTTCATTCAGGATTATTGTTTTTTCTTGTTGTATTCATCTTGAAGTAGATCAATTCCCAAGTCCTGAGGAAATGCCACATACTCCACCAACACTGGAGGAGTGTTCCCCTTGCTTCCCATCCTCCCCAGTGTGAGCTGTCTCTTTTGTTGTAGATCTTGGCCATTCTGGTCTGTGTAAGACAGAATCTCAATGTAGATTTAATTTGCATTTTACTGATGGCTAAGGTGTTGAGCATTTCTTTAAGTGTTTCTCAGCCGTTTGCTTGATTCCTCTGGTGAGAATTCTCTATTTAGATCTATACCTCATTTTTTTATTGGATTACTTTTTTGGTATCTAGTTTCTTGGGTTCTTTATATATTTTGAATATTAGTCCTCTATTAGAATGTGGAGTTGTGGACCTTTATATGTATGTGGTTAAGTTGGGGTAAATGTAAAAGTCAGCAGACTAAAAAGGGAACATTGGATTTTGAGGAAGAAAACACCTTAAGGGAGAGGGATGGTAGAACACAGGTGATATGAAGCAAGAAGGGATAACAATGGGAAAGGTTATAAGTGGGGATAGTAGGACAGAGAATGAGCAATGACAGGGATAACTGACACTAAAAGGTTACATGGAAACCTACTATTTTATAAAGTTCTAAAGTACATTTACAGTGAGTTTCAAAGGTGTTGCCACACATGGAAAATCATGCTCCTTCCAGAAAATATAGGTTCTTAAAGAAGAAGCCCTATGCCAGGTTTGGGAGTCTTCCCTTAGAGCTGTTGGTCAGAAGGTTTCCAGAGGTCCTATAAACAGTACAGATGATTACTGTTGCTCCTGGTTGCCCACCAGAGCTGGATGGGAAGATTAATTTGTGGAAGCCCATACATCAGGCACAAGACATGGGGCTGACCAGGAACTTGTCCCCAGATGTGTCAATCCATGTACAGAATCTGCTTCCTTCCTCACTATGACTCAAAGCTTTTAGACGTTTCACTTGTACTTGCATTGGACTTAAGCATTCAGCCATTCCATAAAAATATTGAAAAGAACATAATTATCTAGAAATGACTTTGAACTCACTGAACAAGTTTCTTTCAATAAAAAGAAAGTCAGTTCTAGAATAATAACCCAAAAGCCCAGTGACTGGAGTTCATTTCTTTCTTGTCAATTTAAGGGCTCAGTTTACCACAAATTTACTCTGGCTAAACTTATAGAAGTCTGTGAGTTATTTATGTTTTTAAAATTACCAATGTAGACTCTTGATGATGGACAGTAATGAAAGTCTTCTGTTAGCTGTGTTAAAGTCACACAAGCCTTTCTCCTGACCCATTTCCCACCTGTTGTGTCTACGGTTCCTGCTGACATTCAAATATTTTCCACATCTTTTTTTTTAATAGGAAGTAGGATATGGCCAATGAATTATAGTGCTATAGTGAAATCTACCTTGCTTTCCATTGCCTCTGCTACGTAGTCTCTGACCTAGCATTCCTTGGAAGTGTTTTGTTCACTCATCACAATGCTTTAAGAAATGATTTTTACAAACCATGTATTACAAAAATATGAATTTCAGAAACACTTTTCACTATTCTCCATCAAAGGAAATGGAATTGGACTACTACCATGATTAAAAATCATCTCTGTTGTGAGACAAAAGAGGTTGTCAAAATTGGCTCTTGTTTGGTTTCCTGCTTCCAGTAAGTAGATATACAGTGTTTAAAAAAATAGGTAATTTATTTTCAGTTTTAAAAGTTTCTTTTCCAATCTATATAATCTACCAAGTTTAAAAATACTATATTTTAAGTCAATCATACAATGACTGCAATCATCTCTGTGTCTACTACTTTGAAACAGAGGGAACTTACAACTCAATAATCACTTTTCACTGTCATTATATAACTATCAAGAAAAATAAATGATTAAAAATCTATATATATTTTGAATTTATCATAAGGATAATATATGGTTTATATATTATCTTCATTTGACAGCTGATTCATAGTATTCATACATTATAGAAAGTAAATCTTTAAATTTATACATTATAGAATTTATTCATATTCATACATTCAGTAAGTGGTAGACTATAGCTGAGACTCCATTCATCCAAACTTCATAGAGTTTATTAACAAGGTATAAATTGCAATAATATAATGCCAAGTGATAATATCAGACTACATAATAATTGCATCACAATGGCTACTCAGAAGCAAATATAGAAAAAATAGGTAGAGTAATCACAAAAGGAGGACTGAGATGATTAAAACAATCAACTTGCGAAATTTCACTAAAGGTACATAGAACTATAAGAATTTAATACTATCTTGAGAGTATCAGCTATTATATTTCAAATCACACATTATTATCAGGAAATTTTATAAGCAAAACTACTGTGATGGCTCTTATGTTTGTCAGCGTGGTTGGATATGGAGTGGACTGAGACAAGCCTCAAGGTAGAAATGTAAGGAATTTCATGGAAAGATTAAATGGGAGTTAACTGGGATTAAAAATGGAAGACATTCTACTAGACTAGGAGCAACTTTCAGATGGTAGACCAGTGTTGGAGGTTGATCTGATGTAATTTGATGCTAATTACTACTTGCTGTCTTTGTGCCCCAAATATTGCTGTGCAACATTGCCTAAAAACTTATTCCTATTTGTCCAATAAAAAGCTGACACTCCTGGGCAGGTAAATGGGATAGGCGTGGCTGAGGGTCCCAGGCTTTGAGAGCCAAAGAATCTTCGGAGAAGATAGAAAGGAAAAAAGAGGAGGAGAGTAACCATGAGTTAGGAATAGAGCCACGTTGCCTAGAGCATGTGCTCTGAAGTTCCACATGGAAAGAAATGCAGAACATTAGCAAGTATTTTGGGATTATGGGTGGGCGGTAGCCCAAATGGAAATTATTAGATGCAGATGGAATGGGAGGGAGACTGGGAGTTATTAAAGTATAGCTTAGGAGTTACTATCTGCCTTGTCCCGGGTAAAGGTTTATTTTCAAATAAATCAAGTATCTATGTTCTCATTGGTTGTTAGTGGGTTAGAAAATACCATCTAATAATAATTATGGGGCTAATAATTAATGCTTATTATACCCCTCCTTTAAATTAACAGCAACAGTCCAGTTTTAAGGACATCTATATAATGGAAAAGCCATGGCTTTTCAATGTCTGCCTTTTCTTTGATGAGGAGTGCATCTACCTCCTTGTTGCTGCTACTGTTGCTGCTATTATTTACTGACAGTGGAACTTGTGACTCTTAGGGAATTCTGAAGGTCTTCATTATCAGTTTGGAACCTCTGAGGCATCCAGCCTTCTGAAGAGAGCAGCCACAAGATTCTCAACGGGTTGTTAGGGACCCTCATGTGTTCTCTGTCCACCTCTATGCACTTCACTTGAGGGAGTTGCATGCTTTCCTTGGTTCTGTGTATCTAATAAGTTATTGGCCCTGGTTTACTTGCTATAGATTTAATATGCTTATGTACCTCTGCAGTCCAAATTCATCCCAATAAATGTGTAGGGAGGTACCATTTTCACTTCTAGGAATAAGTCATTGGCAATTCTGTGCTGCATGCGCAGTTCTGAATACGTGGAACTGCTTAGTGTCCATGCTCCATTTTCAAAATGAAGTCAAACACTGTTTGTAAAATGGCATCTTTTAGTACAAGGCACAGTCTGCAAAGCATTGCTCTATATGATATGGAAGAACTTAGGGCAAGACACAGCCAGAGCTCAATATTCTCCTGGGTTAAAAAAATACCAATGGTTTCATTCAATTTATAAGCATTGATTTCTAGCTACCCATTGGCTTTTGTCTCTCCTTTAGCTAGACCTAACTTCAGAGGAAAAAAAGAGCTTTTCAGAGGTGGCAGTGTGCCCAGACAGTGTCATAGGAGGCTTCTGCATTTGAGTTAAGTAATATTTTACCTCTAAATCTTAGGGGACACTAAACAAACCAAATTAGGGTCATGTTTTCCATTTATTACATTACTGCTTATAGAAATTTATTTTTTAAACTTATAGGGATCTTGATAAAATAATATCTGTAGCTACAAAGGATTTATTTAAAGTTCAATAATCCCTTAATTTTCACCTCTGTTTATATATTTTGTTAAATCCAAGTAAAACAAAATTCACTACTTTTAATTTAACATGTGATCTTTAAGTGTGGTTTAGTTTTTATGAAAGAAATTCTATCTTTATCTTCTACTTCTATCATTGATACAGAGAACAATATATTTTTATGAATAATTTATATTCTAGAATGTCCAAGTTTAAACTCAGATTTGTATTAACTTAGTTGAATGGCCTTGAACAACTTACTTAACCGGTTTAAACCTTTATTTTCTTAAAGGGAGATAAATATAATGCCTACCCTATCCATTTCTTAGGATGACTAAGTGAGTTGATGCTTATTAATTAAGCCTTTTATGTCAGTAATTACACTGCTCAAAGTTATGATCATCTCTATTGTGCCTTGTGTTCCCTCTCATGTTGTTACATCCTTCGTGGTGATGGTTTCACAGGTACAACATAGATCACGCTCACCAAATTTTATTTTTTATATGTGCAACATATTGATTGATTGATAGCTATACCTCAACAAAGCTGAAAGAAGTTGATTAGTGAGAGAGGTCAATATATCTATAGTGCCGTTTATCAAAACATAAAATGACTTTCTGAATAATGACAGTTTGTGATTTATGATCACACTATGTTGCAGAAGAGTGTTGTAATTGAAGTATTTTCTCTAGTGCAAGAATAAGCGTTTTTAAGAATGACAAATATGTGAGACAGCTATAAACCATTTGTTGTAGTCTCTCAGATGGAAGTATTTTGAATATATAGTGCATTCAATATTCATTTCTACAGCTGTAGTTTGTCATTCTTCATCAGATAGACATTTGGTATAATATATCCTATCCAAATCTCCGAGTGCTATTATTCCATCATTTTGCATTGACAGGTGTATGAATGAGTTTGAGAACAACTCTGCAATTGCTCACTGTGATTATGAAAAGTCCTTCCTTAAGCTTATGTTTCTTTCATTTCGAAGCAATTTATACAGTAAATACCTAAGTGCTCTCATAGAAAACAATTCAGCTTCCAAACAAATTCAGCTTTTGCAATTTTTCACATGTAGGAAGTATTAAAAATCATCTTAACTTGTCTGGGTCAAACTTGTCTCTTCTGTGTATTTCTTGTTGTAT